>NW_016819743.1:74789-98829 GCF_001698545.2 Rhinopithecus bieti | reverse complement strand
TTTTTAGTAGAGACGGGTTTTCTCCATGTTGGTCAGGCTGGTCCCGAACTCTTGACCTTAGGTGATCCACCTGCCTCGGCCTCCAAAAGTGCTGGGATTCCAGGCATGAGCCACTGCGCCCAGCCCCAGAATTTTCTATTTTTAAAGACAGAATACCATTCCATTTTATGTATATACTACATTTTAAAATATTTTATGTTTTTAAATTGATACATAACACTTGTACATATTTATGAGGTACATAGTAATTTTTCAATACATACAAGTTTAGTGATCAGATCAGAGCAATTAGTGTACCCATCATTTCAAACTTTTATTATTTATTTTTGTTGGAAATATTTAATACCTTCTTCCTAGCTATTTGAATTATAACATATTATTGTTAACTATAGTCATCCTACAGTGCTATAGAACACTGGAATTTCTTCCTATTATCGAGCTGTAGGATGTATTTTAAAAGGTTTATGTACTTTAACACATTTTTTATTCATCCACGTTAACAGATATTTTACTTGCTTCTATGTCTTGACTATTGTGAATAATGCTGCAGTGAACATGGGAGTACCTATGTCTCTTTGACATACTAATTACAGTTTCTTTGGATATTTATCCAGAAGTGGGATTGCTGGATCATAGAGTGGTTATATTTCTCATTTTTTGAGGAAACTCCATACTGTTTTTCATAGTGGCTGTACCAGTTTAAATGCTCATTTACTGTGTACAAGTGTTCATTTTCCTTCATATCCTTGCCGACACTTATCTTTTATGTTTTTATTTTTTGGATAAAAGCCATCCTAACAGATGTAAGGTGATATTTCATTGTGGTTTTGGTTTTCATTTCTCTGGTAATTGACCATTCTGATGACCTTTTCATATACTTGCTGGCCATTTGTATGTCTTTTTAAAAGAAGTATTTATTCAAATCCTTTGTACATTTTTAAATCAGGTTATTTGTTTTATTGTTGTTAACTTGTAGAAGTTTTTTACGTATTTTGGATATTAACCCCTTAACAGATATATGGTTTGCAAATGTTCTCTCCCATTTCAAAGGTTACCTTTTCACTTTGTTGATCATATTCTTGGCTGTGCAGAAGATTTTATTTTAATGTAGTTGCACTTGTTTATTTTACTTCTTTTTCTTGTGCTTTGGTGTATACAAGATCATATCCAAAAAATCACTGATAAGGCCAATTACAAGAAGCTTTTCCCTATGCTTACTTCTAAATGTTTTTTATTTACGGGTCTTACATTTAATTATATAATCTGTTTTGAGTTAATTTTTGTGTGTGCTGTAAGATAAGGACCCAATTTCATTCCTTTGCATCTGGATATCTAGTTTTCCCAACACTATTTATTGTCAATATTACATTTTTCATATTGTGTATATTCCTGGCACCCTTGTCAAAAATTAGTTTATCATGTGAGTAGGCCTATTTCTAATATCTCTATTTTTTTATTGATCTATATGTTTGCTTTGATGCTAGCCATACTTTTTTTTTATCACTGTATCTGTGTATGATATTTCAAAATTGGGAAGTTTGATGCCTCCAGTTTTGTCCTTCTTCTTCAAAGATGGTTTGGCAGTTCAGGATCTTTTATGTGGTTCCATATGAATGATAAAATTGTTTTACTACATTAGGAAATTTGCTGTTTGGATTTTGATTGTGATTACATCGACTCTGTACATTAGTTGGGTAGTATATATGCTTTTAAAGTATATATACATAGATGTATATGTATTTAAATATACAATGTGTAAGTTTGATATACATATACAAAGTAAAATGATTAAATATAGTCAATAAAATTATCTATCATCACACATAGTTACCATTTTTCTGTGTGTGGTAAAAACACAGCAAATTTATCAGCAAATTTCAAGGATACAATAAAATATTACTAACTATACTCCTCATGTTGCACATTATATCTCTAAATTTATTCATCTTACATAATATCAACTTTTTACTCTTTCATCTGCATCTCCCTATCCTATCTCCTATCCCTGGTAACCACTATTCTACCCTTTGTTTTAGATTCCAAATATAAGTTAGATCATGCAGCAATTTTATTTCTGTCTCCAGCTTATTTCACTTAGTATAATGTCCTCCAAGAGCATTGTTCTTAATGGTAGGATCTAATTCATTCTTAAGGCTGAAAAATATAACATTATATACATGTGTACACATATGAAGTGCTGACTTCATTTTCTTTTGATATATACCCAGAAGAGGGATTGCTGAATATGCTGAGTTATATAAACATTTTAACAGCATCAATTCTTCCAATCTATGAGCATGGTATATCTATTTAGTTGTGCTATGTTTTACTTCTTTCATTCATGTTTTATAGTTCTCAGTGCAAAAGTCTTTCACCACCTTGGTTAGTTATTTTTCTAAGCATATTATTCTTATTAATGCTATTGTATAATAAATTGAATTGTTTTCTCAATTTTCTTTTAGTTTGTTTTAGTGTATTCAAATGCAAATGACTTTTATGTTGATTTTATATTCTGAAACTTAATCAAATTTATTAATTCTAACATTTTTCCCCTCTGTGGGTTCTATAGGGTTTTCTACATATGAGATCATGTCATCTGTAAAGAAATAATTTTAATTCTTTTCCTGTTTTGATATCTTTTATGTCTTTTTTCCTCTAATTGCTCTGGCTAGGATTTCCAGTCTTATAGAAGTGATGAGACTAGAAGTGATGAGAATGGGCATCTTTTCCTTCATCCAGATCTTAGAGGGAAAGTGTTCAGCTTTTCACTGATGAGTATTATATTAGCTGTTTGTTTTTTATAAATAATTTGTATTGTGCTAAGTTCCATGCATACTTTGTTGACTCAGAGTTTTCTCATAAAATTGTTAAATTTTGTCAAATGCTTTTTCTGCACCTATTAATATGATCATGTAATTTTCTCATTCATTCTGTTGATGTGATATGTCACACTGATTAATTTGCAGGTGTTGAAGCACCCTTGCATCCCAGTGATAAATTCCACTTGGTCATACTGTGAGATTCTTTTAATGTGCTGTTGCATGTGGTGTGTTATTTTGTTAAGAATTTTGGCATCCATGCTTATCAGGTCTATTGGCCTATTTTTGGTTCATTTTGTTGTGGTGTTTTTGTCTTAGTTTGGTATTGGGGTGATGCTGGCCTTGTTAAATGAGTTTGGAAGCGTTATGTATTCTATTTTGTGAAGAGTTTAGGATTAGTATTAATTCTTCTTTAAATATTTGGTAGAATTCACCTGTTAAGCTATCTGCTCCTGGACTTTTCTTTATTGGGAGGATTCTCATTACTGTTTCTCCTTGTTATTTGTTTGCTCAGACTTTCCATTATTCTTAATTCAATTCAATCTTCATGATGTGTATGCATCTAAGAACTTAAAGAATTGGTCGCTTGATTGGTAGGCATGTAATTGTTCAGAAAAGTCCTCTATGATCTTTGTTTTATCTGTGATATCATTAGCAATATCTCCTCTTTCATTTCTGGTTTTGTATATTTGAGTTTTCTCTGTTTATCTTACTAACATACCTAGGGGTTTCCTGATTTTGCTTATCTTTTATGAAAAGAACTCCTATTTTGTTGATTTTTTTTCTATTATTTTCCATTCTCAATTTATTTCTATGCTAATCTTAATTATTTTCTTCCTTCTATTGACTTTGGGCTTAGTTTTACTTGTTTTCTGGTTGCTTGAGGTTAAAATGTAACCTGTTTATTTGGGATCTTTTTTCTTTTTTTTTTTATGTGGGTGTTTGTTGCTATAAACTTCCCTGTTATTACTGCTTTTGTTGAATATCATAAGTTTAGGCATGTTGTGTTTTCATTTACATTTAGTTAAAGATATATATATTTTTTTCTTTTTTCTGTTTCTTACTAGGAAAGCGTCTCTCTCTGTCAACCAAGCTGGAGTGCAGTGGTGCTATCGCCGCTCACTGCAACCTCTGCCTCCCAGGCTCAAGAGATCCTCCCACCTCACCCTTCTGAGTAAATGACACCACAGGCACCTGCCACCATGCCCGGCTAATATTTTTGTATTTTGGGGACAGATGTTGCCCAGGCTAGTCTGAAAATCCTGAGCTCAAGTGAGCAGCCTGCCTCAGCCTACCAAAATGCTGGGATAACAGGCATAAGCCACCACGCCCTGCCTATGATATTTTCTAATTTCTCTTTGATTTCTACTTTGACTCAATGCTTGTTCAAGAGTGTGCTGTTTATCTCTATGTAGTTGTGAACTATCTCATTTTTATTTTGTTATTGATTGTTTCATTCCATTGTGACTGTAAAAAAACAGGGTATGATTTCAATTGTCATAAATTTTTAAGTGTTGTTTTGAGACCAAATATGATTTTTATCTGGGAGAAAGGTCTATGTGCGTTTAAGAAGAATGTACATTCTGCTGTTGTTTAGTGGAATGTTTTTATATGTCTTTTAGGTTCATTTGGCCTATAGTGTTGTTCAAATATGCTGCTTTCTTATTGATTTTCTATCTATATGATCTATCCATTATTGAAAGTGAGGTATTGAAGTCTCCTACTATTATTATACTGCTATTTACATCCTCAGATCTGTAAATTTTTGCTATATATATATGTGTGTGTGTGTTCTTATGTTGTGTACATATATATTTATAATTGCTTTTATCTTCCTGATGAATTGACCCTTGTATCATTAAGTAATGACTTTCTTGTATTTTGTGACAGTTTTTTATTCAAAGACTAATTCTTTTCTCATAGAAATGTAGCCACTTATGCTCTCTTTCAGTTATAATTTCCATGGAATATCTTCCATATCTTCATTTTCATGATATGTGTCTTTATATCTAAAGTTAGTCTCTTCTATACATCATATAGTTGAATCTTGTTTTATATATCCATCCAGCAACTTTATGCCTTTGATTAGTGAGTTTAGTTCATTTCATTTAAAGTAATTATTGATAGGTAAGGACTTACTATTGGCATTTTGTTATTTTATGTCTGCTTTGTCACCGTTGTTCCTTTCTTGCTGTCTTTCTTTGTGACTTGATGATATTCTGTAGTGATATACTTTTATTCCTTTCTCTTTATCTGATTTGTATCTTCTATAGTTTCTTTTTTCTTCTTTGTGGTTTCCATGAGGCTTCCATAAAACTTCTTATAACAGTCTGTTTTAGGGTGATAACAATTTAACTTCAACTGCATACAAAACTCTACACTTTTACTTCTTCCCCCATAAAATCTGTTATTCATCTCAGAATTTGCTTATTTTTATAGTATATATCCATCCATAATTTTTTTGTTTATAATTATTCTTAATACTTTTGTCTTTTACTATGTACACTAAAACTAAATGTGATTTATGTACCACCAATACAGTATTACATTATTCTGCATTTGTCTATGTACAGTTGCCCTTTGTACACATGGGTTCTGATTATTATGATTTGGTGCCAGTGCATAAAAATGTGTTCTTTCTTATATTCAATTGTCTTCCAAATACAGTCTTTCTTATTAGGGAATCTCTCTGGGACATAGCATCTAAAGATACAACTATTTCCTAGAGAAAGCTTAATCAACACAGTGAATTTAAGGAGAGTTGAGGTACCCACACAGAGGGCCAACTTGAACTCAGTATAAAGTTGTATTTCTCTAAAGTAAAGTATCCACGAGTTAGACATTACTGAATAAGCTCACTCTTGGAGATTCAGATAATAACACAAGCTCACAAGATTAACAGAGCAAACACTTAATAATAAGTCACAGTATTGGGGGTAGTTGTTGGTTATTCTTTTATCTTTACCTTGCCCTGTTCAAGATAAGATTTCAAGATGTAACCAAGGATGTCATTTTCATATTGAGGTGGCAATTGTTTCCTTTGAGTGGAACTGATATTTAATAAGCCATGACAGAACACCTCCAGTTGAATATACTTTAATAATAAATATATAAAGCCAATTTACTAAACTTGGTTCCACATAGAAATTGTAACAATTCTAAACTTGTTACTTATGCATAGGATCTTGAATGTAGAATTCAATCCAGCTTTCTGTAAAAGGAATTTTTTTTTATCAATCTGGCTCCTTGTGTCTATGTAATTGGTTAAAATTTAAAGGAGTTAAGGGATGTGATTGTTACCTCCCTCCTCTACTACCCACTTCCAAAACACAAACACACAACTCCACTCACTTAATGACAAAAGCCATGCTTTTTGAAAGAATACAATGACTGGGTTTACTCATCTAACCATAAAATTGGTCAGTTAGTTACCTTATATTCTATCTAATTGAGCTAATAATTAAAATCATAGTTTCATTTATTAGCAATACTTATTGAACACTTATTAAGTGCGGGGTTCTATTCATATTGCTCACCACATATTACTCCTTTAGTCTTAAAGTGACCTGTGATATGTGTTATTACCATTAGTACCACTTTGAGATTAGTAGATGAGACATAACAAGGTTGAATCACTTACCATAGATCACACAGACAACTTCAAAGACTATATTCTGCTAGTAAATGGCCAAGGTAGAACTTAATCCCAGCTCTGCCTTACTCCAGAGCCCTAGGTTTATCCAATACTATATATTGGTTTATCCAATACTATATATTGCCCCTCTAGTGTTTTAGTTTGTCTGTAAAAGTGGTACTAAGCAATATGTTATGAAAACGTGGCAACAACCTTAAATATTAGTATCCTACTTCAAGTGCTCTAGTTTCTCCTTAGATATTAAAATAAGATTTGACTGCTTACCTCAGAGTTTGCTTATTAACTAAGTTAAATGAATAAATAAATGTATGAGGCCTCTGTGAATGTATCTAAATCAGTTCTTCCCAAGCTTTATTTCATCATGGTACATGCAGACACTTATAGCCAGATTGTCACCGGTTTAGGGCCTTTGACTATCCCAGGCTCTATAAGGCCACTATAAGGCTGAGAGGTTCAATATATCATTCTTATTATAACCCTTTCATAATACACTAGTTACCATGATCTTATATACATTTTTACTTAAGCCTATTTATAACTTTGAGCTTCACTAGTACTTAGGTAATGTTGTTATAGTCTGATGTATTCTTAAAATAGCTGCTTAAAAGGTGAGGGAACTTTAGTGTGGAGAATGGGGAAATGATGAGTCTACTGAGGGTCAGTTCTTTCTACTTTATTACACAAAATACTTTTCTCTGCAGGTACATGACAGTTCACTCTTTACTCTGCAGGACAAGAAATAAGGTTTATAAATCTAAAACATTAATGGATCCAAACTGTATTTTGAGAAGGAAGTAGAGGAAAATTCCTTTGTGGGACTGGTTTGGAAAATGACAGATCATACTCACCTTAGTGGCTTTCACATCACACAAAGAGAAATGCACAATGACTTGTCTTTCATGCTTGAAAAATGGTGTTATTAACTCACCATTAGGTAGTACCTGTTCCAAAAAAATGTTCTGTGTAGTTTATAAATAGAATCATAATTTAAATATACTAGTGGAAGTTACTTAAAGAATCTCTACTTTGAAACCATAGCAAATAAAAATATTCAATGCATAAAATTAATGATTAAAGTAAAATGATTAAAAAAGTGTTTAAAACACCAGCACTCAGCCTGACGTTTGATTGAACTGCACAAAATCAAATTAAATTAACTTTCAAGACTTTTAAACTATAATTTTCTAAATCAGCAATAATCAATCCATGGCTAATTGGACATTTAAAAGCAGCCCATGTAGTTCTAAAAGCAAGTGTGACAACACATATTATTTCTAAATTTTTCATTGATGATAAAACTGAAGAACCTAAGAGAGAAGTAAAGCATTATAACATATTTATAACAATGTTTGAGGAAGATAGATTAAGCTAAATTAAAAGGAGAGAAGCCTAGCCCTTCTGCTTATTTTGCAATATGATCTTGGGGAAGTTGTTGACCTTATCTTAGTCTCTGTTTCATCATCTATAAAATTGGACAATAGGGATTTATGCTTCCAAAATAATTTTCCCCTAGTCCTCCCTAAGTTCAAGCGCTAAGTACAACAATCCTAGAAATTATATATAATACATACATAAATACATACATAAGACATATAATATATATAACACACACACACACACACACACACACACACACATCTATCTAGCAAACATAAGAAAACCCATAAGTGAAGAGAAGAAACCAGTTAGAAACTTCAGGACCCAAAGAACAATACAGCGAACACAGTGGTAAGTTATTTGGATTTTCTCTTTTTTTTTAATTTTAATTGTGTATATTTATGGGACACAAATATAATGTTTTTAATGCATGAACTGCATAGTAGTAAAGTTAGGGCTTTTAGGGTTATCCATCACTCCATCACCCAAATCATGTACACTGTATCCATTAGGTAATTTCTCATCATGAACCGCCTCCTATCCCTGTACCCTTCTGAGTCTCTGTTGTTTGTCATTCCAAACTATGTCCATTTGGACCCATTATTTAGCTCCTACTTATAAGAGAGAACGATGCAATATTTGTCTTCTGTAACTGAGCTGTTTCACTGAAAACAAATGCCTCCGGTTTCAGCCATGTTGATGCAAAAGACATGATTTTACTCTTTGCTATGACTGAAGAGTGTACAATTGTGTGTGTGTGTTTGTGTATCACATTTTCTTTATGCAATCATCTCTTGATGAACACTTAAGTTGATTCTATATATTTGCTATTGTGAATAATGCTGTGATAAACATGTGAGTGCATGTATCTTTTTGATATAATGATTTATCTTCCTTTGGGAAGATATCTAGTAGTGTGATTTTTTTTTTTTTTTTTTTTTTCTTTTAAATAGCAGCCATTGTGACTGGCATAACACGATATTTCATCATGGCTTTATTTGGCATTTCTCTGATGATTAGTAATGTTGAGCATATTTTCATATGCCTGTTGGTCATTTCTATATCTTCTTTTGAAAAGTGTACATTCATGTCTTTTGTGTACTTTTTAATGGGATTATTTGAATTTTTTTTGCGTTGTTTGAGTTCTTTGTTAATTCTGGATATTAGTGGCCTGTCAGATACCTCCCATTCTGCAAGTTATCTATCCACTGTGTTGATTATTTATTTTGCTGCGCAAGAAGATTTTCAGTTGAATTAAGTCCTGTTTTTTTTTTTTTGTTTTTTTTTTTTTTGGTTTTGGTTTTGCTGCCTGTGATTTTGAGGTCTCAGTCATGAATTATTTTGCCTAAACCAATGCCCAGAAGAGATTTCCTTAGGTTTTTCCTTTTTTACTTTTATAGTCTCAAGTCTTACAAGTAAGTATTTAATCTATCTTTAGTTTACTTTTGTATATGGTGACAGATATAGGTCCAGTTTCATTCTTCTGTATACAGCAATTCAGTTTCATCATGTATATTGTAGATGTGTAGTTGAAGAAGCCAGCAATCTGGACATGCCAATGAGTGCAGACAAAAAACAAAGATAAAACCCCGCTCTCTGTGGTCAACAGGCTATGATAGAGGCAGCCCAGAAGGACCAGAAACTCTTTGGCCACAATGGCTCCACTTTAGCTAAACACCATGGAAGAAACTGTGACCTCAACATTATCCATGACAACAAACACCTAGTGGCGAAGCAAAAAGATTACCTTCACCAGGGTGTAACAAATCACCACAATCTTCCTACCATATCATGTCAGAGAAGACTGAGTAGAGAACTAGGACTTTCAACCCCACTAGGGTGTAACAAGCACTCCCTTACTGCACTGTTACACTCCCTTTCTCTGCTGGAGAGGTGTTAGTGAAAGCCAGGCAAGCAGAATATTTCAAAAAGGCCCAGAGTCTCACAGTACAAAATTGTAAATGTCTGAAGATAAAATCATGCATTTGAAGAACAGAAGAATCTTGAAATAAATGAAAAAAATAAAACCAATATATGCCAATGAAGCAGGAGATGTAAAATAAAACAAGTAAGAAAACAAGTTTTCTATCCTGGGCTGACTCACTCCAAGGCAGGGCTCTGTTGGGGCTTTGATAACACTATCAGCAGAGCTGGGGGCCGGAAGGAATGGGCTCCAGGAGTAGGGATGAGAAAACAAGTTATTCTTATCAGTTTCCCCTTTTGAATTATTTCCCCATACTATTATTCTTTGTTCTGCTCTCATAACTATTTTTGTAACGATTTCTGCAAGTTTGTAAGGATTTTATAAGTTCCTGTTTTCCCATCTGTGCAGTATGGCAAAGGTCACAAGACATTCCTGAGTTGCAACACCTGTCACTGTTTGATAAACTGCCTTTGTTCTTCATATGTAAGTTTGCTTGCCTGCCCTGCAGGCTTTGTGCCACTAACTGGCTAACCCCCTTCAATTGCATTATAAAAGTCAGGGCCCTGTCTTTGTTCAGGGCTTAGCCTTTGGATGTTAATCTGCTGAGCCAGTGGTCACCTAATAAAATCCTCCTGTCCCACCCATTGGTCTCTCCTGTCCTGTGATTCCCACAACACCAACACTGAGGTTACAGAGAGGTTAGCTATCTGATGAAGACATTAAAGCAGCCATTGTAACCGTGCTTCAACAAGCAATAATTAATAACCTTAAATGAAAACAAGAAATTTTATCAAATAAGTAGAATTTATACAGAACCAAATGGAAACAAGTAAATACAATACACTTTTCTTCTTTTGAGTTTTCTAAATTATGATGAAATGTTGAAGAAATTATAACATTGTATGGTGTGGCTCTAAATATATATACAGAAAATATTTAAGGCTATTGAATTATAAATGGGGAATAGTAAAAGGAGATGAAGTTTCTACACTTCATTCAAACTGGAAAAATTATGATACCAGCAGACTGAAAAGTTGTGTATATATAATGTATTATCTAGAGCAACCACTAAAAATATTACACAAAATGATTCATGTGGAAACAGTATAAGTAAGTTAAAATAAAATTGTTAAAAAAAAAGTTACAGAAACTTACAGGAAGTTGGAAAAGGAAATGAAGAAGCCAAAAGAGGAAAAAAAAACTGAAAACAAAGAATAAATGGATCAATAATTGCTTTAAATGCTAATGGTTTGAATACACCAATTAAAACACAAAGATTGACATAAGGGTTTAAAAATTCTGACCCAACTACTGCATATGCTGTCTGCAAGAAACTCACTTCAAATATGATGATATTGTCAAGTTTCATGTGAAATAATGGAAAAATGTATATAATGCAAACATTAATCAAAAGAAAATAATGTGGATACATTAACATCATGTAAAGTAGATTTCAGAGCAAAGAAAATTACCAGAGATAGAGGGTAACACTATACAATGATAAAAGGATCAATCCCACAAGATAGCAATCCTAAGTTTTACTCTGAAAGGAAAATAAATCTTGGGGCCCCAAAATCATTAAACTAAGGGGAAAAGCCAAGCTGAGAACTGCTTTGGGCAAACCTGCCTCCCGTTCTATTCAAAGTCACCCCTCTGCTCACTGAGATAAATGCATATCTGATTGCCTCATTTGGAGAGGCTAATCAGAAGCCCAAAAGAATGCAACCATTTGTCTCTTATCTAACTATGATCTGAAAGCCCCCTCCCCCGACTTTGAGTTGTCCCACCTTTCCAGACTGAACCAATGTTTATCTTATACATACTGATTGATGTCTCGTGTCTCAGTAAAATATGTAAAACCAAGCTGTGTCCCTACCACCTTTAGTACATGTCATCAGGACCTCCTGAGGCTGTGTCACCAGCGTGTCCTCAACCTTGGTAAAATAAACTTTCTAAATTAACTGAGACCTGTGTCAGATTTTAGGGGTTCAGAGTACGAACCAAAAAACAGAGCTCCAAACATCTGAAGCAAAAACTGATAGAACTGGAAGGAAAAATAGGCAACTACATAATTATAATTGGTGACTTAAAAACTCTCTCTCAACAGTTGATAGAACAATTAAACATAAGATTACCATTAATATAGAAAAATTGAATAGCATCATCACAAGATCTAATTGAAATTTACAGAACACTCCACCAAACAACAGCAGAATACCCATTTTATTTAAGGGCCCACAGGATATGCACAAAGATAGATTATATTATGAGCCATAAAACAAATCTCAACAAATAAAAAGGAACTGATATCATACACTGCTATAAACTACTTAAAGTGTGGTCCATAGACCACCAGCATCAGCACTCCCAGAGCTTGTTAAAAATGCAGAATCTCAGGCCCTATTTCTGATCTACTGAATAGAAATCTGCATTTAAATAAATACTTAAGTAAGTCATTTGCATAATAAAGTTGAGAAACTCTGCTCTACACAACTAGCAATTGAAATGACCACTTCTGTGATAGCTTATTTGAAGTTAGATAATAAAACATGCAGTTATTTTTCTATGTTGTCAGTTAATTCTGGATCTTTTCCTTTGCCAAATTTGTCATTTCCATTCTGAAACTTCTGAAAAACAATATCTATCAGGCCCTACTGCTTTTCCATAAACATAAAAAGAATATCTTGTTAACAGTGAACAAATGTGGATTAGGGAAGGAGACCAGGAGGAATGTGGAAGAAGCACACAATCTTGATTTAAGCAATTAATTCCACCTTTAATTTATATCTCAAATGTCACATCACCATAGCTACACATCACATAGCTCAGTTTAGGATATTTATCTCCTGTGGAATATACAGTAATTGCTCAAGGGGCAAGAAGAAAATTAAACAAGAAAACTGTATCTAACTAATATGAAGAGATTGACTTCAAACCCTTGTCAGTATTATAGCTGAAAATATTTCATTGCTTCATTCCTTTTTGCTCACCTAATCTGATGTTGACCACAGCATTACTTAATACAATTGCTATTTCCATTTAATGCCAATACCTAAGCTCGGGAGTACAGCTATAATATATATTATACATTGCATCAAGATATAAATGGCAAATATATTAAACACATTTTGAAAGGGGACAGGCTTTCTTTACTATTGGCTTGAAAAAACAATTGCTCTTTTTATCTCAAAAGAAAGAAATTTCTCTAGTAAGAGCAGCTTGTCACCAAAGAAAAAACTATGAAATAAAGTAATTCAACAGACTACAATCTGCATATTTATACACTGGACTATTGAGAAACACATTAATAATTTACTGTTCTCTGAAAGAAACTTTGACTCTTGCATAATTATTATTATAAAATAGACATCACATAGTAAGTGTTATCTGGCAAGTTGAATACTAAATTGGGGAATTAATCCTCAAAAGGCCAGTTCCGGAAACACAAACATTTTCGCATATATACATGTATTAATCAGGGTTCTCTAGAGGAGCAGAACAAATAGGAGATATGTCTATATGAAGGAGAATTTACTAAGGAGAATTGACTTACATGATCACAAGGTAAAGTCCCACTATAGGCTGTCTGCAAGTTGAGGAGCAAGGAAGCCAGCGGTGGATCGGTCCCAATCCCAAAACCTCAAAATCAGGGAAGCCGACAGTGCAGCCTTCAGCCTTCAGTCTGTGGCCAAAGGCCTCAGAGCCCTTGACAAACCACTGGTGTAAGTCCAAGAGTGCAAAAGCTGAAGAAATTAGAGTCTGATGTTCAAAGCCAGGAAGCATTCGGCATGGGAGAAAGATGAAAGGCCAGAAGACTCAGTAAGTCTTCTCTTCCATCTTCTCCTGCCCGCTTTATTATAACTGTGGTGGCAGCTGATAAGATGGTGCTTACCCTTTAGCCAGTATAAGGGTGGGTCTGCCTCTCCCAGTCCACTGACACAAATGTTAATCTCCTTTGTCAACACCCACACAGACACACCCAGAAACAATATTTTGCATCCTTTAATCCAATCAAGTTGACATTCAATATTAACTATCACAATACATATACAAATGGAGTTAAGTGTAAAAATTTGGGGACTGGATGCACAATCTCAAATGACAGAAACTTAGACGTAGGTCAAATTTCAGTTGAGATCTCCCTGATTCTTGAAATCTATGTAAAATTGTCATAAACTTCTTTCTTCCATGGCTATTGACTGCAGTCTCGCACTTCTTTTGTGTATTATAATGTCTTGAATACAACAGATGGCTAGGATCCTGCTTCCTCTCTTACAATATCGACACTTGCACTCCACCACCAGTGGAGTTTCACTGACCCTTCAACCCATCCAGTCCAAAGTTCTATTTTCTCCACCTTTGCTTTCTTTTTGCTTTCCTCTTTCCCTCTTACTTATCACTTATTCTCCCTAATGAGGGCAAATATAAAACATTCCTTGGCTACTTTCCTATAAAACATACATGTACATGCACACACACACTAAAAAAAATATTGCCTTATGAGGTCTTGGGAACTGAAAGTGTATTAAGGTATTTCTCTAAGATAGACCCTTTTTATGAGGAACCTGGTGCTTGCTAATAAACTAAGTGCTTTAAAAGTTCATTGCATAGAGATTGTTGAAACTTAGAGTAGTTGGCAAAATATCTATTACTCGGATTCCATCTAGGACCATCTGAGATTACTGAAGACAAAGAATTTCTTACAAAATAGATCAAATACTTTTATTTCACTAGAGTATCAAAACTCTAATGAAATAAAATCCTTCTCTAAATACCATGCTTACAGTCATGCCTCTGTGCCTTTGTTCACATTATACACATTTCCAGATGTGTAATATCCTGCTTCTACCTATCACTGCCAAGTCCAAGCCTCATCTCTTCCGAAAAATACTATTTAATACTCAATTCCTACTTCGTCCTTCCCTCCCTTACCATTCTATATCCCTTTTGTGCTATTTTCTTCTTAAGTCTTCTCCCCAACTAGATTATAATATTCTTAACTATAGGGAGTGTGTCATTACTTCTGAGTCCTCCACATTTTCACAAGAATACAAAAGCTAGACAAGTTAGGGGAGAGATAGAGATGGAGAACACATTGTTCGGAAGTTCCTACCTACCTAATGGATAGGCCCCATGAACTTGAAAACCTCCATCTGCTTACTACACTGCCTACTGGGAGTTCTTTCTTCTAGTTAGAGAATGTCTTCTCCTAAATTAATCATTTGTTGCTTTATCATGAAGATAAAACTTTGGAAAAAATAATTGTTTTCAAACAGTAGCCAGTGAAGATACAGGCTTTGAAGTAAGAGACAGATAACTGCCACAAATTAATTAGCTTTAGGATCTCCAGCAAGTTATTTAACTTCTCTGTGCCTGAATTTATTTCTATAAAATGAAGATTAAGATACCACCTATTCTACTTGATGGTTGTGAGATTAATTGAGATTACATATGTACGATGTCTTTCATAAAGCCTAGCAGTAAATAAGTGGTAGCTTACTACTCAATGTTAAGAAAAAAAGCCAAATTCTGTAAAATATTTGAAAAGATATATTCTGAGTCAAATGTAAGGACCATGACCTGTGACGCAGCCTCAGAAGGTCCTCAGAACATATGCCCAAGGTGGTTGAGTTACAGCTTGACTTCATACATTTTAGGGAGACAGAAATTGCAGGCAAAGACATAAGTCAGTACGTGTAAATTTTACATTGGTTCAGCCTGGAAAGGCAGGACATCATGAAGTGGGGCTTCCAGGTCATAAGTGGATTCAAAGATTTCTTGATTGGTAATTGGTTGAACCTAATGGATAAATGCTTAAGGGGATGGATATCCAATTTTTCATGTTGTGATTATTATGCATAGCATACCTGTACCGAAATATTTCACATACTTCATAAATATATACACTGACCATGTACCCACAAAATTAAAATTAAAAAAGAAAGTGGGCCAGGCGCTGTGGTTCATGCCTGTAATCCCAGCACTTTCAGAGGCCAAGGCAGGTGGTTCACTTGAGGTCAGGGGTTCAAGACGACCCTGGCCAACATGGTGAAATCCAGTCTCTACTAAAAATACAAAAATTAGCTGGACATAGTGGCAGGTGCCTGTAATCCCAGCTGCTTGGAAGCCTGAGGCAAGAGAATCACTTGAACTCGAGAGGCGGGGGTTGCAGTGAGCTGAGAAGTAAAAAGAAAGAAATGCTTGGGTTAAGATAAGGGAGTTATGGAAGCCAAGGTTCTTGTTATGTAGATGAAGGTAGCAGGCTTCAGGGAGAATAGATAGCCAATGTCTGTTTTCAGACCTTAAATGGTACCAGACTCTTAGTTAAATATTTGCAGGGCCATTTCAAAATATGTCAAATAAATATATTTTAGGGTAAAATACTTTCATTTCTTTCAGGGCCTGCCATCTGTCAGGTGACTCTACACTAGACTCAAGTTGGAATTTGGTATCTTATTGCTACAAAGAGTCTGTTTTGTTAATCTTAAGATTTATGTCTTAATGTTAATGTTGGTCAGTTGTGCCTGAATTCCAAAGGGAGAATAATATAATGAGGCATGTACAACTCTCTCATCCATCATGGCCTGAACTAGTTTTTTTAGGTTCCATTGAAATGCCCTTGGCAGAGAGGAGGGGTCCAGTCAGTCAGTTGGGGGGTGTATTAATCCATTCTCATGCTGCTAATAAATACATACCCAAGACTGGGTAATTTATAAAGGAAAGAGGTTTAATGGACTCACAGTTCCACATGGCTGGGGAGGCCACACAATCATGGTGGAAGGTGTAGGAAGAGCAAAGGCACTTCTTACATGGGAAGGCACATCTTAACATGGTAGCAGGCAAGAGAGCTTGTGTAGGAAAATTCCCCTTTATAAAGCCATCATCTCTAGTGAGACTTATTCAATATCACGAGAACAGCATGAGAGAGACCCGCCCCCATGATTCATTTACCTCCCATTGGGACCCTTGCATGACATAAATCTAGCAGAGTCATGCTAAGCATCACAAGCCACCTTCTTCTTTTTCTTTATTTATAGCTGCCCCCACCAAACTATGTCAGTTTTGTTGGTGTGCTAGGTGCAGTGAGACAGAAAACGGCCCCTTGTGCGACACACTGTAAGGTTGGAGTTTGGAGGCATGCTCTACTCCTTTCCCTCTCTCCTGTGGGAGAAATCTCAGGTTCTGCACCTTCTCTAAATCTCATAGAGCCACACTGGCCACAGAAAGCTTCCCACACCTTTTCCTTTGTTCATAACTGCTCCCTGGCATCTGAATTATGCAGTTTTGTCAACTGTCCATGTGAGACGAGACAAAACAGGCCCCTGGGCAGTGCACTGAAAATCAGGATGTTGAATGCATGCTCCACTCTCTCTTCCTCATCATGGGAGAATTTGTAGACTAAATATATCTTCCTTGATGCTGAATTGTGTCAGCTTAGGGAAGGGGCTAATGTGCATAAAGTAAAAATCTTCTTATTCATTTCAATGCACCTATTCTCAGATTTGTGCTCTTCTGGATTACCACAACCTCTTATCAGGATTCTGGGCCTCTCATAAAGGTTTTTGGACTGCATATCATTGTTAAGTAGGAGTTTCAGTGGGAGAATGAAGACTGAAACTTTGTACTTCACCATCTTGTTGAAATCACTCTCAAGAAAAGAATTATTAGTTGCAGTTTATAAATAAGAAAACAATCTCAGAGAGGGCATGTGATTTACACAAGGCTACAAAATTAGTGAAGTTATTATTAGTTCTGTATCCCCTGTGCCTAGCACACTATTTAACAGATTATGTGCTAATCATAAATAATTTTTGAATAATTACTCTTATAATTCTCCATTTCAAATAAAATTTTTTTCTCAACCTATTGGGTTGGAATTGCAAAGTATACTCTTAGATGATAATGATCCCAGATATTAGCAGCATCATTATTTGTGTAATGAAGTTACCTTTTTGAAGAGTCTTTGAATGTTCTACTCTCATCTTCAGAAATGTCCGATGAATGCAGGCATTATTATTTTCAATCTATGTATGCATGTGGAAACTGAGACACAAGACATTTTTCTTAAGTCTCATGCTTTACTTATGGCATAGCAAGGACTATTGGTTAACATTTGTGGGGCTGAGGGTTGCTTAATTAAAACACTTTGAAAAGTTAGAACTGTGTTAAGGCTTGCCTCAGACTTTGAAAATTGAAGACCAAACAGAACTAGTATTATGCTGCACATTAAGTCTCATATGATTCAGCAAATGCTGCATTTTTCTTTCTTATTCCTGGAAATTGTGAAGGACGCAAAGAACTTCAAAGCCCACTTCCTAATCTAGAGCACTACAATATGAGATGGTTTAGCATGCATTAGTATTTCTTGAACCAATTATAGAGAAAATGCCAGAGACTAAGATGCCAAGTACCTCTTAAGAGCCAAGATTCTACCAGTCCTTCCTCTGAACACAACAGTTCTACTTCATTACAACAGACTTCTGTTCTGGATTACATTCACAAATTGTTCAATGAGGGGATATATTTTAAGAAATGCCATTAGGTAATTTCACTGTTGTACAAACATCATAGAGAGTACTTACAGAAACCCAAATGGTATAGCCTACTGTCAACCTAGGCTATATGGTATAGCTCATTGCTCCTAATATACAAGTTTGAACAGTGTGTTAGTGTACTGAATACTATAGAAAATTGTAACACAATGATAAGTATTTGTTCATTTAAATATATTTAGACATAGAAAAGATACTGTAAAAATACAGTATTATAAACTTATGGGACCACCATCATACATGTGGTCCATCATTGACCTTTGTTATGTGTCGCATATCAGTATTTTTGTTTCTGATACCTCCTATTTAAACTCAATAAGTATAAGTTTGTTAACTATGAAAAAAAGTATGGGAGTTCTGTTTTCTGTATTCCGTCTGACCAGAGTCAATAAAAAGTACTAAAATTAAATAGCAATAAAAATAACAATACTTACAGCGGGTATTTCTAATTTATACATTTTCAAGCCAAAATTGTCTTTGTGTGTCTGGCATGGAGAAGGTTAATATGCATTAATTCCCACAATACAACATCGATTTACTTCTATATGCAGGCCAATTATATATCAGTAAGTATACTTCTTCAGATCAACTTCTCTTATAAATAATTACAGAAGTTTGCTGACAATGCTTTTGTTTGGATGTTATCTGTTTTGCTTAATCTTTACTTTCAAAATAACTGTTTCAGTTTATAATGCCTAAGAATAATTTGGTTAAAACTGGCTTAATGGGATTTAACTTTTATAATGATTTGAGATGGATACTATTATCTTACAGTGAAATAACTCTGCTTTTTCACAAGCTCTTAAAAGTCAAGATTAGAATTACATTCTGTAGGTTATAAAATTCACAGCCATAATATTTTCAGGACTAGGGTCTTGGATTCTTCTTACAATAGTTAAATGTTTGTCCCTGGATTACTCACTGCAAAGTATTAGTGAACCAGGACAATTTTCATATGATTCTAAATGTGGTTTAGAAAAATTTTAAAAGAAAAACTTCACATGTGGTATTTTATTCTATGGTTTGTATAATTGGATATTTTCTTCCATCAAACTGAAATTTCTACCATATGCACACAACATCTCCACTGCAATAAGGGACTTTAAGATTCTTGGCTGCTCTTGGTGAACTGTGCACTCACAGTTTTGTTCACAACTAAATCTCCCTATAGAACTATTCACAGGTTATCTGTAACATAAATCCAAGACATAATTCAAGCACTGCATAGACCAAGCTAAATATCTGCATGTAAACCTCCTACCAGAGGATTTTAAAAAATATATCAAAAAGTGAAACTGAATTTTTGGAAGTGAATATAAGGAAACTAACATAGTCAAAACATCAAATCTGAATCCATCTCTTGTTGGTCATACCCCTCTTCTTATCCTCCTGAGAAACCTCTCTTTCCACATGCTGAGCCACCATTGAACATATCTTGATGTTAAATAGAGAAGCTGTTAAACTGAAAGCAGCATATCACAGTTAGTTGGCATTTTAGAAAATGTGAAGTCGTTTACAGATCTTTTCCTCCAGAACAAAAATTGTTTTATTACAAATATGTGTTCTAAACTCTGAGTGACATGTACACCAAGTCTATACTCAATGCCTTTTGAAAATTATATCAAAGTCTAATCTATGTCTTTGTTTGGAGTGCACTAAATTATCATCTATTTGTAATTAGTACTTTTAATCCATTCAAACATTTATTTATTGATGCTTACTAGCATGATGACTTTTTTGATGTGTCAACTTAGCTAAGCAAAATGCCCAGTTGATAAAACACAAAGTGGATGCTATTGTAAAGGTATTATGGAGACATAATTAAAGTCCCTAATAGTTGACTTTAAGGGGAAATTTCCTAGATGATTTGGGTGGATCTTACTAAATGTTTTGGAAGGACTTGAAAGCAAGACTGAGGTTTCCCCAGTGGAGGATAAGATATTCCATCTGTGGACAAGAGCTTCACCCCATGAACATGGGTTCAAGCCTGTTCATAATTTTGTCTTTCTAAATGCCCTGACTTTCTTAGACAGTTCCCAGAATTATGTAAGACAATTCTTCGTAAAATATCTGTCTTGTTATCTACCTATCCATCTATCTATCTATCTATCTCTAGTTAATAATGGTTACTTTTATGTGTCTACTTGGTTAAGTTATAGTATTCACTAAACTAGGTGTGGCTATGAATGTATTTTGTAGATGTGGTTAATACCTACAATAAGTTAAGTTTAAGTAAAGGAGATTACCTTCATAATGAGGGTATACCTCATGAAATCAGTTGAAGGCCTTAAGAACAAAACCTAAGGTTTCCTAGAAAAGAAGATATGGAGAAGAAGGAGAAGAGATGGAGAAGCAGGAGAAGAAGAAAAAAAAAGATAAAGAAGAAGATGAAATGTCATATTAGTTGTATACCTCTGGAGAATCTGATTACACAATACACAAATATACACCCACAAATGCACACACAAATTACTGGTCTTGTTTATTTAGTTGAATCCTGACTATTACCAATAGGTACAAGACATTGTTCTAGGTTCTCTGGGAGATACAGATACAGACAGGGAGTTCACCATCTAGTGGAAAAGGTAAGGCAAGGAGAAATAATAAATATGCATCAGGAAATATACTTATTGACACGGGTTTGGCAAATAATTTATGCCTAATTCACTAAAAGCAACAGCAACAAAAACAAAAATTGACAAGTGGGATCTAACTAAACTAAAGAGCTTCTACACAGCAAAAGAAATTACCAACAGAGTAAACAGACAGCATACAGATTGGTAAGAAATATTCACAAACTATGCAACTGACAAAGGTCTGATATCCAGACTCTACAAGGAACATAAACACATCAACAAGCAAAAATCAAAATGTCTGATTATAAAATGGGTGAAGGACATGAACAAGCACTTCTCAAAAGAAGACATACACATGCAGCCAACAAAAATATAAAAATTGTTCTGCATCACTAACCATCAGATAAATGCAAATCAAAACTACAATGAGATACAATTTCACACTGGTTAGATTATTGCTGGTGATTATTAGAAAGTTAAAAAACAACAGATATTGACAAAGCTGCAGAGAAAGGGGAGTGCTGTTTATGGGAAGGCAAACAAGTTCACCCACCGTGAAAAGCAGTTTGGAGATTTCTCAAAGAACTTAAAATATAACTACCATTTAACCCAGCAATCTCATTACTGATTATATATCCAAAGGAAAATAATTCATTCTATCAAAAAGACAAATGCACTCATATGTTCATTGTAGCACTATTCACAATACCAAAGACATGAACTCAACCTAAGTGCTCATCAAGAGTGGACTGGATAAATAAAATGAGCTACATATACACCATGGAATACTATGCAGTAATAAAAAAAGAAGGAAATCATGCCCTTTGGAGCAACATCCTATGTGACCTAACTAAAGAACAGAAAAGCAAATATTTCATGTTCTCACTTACCAGTGGGAGTTAATCATTAAATACACATGAACAAAAAGATGGGAAGAATAAACACTGGGAATCACTAGACAGAGAAGGGAGAGAGTGGGGTATGGGCTGAAGAGTCACCGGTTAGGTACAATGCTTACAGCCTGGGTAAGGGAATTGCTGGCATCTCAAGCCTCAGCACCACACGATCTACCCATGTAGCAAATCTGCATGTGTACCCTTTAATCTGTAACAAGATTGGAATTAAAAAAAGGTGACAGTAAAAGTATAAGAGAGATAAAGATAAAGTTATTTGAAAGTTTACGGAAGGAAGTTATAAATAAGCTAGAAAAAAAGCCAAGAGAGATAAAACCTAATGACTTGTCATTTACTTCTTATTTTATTTACTTATTAATAAAAGTCACAGTTTCATTTCAGTTCTGAATTAGTCAGTGTTCTCCAAAATGACAGAACTAATAAGATATACATAGACATATAGAAAGAGATTTATTATGAGCGATTGTTTCGTGTGATTATGGAGGCCGGGAAGTCTCATGACCTGTTGTTTGCAACCTGGAGGCCTACGAAAGCTGGTGGTACAATTCCAGTCCAAAACTGAATGCCTGAGAACCAAGGGAGGCAATGGTATAAGTCTCAGCTCAAGTCTGAAGCCCTCAAGAATCAGAGTCCAATGGTGTGAATTCAAAGGCCTGAGAACAATGAGTGCTGATGTCCAAGGGCAGAAGATGGGTGCTTCACTTCAAGCAGACTATGAATTTCCCCTTTCTTTACCTTTTTATTCTATTCAGGCTCTCAGAAGATTAAATTATGCCTACCTGCTTTTGTAAGGGTGATTTTATTTACTCAGTCTACTGATTCAAATGCCAATATCTTCTGGAAACACGTTCACAGATACACTCAGAAATAATGTTTAGCCACCTATCTGGGCATCTATTAGCCAAGCCAAGGTGACAGATCAAGTAAACTATCACATATTCTAAACTTACACAAGGTATATGATTTGCATTTTAAAATTATTTTCACTGTGTATGCTTTAAAAGTTGACTGTGATTCCTGGTTATCTATCTATCTATCTATCTATCTATCTATCTATCTATCTATCATCTATCAATCATCTATCTATCTGATATATGGATAGATGATTGATGATACATAGATAGATTATTCAGAATTTATTTAATTAATATGACTTTTTTTTATCATGTTCAATTCATGGTACAGTTTACTCCAATACTTGGCTTAGAAATCTGTTGTCAAGAGAGCACTACATACATTCTAACACTTTGTCACTATCTAGACGCAATTCAGGGGAGAGGAATGATGATTAGAATGTCCCTAAAGGAAGGGATATTCCTTTAATTTAATATTTTACCACACCACATGCAACTTATGTGCAACCAGACCCTTAATAAACACAAGTAAAATATGTCTGTGGCAATTACTCTTCATTCCTGGGTCGAATAAAAATCTTGCATTAACTCAGACTTCATATTGCCAATATGCTAGTCAAGGAACAATTAATAAATATCATAATAATTAAACAAATGTATAAGCTGCCCACTGTTTCCCATTTGTCTTTGCCTTTAGTACATTCAGCTCTCTATCTCATGATTTATCTGTTCTTGTTTATGTTCTTTCATTTTCACTTTAAATCTAGACAGCTGAAAAAGCAAGTTTTTTTTTTTTTTTTTACTGATAAGGGAAAGAGATGTAAGGTCCAATTAACAATAAATCTCACAAGGTTTTTGAAAATGAGAAAAGCAGTACATTAATTTGATCAGAGAACACTTTCCACCTGGTCAAAAATGTAATACCAGTTTCCTAGATAAACAAACAAAATTAGGATTTTAGCTAGGAAAGAAAAAGAGCTCTCCTTAGATGTCCTGATATAGGGTTAATATTGGCTTTCTTGGTGTGAAAGAGCATATGGCAATAACACAGCATATACACATAATAAGTTTAGGTTGCATAAATTGCACCAAATATCTCCCTTCTTAAATTTGTTAAGATCCATTTTAAAGTGTTTTATGCTACCTCCCTGATAAAATAAATACGAAGATCCAAACACAGTGCTATACAAAGTTCTCTTCTACCCTCTGCAAGGTTCTACCTGCAGGAAGCATTGTTCCTCAGGAATACATATCATGACATATTTTTAATAAGGATTCTCCAAGTTAATATCCCTGGAATATTGCTAAGAGAAGTATTTCATCCTTTCATTAAAATCCAAGTTCTTTCCATAAAAAAAAAAAAAAAAAA
>NW_016819743.1:69196-72857 GCF_001698545.2 Rhinopithecus bieti | reverse complement strand
AAAAAAAAAAAAAAAAAACAGCAATTACCATATTCATTTGCAGGGAGGTGAGAGTTTACAAAGTTGGCTCCAAGTATGCTATTCAAGGAAAAAAAATTAAACTAAGCAAACAACTCAACACAATGTGATTTAAATGTTGAAGAGCTTGGAACTGACAAGTATAGAAGATTTCACTGTTTTCTAATAAATTCCACTTAAATGAAACTGGTTAATTGAAATGAGACAAGTCATTGAGTTAATAGTTTAATTGCATTACTATGAAGCTTAATAACATCATTTATTTTATCATAAATCAACAAGAAAAAGTGTAGAGACCAATATTCACTACCGTTGGTAACTAACACTATACCTGTATCCCACACATATACAGAATATGTGTGATTTATTGCCTTTCAATTAAAGACTAACTTTCAACACAATTCACTTAATTATGATAAGCATCTAATTTTACAACAGGAAAAAAACCACACAGTTATGAGGAAATGCTACCTTATAAAGTACAAAAAGATAAGGCGAAAAGTATTCCAAACTGTGAGAATTATCCTATAGTAAAAAACAAGGAAGAATATCCCTATGCAAATCCCATCCCCAAGTTTGTCCAATAGAGATACTGTGACATGAATATTTTCTCTCAATATTATTTCAGGTAATGAAACAATCCATCTACATAGACTGAACTGTAAACTCATTTGAATTCTGAGAAAAGCCTATATTCATAAAGTTTTAATATACCAACCCAAATAATACACACCCAAGGCTGAAACAACACCTCAGGGAAATGACTTGTGAAATGTAAAACAACATTAGTTCACTAAGAGAAAAATGGTGAAATCTATTGTTTGGTCTTTTGCAGATAAAACCTCTATACGTTATATTGTTATGGAGCCATTCAGACTGTTTTACCTTACAAGAAACATGGTTAAGAATTATACCATTTTAAATGCAAAGCAAAACAAAACAAAACAAAACAAAACAAAACAAAACAAAACAAAAAAAAAAATATGTACAGCAAATTGCAATTACCTAAAAATGTGTATGTCCAAGTGGATAAAGGTAAGAAAAGGATACACAGGATGAAAATAGCTGTTCCATTAGGATTATAGAATTTCTGCTATTCAAAAATGTCATTAATATTGTCGATATATCAACTTTCTCGCTAAAATCAAATACACAGAAAGTTCAAACAGAAAACCAATCTAGCCAACACAAATCTAGCTCATGTCTTAGTAAAAGTTTTATTTGTAGTACTATACATTAGTAGCACAAAAATGTACTGCATAATGCATAGGTCAAATTCAATGAGCAACGAGAACTAGCAGATAGTGTTGCCCATTAAAATAATTTTAATGATTTAATTTAAAACATTAAAATTGCTCCCTTGAACATCATCTTCCGTGTCTCGTTGATCTTTATACTCTTAGCTTAGGTATAGCATATACTAGGTGCTCAATAAAATTTGTGAAATTAATGAATAAATGAAAATTCATTATCTAACTTCAAACTTTTCTATTACAATCATCGTACAGTAACAAATATGACTACGTTTATCTGAGATTCCAGAATGTTTATACAGTCTATTACTGAAAACATAATATTTAATAATTTGTATAAAATTAGCCTGCTGAATCAGAAGCCTTGGGCGATATATTATATTACAGTTTCCAAATATCTAGTAAGTATATATAAATATATATCTATGTGTGTATATATATATATATATAGAGAGAGAGAGAGAGAGAGAGATATTTTAATGTGTCATTTAGGTCAGTTGACTTTTCAGGATTCTGATGTTAGTGAAAAAAGCCAATAATATACATTCTATAAAGAACATACTCCCAAGGTATTGGGTAATCTAGAACATCATGAGAGCAACATAAGTACTCTCTTTCATGCAGATCATTTTAGTTCTTTCATAAGTGCAAGTGTGTACCTGCACACACACGAACCAACTTTGGGGCTGCAATGTTATTATGCAGTTACCAAAGGCAATGAGTTGGAATAGCTAATAATAAGAGCTGAAAATGATGCAAAGAATAGGAAAATCAAGAAAAAACTTCTGGTATGAATTATAATGGGTCCCCTATAATCTTCACCAAAAAGGAGGGTTAAAATCATCTGAATTTCTCTCTGTCCAAACATTTTCAGTTTAGTCTAAGTTCATTGGAGCATTTGTTTTCTCATTTATACGTATGTCCACTTTCAAGTTAACAGCAAAACAGAATTGTTTTAAAGCTAATGTTGCCAGACTACATGCTTTATGTAAATAAGTAAGAACCTGTATTACATCTTTTCCACATGAAGCTGGCCACACTGTAAAATTGATGAATAGACACTGATCTGTACATGCAAAGTGATAGAGAGAGACAAAAGTATTCTCTGGATAATTCATGCCAAAACACTTATTTGCCACTGGAATCTGGCTTTTCAAGGTTAATATATTGAAAGGATTGAAATGCTTACAGATAAAAGTCACTTTAATCTTCTTCATTTCATTTTACACATATAGGACAATCTTAATTATCTTACCTCAGAAGACTGAAAGCTTTAAATNGAATGCCTGAGAACCAAGGGAGGCAATGGTATAAGTCTCAGCTCAAGTCTGAAGCCCTCAAGAATCAGAGTCCAATGGTGTGAATTCAAAGGCCTGAGAACAATGAGTGCTGATGTCCAGGGCAGAAGATGGGTGCTTCACTTCAAGCAGACTATGAATTTCCCCTTTCTTTACCTTTTATTCTATTCAGGCTCTCAGAAGATTAAATTATGCCTACCTGCTTTTGTAAGGGTGATTTTATTTACTCAGTCTACTGATTCAAATGCCAATATCTTCTGGAAACACGTTCACAGATACACTCAGAAATAATGTTTAGCCACCTATCTGGGCATCTATTAGCCAAGCCAAGGTGACAGATCAAGTAAACTATCACATATTCTAAACTTACACAAGGTATATGATTTGCATTTTAAAATTATTTTCACTGTGTATGCTTTAAAAGTTGACTGTGATTCCTGGTTATCTATCTATCTATCTATCTATCTATCTATCTATCTATCTATCATCTATCAATCATCTATCTATCTGATATATGGATAGATGATTGATGATACATAGATAGATTATTCAGAATTTATTTAATTAATATGACTTTTTTTTATCATGTTCAATTCATGGTACAGTTTACTCCAATACTTGGCTTAGAAATCTGTTGTCAAGAGAGCACTACATACATTCTAACACTTTGTCACTATCTAGACGCAATTCAGGGGAGAGGAATGATGATTAGAATGTCCCTAAAGGAAGGGATATTCCTTTAATTTAATATTTTACCACACCACATGCAACTTATGTGCAACCAGACCCTTAATAAACACAAGTAAAATATGTCTGTGGCAATTACTCTTCATTCCTGGGTCGAATAAAATCTTGCATTAACTCAGACTTCATATTGCCAATATGCTAGTCAAGGAACAATTAATAAATATCATAATAATTAAACAAATGTATAAGCTGCCCACTGTTTCCCATTTGTCTTTGCCTTTAGTACATTCAGCTCTCTATCTCATGATTTATCTGTTCTTGTTTATGTTCTTTCATTTTCACTTTAAATCTAGACAGCTGAAAAAGCAAGTTTTTTTTTTTTTTTTTACTGATAAGGGAAAGAGA
>NW_016819743.1:47674-68356 GCF_001698545.2 Rhinopithecus bieti | reverse complement strand
CCCTTGAACATCATCTTCCGTGTCTCGTTGATCTTTATACTCTTAGCTTAGGTATAGCATATACTAGGTGCTCAATAAAAATTTGTGAAATTAATGAATAAATGAAAATTCATTATCTAACTTCAAACTTTTCTATTACAATCATCGTACAGTAACAAATATGACTACGTTTATCTGAGATTCCAGAATGTTTATACAGTCTATTACTGAAAACATAATATTTAATAATTTGTATAAAATTAGCCTGCTGAATCAGAAGCCTTGGGCGATATATTATATTACAGTTTCCAAATATCTAGTAAGTATATATAAATATATATCTATGTGTGTATATATATATATATATAGAGAGAGAGAGAGAGAGAGAGATATTTTAATGTGTCATTTAGGTCAGTTGACTTTTCAGGATTCTGATGTTAGTGAAAAAAGCCAATAATATACATTCTATAAAGAACATACTCCCAAGGTATTGGGTAATCTAGAACATCATGAGAGCAACATAAGTACTCTCTTTCATGCAGATCATTTTAGTTCTTTCATAAGTGCAAGTGTGTACCTGCACACACACGAACCAACTTTGGGGCTGCAATGTTATTATGCAGTTACCAAAGGCAATGAGTTGGAATAGCTAATAATAAGAGCTGAAAATGATGCAAAGAATAGGAAAATCAAGAAAAAACTTCTGGTATGAATTATAATGGGTCCCCTATAATCTTCACCAAAAAGGAGGGTTAAAATCATCTGAATTTCTCTCTGTCCAAACATTTTCAGTTTAGTCTAAGTTCATTGGAGCATTTGTTTTCTCATTTATACGTATGTCCACTTTCAAGTTAACAGCAAAACAGAATTGTTTTAAAGCTAATGTTGCCAGACTACATGCTTTATGTAAATAAGTAAGAACCTGTATTACATCTTTTCCACATGAAGCTGGCCACACTGTAAAATTGATGAATAGACACTGATCTGTACATGCAAAGTGATAGAGAGAGACAAAAGTATTCTCTGGATAATTCATGCCAAAACACTTATTTGCCACTGGAATCTGGCTTTTCAAGGTTAATATATTGAAAGGATTGAAATGCTTACAGATAAAAGTCACTTTAATCTTCTTCATTTCATTTTACACATATAGGACAATCTTAATTATCTTACCTCAGAAGACTGAAAGCTTTAAATTTATAGACGTCATCTTTCCAAAGCAATTCAAACCATTTTCAGTAAGTGTTTGAGATATTCTAAGCTCCAGAGGTGACTGGATTATGCTGAATTGCTAGAGTGTGGGCAGAAAGGGAAAGGATGAATGAAACCAACAGCAGAGTTCAAAACGCAGTTTTTAATTGCTTTGAAAAATATTTGTAGTGTTTTACGTAATCATAAATAAAAGGAAAAATACCTTTTAACAGAAGTTTTATTTGGTGATTTAGGAAACACTAGTATCTCTGGAGGAATACATTTCATTCTCTATTTATTTATGCAAATTTCACCTATCGGTATGTTTGCCTTTGTTATGCCAAATGGCATGGCATGTTTTTAGTGTCTTTTTTTTTTTCTCTCTCTCTCTCTCTTTCTATTTTTAGTTAAGAATTACAAAGTAAAAAACAGTTTATTATTCTGTGGCAAAAGATATACCTAAACAAAGATATGCCTAAGCAAAGCAGGAAGTAGCATTTAGGCATTGTTGCTGTGGATGAAAACTTGAGGCCAGTAATATTGTCTATTTCGAAGTTTTCTCTGAGTTATCCTTTTCAAGTCCATTTATTAAATACTGTTATTAAATACTAACATCATTAAATACTAAGCTGTGACTGGTTTTTCAAATATTGCTCTTGATAATGGCTGTTAGACAAAAGTTTTGAACCTGAAATATTATATGAAACAGGATAGTAGAAAGAAACAAATAAATCTCTGCTGGGCATCTTTACCTGTTCACAGGCCACTCAAAATAAGCATAGTCTATATAGAATTCCATCATTCATACTACCAACACGCTTTTTGTGTTCCCTATTCTGATTAATTGCTCCAAATTTTTTGCAGGTCCCAAATTAGAAATTTTAAATCATTGGTTCTCCACCCATGGCAGGACACAAAAATAATCAGACAATTTGTTTTTAATTAATAGACTTTATAAAGAGTAGTTTAGATTTATAGAAAAATTGATAGGAAAGTCCAGCATTTTTATATAGCTTCACTCCTCCTGCACACAGTTTCTCTCATTATTTACATATTATTACACTAATTGCATAATTAGTATAATTACATAATTAGCATAATTAATAAAGAGTATTCATATACCTATTAGAGTATAATGTATTAATATTACATATTAATACATTAGAGTATGTATTCGAGTTTACATATGTATTAAAGTGGTACGTTTGTTATAATTGATAAACCAATATTGATATGTTATTATTGACTAAAGTCTATAGTCTACATTAGGACTCACCCTTTCTGTTTTACACTCTATAGATTTGGACAAATGTCAAAAACATGTAATGACATGTATCCATCATTACTGTATCATACAGAATAGTTGCAGTGACCTAAAAATTCCCTGGCTTTACCCACTCATCCCTCTTTCCCCACAACCCCTGGCAACCACTGATCTTTTCACTCTTTTCACAAGTTTGCCTTGTCCACATTTCATATAATTGAAATCATAAAGTACGTTTCTTTTTCAAGTTAGCATCTTTCATTTAACAATATGCTTTTAAGTTTCCTCCATGACCTTCTATTGCTTGATAGCTCATTTAATTATTTCTCTGAATAATGATCCATTGTATAGATGTACCACAGTTTATTGATTCAACTATTGAAGGACATTTTGATTGCTTCCACATTTTGACAGTTATGAAAAAGCTCTTATAAACTTCTGCATGCAAGCTTTTGTGCAGACGTATGTTTTTAACTAACCAAGGAGGGAAGTTGCTGAACTGTATGGTAAGAGTACATTTAGTTTGGTTAGAAACTGCCAAACTGTCTTCTTAAGTGGCTATAATATTTGGCATTCCCATCAGCAATGAATGAGAGTTTTTCCTGCTCTGTATCTACAACAGCATGTATTGTGAATGTTTTGAGGCTTAAATATTCTAATAGGTGTGGAGTGGTATCTCATTGTCATTTTAATTTGCAATTTCTTAACAACATATGATATTAGGCATTTTTTCACATGATTATTTGCCATCTACACTTCCTCTTTGGTGAAGTGTTTGTAAAGATCTTTTATGCATTTTAATTTGTTTGTTTTCTTACTCTTGAAGTTTTACAAGCTTTTTGCATATTTTGGATACTAATTTTAATCAGATATTTGTTTTACAAATATTTTCTCCCAGTTTGTGCTTGTCTATTTATTTTCATAAGTGTGCCCTTCACAGAATAGAAGTTTTTAATTTTCATGAAGTCTCACTTAGCAAATTTTCTTTCATAGATCATACTTTTGGTATTATATCTAAAAGCTCACCACTTTACTCAAGGACCAGGTTTATTTTAATGAGGATGCCCAGGTACCACATGAGATGAAATAAATCAGAATCTCTAGATGTGGTACATAGGCTATTTCAATGTTTTCTGTCTAAACAGGTTAATTTTAATTTATTATTTATTATTAATTTTGTGGGTATATAGTAAGTATATATATTTGTGGGACATGAGATATTTTGATGCAGGCATATAATGTGTAATAATTACATCAGAGTAAATGGGATATCTATCACCTCAAGCATTTATCCTTTCTTTGTATTACAAATAATCCAACTATATTTTAAAATGTAAAATAAAATAATTTATTGCTGACTGTAGTCATCCTGTTGTGCTATCAAGTACTAGATCTTATTCATTCTATCTAACTATATATTTGTACCCATTAACCATCCCATTTACCTTTTTCCATGCCACTATGATTTTGAGCCTCTGGTAACCATCATTACACTCTCTATCTCTATTAGTTCAATTGTTGTGATGTTTACCTCCCATAAATAAATGAGAAAATGTAAAATTTGTCTTTCTACGCCTGGCTTATTTCACTGAACATAATGTCCTCCAGGTCCATAATATTGTTGCAAATGACAGGATCTCATTCTCCTTTATGGCTGAATAGTTTTCCGTTGTGTATATATACCACATTTTCTTTATCCATTCATCTGTTCATGGATACTTAGGTTGCTTCCAAATCTTGGCTATTATGAATAGTGCTGTAATAAACATGGAAGTGCGAATATCTCTTTGATATATTGATTTTCTTTCTTTTGGGTATATACCTAGAAGTAGGATTGCTGGGTCATAAGATAGTTCTATTTATAGTTTTTTGAATAATGTCCAAACTGTTCTCCATAGTAGTCGTATTAACTTACATTCCCATCAACAATATAGGAGGATTCCGTTTTCTCCACATCCTCACCAGGACTTGTTATTGATTTTCTTTTGGATAGAAACCATTTTAACTGTGGCAATATAACGTATCATTGTACTTTTGATTTGCATTACTCTATTCACCAGTGATGCTGAGCACCTATCCATGTACATGTTGTCATTTGAATGTCATCTTTGGAGAAATGTCTATTCACATCTTTTGCCCATTTTAAAATCATATTTGAGATTTTCCCATTGAGTTATTTGAGCTCCATAAATATTCTGATTATTAACACCATGCCAGATAGATAGTTTGCAAATATGTTTCCCCATTCTGTGGGTTTTTACATCACTTTGTTGATTACTTCATTTGCTGTGCAGAAGCTTTTCATTTTGAGGTGATCTCATTGGATCATTTTTACTTTGGTTGCCTGTGCTTGGAGGCTACTACTCAAGAAATCTTTGCCCAGCCCAGTGTCCTGGAGAATTTCCTCACTCTTTTGTTTTAGCAGTTTTATTGTTTGAAGTCCTAGATTTAAGTCTTTAATCCATTTTGACTTCATTTTTTTTATATGGCAAAATGTAGGGATGTAGTTTCATTCTTCTGTATATGGATATTCAGTTTTCCCAGACAATTTATAATAGACTGTTCTTTCCCCAATCTATGTTTTTGGTACCTTTGTTGAAACTGAGTTCACTGTATGTGTGTGGATTTGTTTCTGGGTTCTCTGTTCTGTCCCATTGGTGTATGAGGCTGTTTTTATGCCAGTACCATGCTGTTTTGTTTACTACAGCTCTGTAGTATAATTTTAAGTCAGGTAATTCCAGTTTTGTTTCTTTTGCTTATGATAGCTTTGGCTCTTTGGGGGTCTTTTGTGATTTCATATTAACTTAAGGATATTTTTTCTATTTCTGTGAAGAATGTCATTGCTATTTTGATAGGGATCATATTGAATCTGTAGATTACTTTGAGTAATATGGACATGTTAACAATATTGATTCTTTTAATACATGAACATTTAATATATTTGAGTTTTTTTGGTGTCCTCCTCAAATTCTTACATCAATCTTTCACTTCTTTGATTGTTTATTCTTCAATTTTAATTTGATTTGTAGCTATTGTAAATGGAATTATTGCTTTTTTTTTCAGATTTTTCACCGTTGTCATATATGAAAGCTACTGCTTTCCTACACAAATTTTGTATTCTGCCAATTTACCGAATTTGTTCATCACTTGTAACAGTTTTTTTGATTATTAGATTATTTTAAATATGATATACCATTTGCAAAGAAGGATAACTTGATTTCTTCCTGTCCAGTTTGGATGCCTTTTATTTCTTTCTGTTGTTTGATTGCTTTAGCTAGCACTTCTCAGTATTATGTTGAATAGCAGATTAAGTAAAACGGGCCATCCTTGTCTTGTTTTTTGACTTAGAGACAAAGGTTTTTCATTTTTTACCCTGTTCAGGCATAAATACTAGCCGTGGGTCTGCCACATATGGCTTTTCACTTATGTTAGGTTGTTCCTTCTATACTCCGTTTTTTTAGGAATTTTTTCCTAATGAAGGAATGTTCAATTTTTTATTAAAGTGCATTTTTTTTTTAGCAATCAATTGAAATGATTGGATGGTTTTGTCTTCACTCTTTTTTTGTAAATTAAATTTCACAATATGTCGAACCATCCTATGAATTCACTGGGATAAACATTCCCATTTGGTCAAATTGAATGAATTTTCAATTTGTGGTTCATTCACTTTGCTAGTGTCTTGTTTGAAGGATGTTGCTCCAAGGTTCATGGCAGGGATATTGGTCTCTATTTTTTTTATGTGTCTTTGTCCAGTTTTTGAACAGGGTAATACTGGTCTTGTAAAGAGTGATTTGGAGGTATTAACCTTCCTCCTCTATTTTTTCAGAATAGTTTCAGCTAAATTGGCAATTAGTTCTTTAATATTTGGAAAAAAATCAGCCAAGAAGCCATTGCTTCCTGGGCTTTTCGGTTAATTGGGAGATTTTTATTACAGCTTGGTACTTCCTCTTCAGGTTTTTTTAAAATATATTCAATGGCCTCCAATCTTGGTAAGTTTTTTATGTGTCTAGGATTTTTATCCATTTTTTTAGGTTTTCCTTTTTTTTTTTTTTTTTTTTGCATAGCCCCTCTAATTCATCCTTTGAATTTCTGCAAAGTAAATTTGGTTTAATGTCCCCTTCCCCCTTTTTCTTGGCTGATTTATTTACTTGGGTCTTTGTCCCTTTTTTCTTAGGTCCTGGCTAAAGGTTTGTTGAGTTTTATCTTTTCAAATGCTCACTTGTTGTGTTGATGGGTTTTGTGTTGTGTTTTTGCATTTCAATTTAATTTACTTTATCTGACCTTTATGTGTTTTTCTTCCCACTGATTTTGTGGTTTCCGCTTGATGCGCTTTTCTAATTTCTTTAAAGACATATCATTAGGTTTTTATTTGAAATATTCTATCTTTTTGGATGTAGGTGCTTATTGCCTATAAAACTTCTTCCTCCTTGAATAACTGCTTCATGTATCCCATATACTTTTTGGTATGTAGTTGTTTCATTTTATTATTTGTTTTAAGAATTTTCAATTTTCTTTTAAACTTACTCATGGACAACTGAATAATTAAAAGTACATGTAGTTCATTTCTTATGTATTTGCAATAATTTGCAAAATTCCTCTTTGTTATTGATGCAGATTGATTCCCATTTGTGGTCAAAGTAGTTTATAACTTTAAATTTTTAAAGACTCATTTGTGGCCCTAACCTTTATGGGTCAATGCCTTGAGAATTATCCATGTTCTTGAGGGGAAATAATGTACAAACTGTAAGTCATTGGGATCAAAAAATTCACAAATATCTATTAAGATGCATTTGGTTCTATAGCTGTCGATTAAGTTCTAATGTTTCCTTTTGTTAATTTCCTCACTGGATTATCTGTTCCCAATGCTGGAATAGTGTGGATGTTTGAAGCCTCCAGCTATTATTTGTATTAGGGTTGTAACTCTGTCTTTTAGCTCAATAATGTTTGCTTTATATTCTAGGGGTGCTCTAGTGGTGGGTTGCATAGCATTATTAACAAACTGTTGCAATCCTCTTGCTGCAATTGATCATTTTTATCATTATATAATGAATTCTTTTTGTATCCTATAATTTTCATCTTGAATAATCTATGTTGTGTCTCATAAACAAGAGACTTACCCCTTATCTTTTTTTTCTTTTTTTTCTCTATTATGGTGTGACATCTTTTTCTATCCCTTAATTTTAGTCTGAGTCTCCTTAATGGAGTTGAACCATAAGTGTTTTTTTAATAGGCAACAGGAATTGTTTGGGTCCAGTGCCATTCAGAGCATCACTCTGTGTCCTTTTTTAATTTGGACAGTTTAGTCTATTAATACATCAATGTTTTATTAATTGATAAGTAAATGACTCTACCTTGTCATTTTATTTGTTTTTATGGTTGTTTTGTGTCTTCTCTTTCCTTCTTTCTTTCCTTCCTATTTCCTTTAGTTAAAAGGTGATTCTGGTGATATAACTGGTTTCTTTCTTTTTATTTTTTTATGAATCCATTGTTGCTTTTAGTTCAAGGTTACTATGAAGCTTTGCAAAAAAAATATTTAATAATACCACTTTTTAAAAATGACGACTTAAAACTGGATTGTATAAAGAACAAATAACTAATAAATAAGCAGACAAAATATAATAATTTTAATACTACAACTTCATCCCCCTTCGATATTTTTAATGTATTATGTTTCTATTAATATTTTATTATTCTGTTTATGCTTGAAAAGTTTTATGTAAATTATTTTATAGTTTCATTTTTCATTTTTCAACTGCAAGATATGAGTAAGTTTATATACGAACAATACAGTGTGTTACACTATTCTATTATTCTATGTACTTACTATTACCAGTGAATTTTGTATCTTCAAATGATTTCTTTTATTGCTCATTAATATCCTTTTATTTCACATTGAAGAACTCTCTTTAGCATTTCTTACAGGACAGGTCTGGTGTTGATGAAATTCCCCAGCTTTTGTTTATCTGAGAAAGTCACTATTTCTCCTTTATGTTTGAAAGATATTTTTGCTGGATAAATTGTTCCAACGAATTGTTATAACAAAAATCCTTCAGCACTTTAAATATGTCATGCCACTCTCTCCTGGCCAGTAAAGTTTCTACTGAGAAGCCTGCTGCAAGATGTGTTGGCACTCTTTGGATGCTATTGACTTCTTTTCCCTTGCTGCCTTTAGGATTCTTTCTTTCTCCTTGACCTTTGGGAATTTGACTACTAAATGCCTTGAGGTGATCTTTGGGTTAAATCTGCTTAGTCTTCTATAACCTTCTTGTACTTGAATATCAATGTCTTTTATTATATTTGGGAAGCTTTCCCTCATTATCCCTTTGAACAAACTTTCTACACTGATTTCTGTCTACCTCCTCTTTAAGGCCAATACCTCTCAGATTTGCCCTTTTGAGGCTATTTTCTAGATATTGTAGGTGTGCTTTATTCTTTTTTCATTTTTCTTTTGTGACTGTATTTTAAAATAGCCTGTCTTCAAGCTCATTAATTCTTTCTTCTGCTTTATTATTTTGCTGTTAGGAGACTCTGATGTATTATTTAGCATGTCAGTTTAATTTTCAGCTCCAGAATTTCTGCTCGACTCTTTTAATTATTTCAATGTCTTTGTTAAATCTATCTGATAGGATTCTGAATGTCTTTGTGTTATCTAGAATTTTGTTGAGCTCCCTTAAAACAGCTATTTTGATTTCTCCATCTTAAAAGTCACATATCTCTTTCTCTCTGGGATTATTACCCTGGTACTTTATTTAGTTCATTTGGTTAAGTCATGTTTTCCTGGATGGTCTTGATGCTTGTTGACGTTAGTCAGTGTCTGGGTATTGAAGAGTTAAGTATTTATTTTAGTCTTCACAGTCTGGGCTTATTTGTATCCAACCTTCTTGGAAAGGCCTTCCAAATATTCAAATGGACTTGGGTGTTGTGATCTAAGTCTTTGATCACTACTGCTGTATCTGTGTTAGGTGGCACCCCAAGTCCAGTAATGCTATGTCTCTTGCAGATGCATAGAGGGACCACCTAGGTGGTCTTGGATAAGATCCAAAATAATTACCTGGATTACTAGGTGGAGACTCTTGTTCTCTTCCCTTATTTCCTCGTGAACAAATGGAGTCTGTGTGTGCTGAGCTGCCTGGAACTACAGGAGGGGGTGACACAAGAAGCCCTGTAGCCACCACCACTAGGACTGTGCTGGCTCAGACCTGAAGCCAGCACAACACTGGGTCTTGCCCAAGAACTGTGGTGAGCTTCCTGACTACTGCCTATATACATTCCAAGACCCAAGGGCTCTACAATTAGCAGGTGGCAACTCTAGCCAGGCTTGTATCCTTCTCTTCAGGGCTGCATATTCCCCCAGCCCTGGCCTGGTCTACAGATGTTGTCTGGAGGCCAGGGCCTGGAGTCAGGAACTTAGGAATCTACCTGGTGCTCTATTCTGCAGCGGCTGAGCTGATACCCAAGTTGCAAGGCAAAGTCTTTCCTACTGTTCCCTTGTTTTTCCTTAAGTGAAGGAGTCTCTCTCCATGGGTACCACCACACCAAGCCCATGGTGAGTACCGCCTGTCTACTGCCAATATTTTCTCAAACCCCAGGGGCTCTTCAGTCAGCTTGTGGTGAATGCTCTCAGGCCTGAGTCTCTCCCTTCCAGGTTGTAGTCTCCCCTGAGGCCCAAGGCAGTTCCAAAAATGCCATCCAGGAGCCAAGGCCAATAACTGGGGACTCCCGGAGCCTGCCAGGTGCTCTACCGTACTGTGACCAAGCTGGTATACAAGCTGCAAGACAAATTCCCTTCTACTCTTTTCTCTATCCCTCAAGTAGAAGGAGTTTCTCCCTGTAGCCACCACAGCTGAGAATATGCTGGGCCACACTTGAGTCCAGTTTGACTCTGACTCTCACCCAAGGCCTGTGGCAAGTAGTGCCTAGATACCACTGTTGCTTATTCAGGGCCCAAGTGCTCTTTAGTCAGCAGGCAATGAATCCTGCCTGTACTGAGTCCTTTTCTTCAAGGCTCCAGGTTTCATTCTGGCCTACCATGTGTTTAAAAATGTCATCTAGGAGCTGGGGCCTGGCATGGAGTCCTCAGGACTCTGCTTTTTGCCCTAGTCTCTTTATTCTTCCCTCTCTTCTCCTTAAGAAGGAGGAAGGAACCTCTCCTGGAGCTGCGATCTTCACTGCCTGGGGTTGAGGGTGGGGTAATGCAAGCACTCACTTGGCCATCCCAGATGGTGTCTCATTAGGTCACATGCACCCCTAGTCCACTTGCTCTGACCCCAGAATAGCACAAGGACTTGCCCAGAAACTGTGGTTCTCGTGATCTAGGCTGTCTTTTAAGTTTCTTTAGGACCCCAGAGAAGTTTAGCCAATGGTGGCAGGGCTTGCTGGAACTCAGGCTCTGACAGCTGGGTACAGAATTTGCCTCTGACTAGGGCAAGTCTAAATGCTTCCTCCGTGGGTGCCAGCTAAATTCTGCCCCTTGTTGCTTTCCACTGTGACAGGGCAGCACTGAGTTCCAGTGCAAATCCCCACAATCACTACACTCTCTCTTCCCCAAGCACTCCATGCCATGCAACCCGTGCCAAGGGATCAGGTAGGGGTGGTGTAGGCCATACAATTCTGTCTTTCATAACATTTTCAGTGCCTCTTTCCTTAATATGTTAAAACCAGATACTGTGATTGCTTATCTGATTTTTTGTTCTTATGAAGGTGCTTTTTTGTGTGGATAGTTGTTCAATTTGTTGTTCCTGCAGGGGGAATGATCACTGGAAGCTTCTGTTTGGTTCTCCAGCTCCTTTAAAGCCTGTCCCTGCCCATGTGATTCTCATGCACAGCTAGAGGGAGACACTACTACTAAGGCAGTAGTAGCCTTAAAGTCATTTTAATTATCACGACCCTTAAAGTCCAAGAACTCCAGGTTATAGACATTTCTGAAACTGTCAGTGAAAACTGCCTGTTGTTCCTTTGTTCCAAAGTACTAAGTATGCCCAAGATACACAAATAAATGACTCATAAAGTCTTTGATGAGACCTCAGTGCAAGTATTTTTAATAGAACAAAGAACTATTTCAATGTAATAATTGTGTTCTCAAACTCTACCTACATCTAAATTGTCCCCATAGCCATATGAAGGATATCATTATTAAAAGGGATTACACATTGACTTACTCCACTGAAATATTTAGGCTCATTGATACTTGTTTTCAAAAGCATTTCTATAGTTCCCTATTTGGTTTATTAAAAGCACCCTCTCATCACCATAGCTTATTACCACTATGCTCTATTTATTCTACCTTTCAATGATTTTCACATGTTTTTCTGTATCTTTAATGCTTTTACCATCACTGCCATGATTCACACACTCATAACTTGCACAAAATATATTACCTACCTTCCTGAGACACTTTAGTTGGAGTCCCACTGCATGTTGAATAAAAGCCAATGTACTTCGCAAAACATGTGAAGCCTCTGGGAGTAGGTCACATCTTTATTAGTCTAGAAATAAACCAAATATGTCTTAAAAGACTATTTATTCCACAAAATTTATAAGATTTGTGAAATTTAAATTTACCATATCTTAGATCATTGTCCTATTTCTTTTATCACCATTCCTTTCTAAACTAAAAGACAACCTCCTTCAACAACCATCTTGGCTCATCTTTAAGTACTCTTCAACTTCAGTAATCTCTTCACTCCCTGAAATTGAATTGTACTAACAGCCATTTTACCATAAAGTTTACTATATTGGTTTAAGATAATTTCAAAAATATCAATTTATCCTCCTGAGCAAAACTTTATAGTACTTTAGAGCAGGAATCTTCTCATTTATTACTTGGCATCCATAAGATCACCTAGCATTAGTCTGGGTATAGAGCATGTGCTCATAAATTTTACTAACTTATTTATTAAATTAATACATTCCCATGTACCTACACAAATCAAAAATAAAATAATAATAATAATAATAAATTCCAGATCTCTACTACTCATCAGTCCATCAATATAGGTCTTTTACCTATGTGGTTGCATTAATATTTACACTTAAGTAAACACACATCGATTGTCCATGTGCCAGCAACTCTGCTATGTACCAAAGATCCAAGGATTAGTAAGACAAGGTCCTCGCCATTATGTAAGACAGGATCTTACACTCTTGGTGAAATCATGCATGCAAACAAATTACATCACAGGTTGCTAAGTGCTCTCTTAGAAAGAAGGGCAGGCTTCTATGGCCACATAGAAGAAGATCAATTGTCCTAATTTGATTTGGGGACATATAAGCCTTTGTAGAGAAAATGATATCTAAATTGGATTGAGTAAAAAAAATAGGATTCACTCTTAGGTATTTACCGAACAGAAATTGGTGCACATATATATTATGAGACATATATGAGTGCTTTTAACAGCTTAATTTTTAATGACATCAAACTAGAAACTAGAAACTACCAAAATACCCATAAATAGTAAAAATTCATACAATGTAATACTAAATAGTGATAATAATTTATGAACTACTGCTACAAGCAAACACATAGATAAATCTCACAAACATAATGTAGAGTCAATGAAATAACATATAGAAGAATACATATATTCAAATAAAGTTCAACAATAGTAAAAATATCTTTAGTCATGTTGGTTAAGTGTGGGGAGAAGGAGATAGTTACTTTAAAGGATCATGTAGAATATTTTCCTGTCTCTGGAACTATATAAGTGCTTGTCTCCAGTTCTCTCTGTGAGGCTGCTTTAGTATTCTCTCTCTCTCCGAAAACCCATTTTCTCATGTTATCTATGCATGGTTGATCCAAAATGACAACCTCAGTTCCTAAATCTAGATCTTCTCAGTGTCCGTTGCTGAGTGTTAGTCACAAAAGAAATTAACTAGAATTGCAATGCCCCAGTTCCAAATTCCTAGCATGGAGAACATGAGTGGTTCTCTCTGCAACAGATGTATGCTCCTAGTTCAATCAACTGTGGCCAGAGGAGAAAGTCATCTAACCCACAGCTTCTTCAGTAGATTGTGTTAGTAGGCTCTACAGGAATTGAATATATGTCCTGTATTATATGACTATAGCAATGTAAGAGATTTCAGTCTTCTGAAGTACTACAAGCACACTATTCCAGTCAGTAATCTTTGCCCTCACAGATTTTGGGTATTTTTATCAGCATATGTCTACTTGTTTGTGTCATTCTTTCATGTTTTTCATATACTTATCATCATATGTCTAATTCTTTGTTTAATTTGTTCCTCTTATTCATTTTCTGTCTTGTTTAGTTCTTTCTTCCTCTACTCTCTCCACTCCTCTCTCTCCCTCCTATTGTGTTTTCAGAATCCAGTAATGCATTAATCCTTACAAAGTACATCTCTAACTATTATCAGGAATACTAATTTTATGGAATATGATGGTGAGAACAGATTGATATTGCCAAGGTTAATGGCCAAATCATCTATAACAAGATGCTTTTAAAGTCAAATTGGCTGTGTTATTCATGCTGTTTGAAAATGTGAATAGCATCAAGTCCATTTGTCTGAAGTATTTCACTGTTTCATTTTGGATAGATAATTCCCACAATATAAAAGTTGGATGGGCGGCCCTTTGGAAATCTCAGGGTTTTTTTAAAAATTAAATTAAATTAAATTTAAGTTCTGGGATACATGTGCAGGACGTGCAGGTTTGTTACATAGGTAAATGTGTGCCATGGTGGTTTGCTGCACCTATCCACCCATCACCTAGGTATTAAGCCCCATATGCATTAGGAAATCTCAGTTTTTAAATTCATTCCAAGATTGCTTCTCCTCTGAATAGTGAAAGTGGCAGGGGAAATTGTCATATAAAGAAAGAAAGAGAATGAACAATTGTAATGCATGAATAATGATGAGTATCCTGGGATTTTCATCCATAAAAACTGGGTGAGGTCACACAAAAGGCAAAACCATTGGCAGTCCAGTAATATATTACCCCACTCATTGGGAAGGCATTCAGAGGCCATTAGACTACTTTGAAAGTGCTAACTACAATGATTTCTTTTGAAAGACTGCTACCCACAGTGATGTACTTTGCCAACAGAATTTTGCAAAAGCCTGCACTTTGAACATTTCAGAACTTTCAGAACAGTCTTAACCCCAGTACCTTGTTACCTTTGTGAAACATCAGTTATTCAGTAATTCCTTATGGTAATAATCATCTGAAAGGATCTACTGTTTGACGCAATTGAGCAAAACAATAACTATTATTTGATCAGTTCACTCAAATAAGTAAAACAAAAGAGACAAATAAAATCTGAGTAAACCTGTAAAGAAGACATAAAACTATTACATTTCATCTTATTATAGAAAATATACATTCCTCAATCAAACAATTTCTGATATATTTTCCTCCATATAAAACAAAGGCCAATTTGCGCAAAGCAATGAAATTCTTTACTATGAAAAATTTTCTGGGTTCAGTTTATCTAAGCTAATATGTATACAGTTCTACTCCACACAGGCGTAGAGGTAGGCCCAATGGGGGAAAATATATGGTATGGCCCATATGATCTTAGAACTTAAAATCTCTCAGGAAAGAGCACAAATGTGGATAAGCATATATTGGAGCTAGTTAGATGTCATAGCATGTGTACAACCAAGAAAACAGGAGCAAAGAGAAAACAGCCTTCTACTAGGGTTTACTGAGGAGATGCATTTGAGTGGGTCCTTCAGGGAAGTTTAAAATATTTTTTAAAAAGCATATATATAGCCATTGCTGGGAATCGAATAGTTGAGAAAAAAAGAGAACCAGTACTGGAATGATATAATTGGAACACGAAAGAGGAAATGGATAAAATATTGTTAAGGGAAAAATAGGCTGGACTTTGTGAATGATTGATTGTTTGAGGAAGGGAGAAAAAATGAAAAAATAATAATAAGGAGGGCTAAATCTGTAATGTGTGCTGACTGGGCAGATGGTGAAATCATAACAGAAAATAAGAGCATAAGAATACAGGTTTGGAGAAGTGGAGAGGGAAGTAATGATGTGTTTGATTTTATACATAGAATTTGAACTCTACAGATTTATTCATAAAAGTTGCAAAAATAAAATAAATATGAAGAAATGCTCAGAAATAAATAAAAGGATAATATATAGAACTATATAGATATGTAACTAAACCTTTAAGTAAATAAGAAATAAAACTATTAAATTTCAGTCATTGGAGTAGATATACATGAGAGTTATGAATTGAGGAGTGAGGAACACAAATGTTATGAAATATATGAAATGTTGTCCTCAAAGAATATAAAAAGGAAAAATCAGAGCATTAAGAGAAGAATGTGTAGAATAATATACCAAACCAATATAAATGAGCTCTTAAAAGAAGACAGTGGTTAACTGTCATCCCTATTTTCTCATAATTATTAGTAATAAAATACTTTCAAAATCCTGAACTTATATGCCATGAAAAGTTTGTTATCTGGCAGAGGATATATCAATCAATTAATCAACCTGATAATTTTACATCAGGCAGACAAATTAATTTCCCCTTTCACAATGGTTGTTACAATCTCATAATGCTATTGTGTACATGGCAACTGAGTAGATGAGGAATATATCTATATATAAATATATTATAAAGTATACACTATATAAAGTAGTTCTGCCTACATTAATCTAGGAGTAAATTACTATAAGCATATATCCACTCAATCTCATTGTAGCTTTCTTACCTCTCAGGATTAACATTGACTCTGCCTAATACGTGAGTATAATTATTTCCAACTGAGGTCCAGTCCTTCCTCTCTCTGTAAAATTCAGTGGCTAACAGCTTCACCAGAGGCAAAACAGCAACCTCCACATACTATTCTTATATCTTAGATTGTGTCACACTACTTAATTTACCTTGGAAGGACAGATACACTTTGCCAGTTTTTAAACGTTAATATTGGATAGTTTTAGCACAATCATTTAAACCACTCTAAATGGTTCATTATAGGGCAGTCTGTGAATGGATTTTTCATTGAGGCACTTGGCAAGACACTTCATAGTAGATCCTGGAAAAGCTCCTTTCTTGAAAATGTTTCTGTTCAAAAAATAGCTTGGAAAGAAATCCCAACCTAGATATATTTCAGAATGCCATCATAGTTTATTTAAAGTATCACTAAAAATTGAAGACCACCTTACCAGAACTTTTTGAATGGCATGAAAAGTGGATAACTATTACTGTCACAGCTTCTGTGTGGCATAGAAATCACAGCAGGAAAAAACAATTAGACAATGTTACGTACCTTCTGCTTACCCCTTGAAATACACATATTTATTATGTAATCATTTAGCTTGCAGGTTGTTCCTTTTTAAAAAATATATTAGGGCCTTTAAAACAATAAAAACATATTTGAATTACACGAGCAGGTTTAAATTTCAAAACCACATTCACAGTTAACCCCAAGGAGCTAAGCTAGCTATTTTCATAGAAAAGTCTTCCGATTAGGTTCAAAGGGTGATTTAAATTAATGTTGCTTTTGAAATTGAATTGTATATGAGAAATATTTGGACTTTCTACATGTTATTCCTTACTTCCAAAAATGATACCACATCCACCTTTAACAAATATAATTAGAAAAATATATGAGATAAACTAAGTACATTTCATAACAAAGTTGATATAAAAACAAGGTTTATCTAAATCCACTTTTGAAACATGTATGTACCTGGTTAAAGGGACTCTTGCTGCCAAAGACATTTGAAAAGTTGTTTTTTTTCCTCCTAATATCACAAACTATAGCTCTTTTTCACTATATTCTAACTCAGCATTTCTATAACCCTTATCACAAAGCAATGAAATTATAGCCAAGATTTTAAAATATGCAAAGACGTTTATCTGCAACAAGGCTAAGAGGAATAGTTTGGAAGAATTGTTGAGGGCATATATCCATGGAATGGTTTCAAACATTTATGTATTCACAGTACAACAACCCTTGTTTGAGTTCCGTGGTTGAAAGTAAGCAGTAAAATGACACTGATGTATTTTAGACTTTTGTCTTTCCTTGGCATAATCATTAGCAGACTAATTTAGCTTTTGACTCAAAGTTTTGACTTTTATTCACTTATTAGAATGAAGTAAAAAAATCAAAATATAAAGAACTTATAAAATTTATGAGAAACTATACTGAAAATACATTCATGTATCTGAAAGATTATTTCTACTTTGAGTAGGTTAAGGCAACTGAATTGCTTTTGAATAGAAATAACACTCTGGTGGAACTTCAAAACAGTTTTATTTATGGAACATACCTCTTAAGGCTGTAAGAGTTTTAACTTGTATGTCAACCAAGTTGGTACCTTCTCAAGTTAGGCTTACCCTACTCATATCATTCCTTTGCTTTTTGTGTACACACACTTAGTTTTAATGCTATATTCGTTTGCATTTACTTGATAGGTAGGAACTATGCCTTCTGTTTATTCACAGACATTCCACTTATTCTATAATACCTGGATAAATATTCCCTGTCGCTTACAGTGTAATCTGCACAGAGGAGACATTCAAATGTTTCTGCTTAATAACATAATCAATGTAAAGTGAGTATTCAATAAATACTGTTGACTGACTGGTGTTGTTATTCCAAACACTTTTCTAATATCATTTAGGAGAGCTATTTTCCAAATCAAAGTCATTTATTTAGTGTCATTCATCATGTTTAAGTAATGGAAAGAAAAATGGCATAATAATTTACTTTTGAAATAAGCCTCCCAGGCCGGGCGCGGTGGCTCAAGCCTGTNGAAATTGTCATATAAAGAAAGAAAGAGAATGAACAATTGTAATGCATGAATAATGATGAGTATCCTGGGATTTTCATCCATAAAAACTGGGTGAGGTCACACAAAAGGCAAAACCATTGGCAGTCCAGTAATATATTACCCCACTCATTGGGAAGGCATTCAGAGGCCATTAGACTACTTTGAAAGTGCTAACTACAATGATTTCTTTTGAAAGACTGCTACCCACAGTGATGTACTTTGCCAACAGAATTTTGCAAAAGCCTGCACTTTGAACATTTCAGAACTTTCAGAACAGTCTTAACCCCAGTACCTTGTTACCTTTGTGAAACATCAGTTATTCAGTAATTCCTTATGGTAATAATCATCTGAAAGGATCTACTGTTTGACGCAATTGAGCAAAACAATAACTATTATTTGATCAGTTCACTCAAATAAGTAAAACAAAAGAGACAAATAAAATCTGAGTAAACCTGTAAAGAAGACATAAAACTATTACATTTCATCTTATTATAGAAAATATACATTCCTCAATCAAACAATTTCTGATATATTTTCCTCCATATAAAACAAAGGCCAATTTGCGCAAAGCAATGAAATTCTTTACTATGAAAATTTTCTGGGTTCAGTTTATCTAAGCTAATATGTATACAGTTCTACTCCACACAGGCGTAGAGGTAGGCCCAATGGGGAAAATATATGGTATGGCCCATATGATCTTAGAACTTAAAATCTCTCAGGAAAGAGCACAAATGTGGATAAGCATATATTGGAGCTAGTTAGATGTCATAGCATGTGTACAACCAAGAAAACAGGAGCAAAGAGAAAACAGCCTTCTACTAGGGTTTACTGAGGAGATGCATTTGAGTGGGTCCTTCAGGGAAGTTTAAAATATTTTTTAAAAGCATATATATAGCCATTGCTGGGAATCGAATAGTTGAGAAAAAAAGAGAACCAGTACTGGAATGATATAATTGGAACACGAAAGAGGAAATGGATAAAATATTGTTAAGGGAAAATAGGCTGGACTTTGTGAATGATTGATTGTTTGAGGAAGGGAGAAAAAATGAAAAAATAATAATAAGGAGGGCTAAATCTGTAATGTGTGCTGACTGGGCAGATGGTGAAATCATAACAGAAAATAAGAGCATAAGAATACAGGTTTGGAGAAGTGGAGAGGGAAGTAATGATGTGTTTGATTTTATACATAGAATTTGAACTCTACAGATTTATTCATAAAAGTTGCAAAATAAAATAAATATGAAGAAATGCTCAGAAATAAATAAAAGGATAATATATAGAACTATATAGATATGTAACTAAACCTTTAAGTAAATAAGAAATAAAACTATTAAATTTCAGTCATTGGAGTAGATATACATGAGAGTTATGAATTGAGGAGTGAGGAACACAAATGTTATGAAATATATGAAATGTTGTCCTCAAAGAATATAAAAGGAAAATCAGAGCATTAAGAGAAGAATGTGTAGAATAATATACCAAACCAATATAAATGAGCTCTTAAAAGAAGACAGTGGTTAACTGTCATCCCTATTTTCTCATAATTATTAGTAATAAAATACTTTCAAAATCCTGAACTTATATGCCATGAAAAGTTTGTTATCTGGCAGAGGATATATCAATCAATTAATCAACCTGATAATTTTACATCAGGCAGACAAATTAATTTCCCCTTTCACAATGGTTGTTACAATCTCATAATGCTATTGTGTACATGGCAACTGAGTAGATGAGGAATATATCTATATATAAATATATTATAAAGTATACACTATATAAAGTAGTTCTGCCTACATTAATCTAGGAGTAAATTACTATAAGCATATATCCACTCAATCTCATTGTAGCTTTCTTACCTCTCAGGATTAACATTGACTCTGCCTAATACGTGAGTATAATTATTTCCAACTGAGGTCCAGTCCTTCCTCTCTCTGTAAAATTCAGTGGCTAACAGCTTCACCAGAGGCAAAACAGCAACCTCCACATACTATTCTTATATCTTAGATTGTGTCACACTACTTAATTTACCTTGGAAGGACAGATACACTTTGCCAGTTTTAAACGTTAATATTGGATAGTTTTAGCACAATCATTTAAACCACTCTAAATGGTTCATTATAGGGCAGTCTGTGAATGGATTTTCATTGAGGCACTTGGCAAGACACTTCATAGTAGATCCTGGAAAAGCTCCTTTCTTGAAAATGTTTCTGTTCAAAAAATAGCTTGGAAAGAAATCCCAACCTAGATATATTTCAGAATGCCATCATAGTTTATTTAAAGTATCACTAAAATTGAAGACCACCTTACCAGAACTTTTGAATGGCATGAAAAGTGGATAACTATTACTGTCACAGCTTCTGTGTGGCATAGAAATCACAGCAGGAAAAAACAATTAGACAATGTTACGTACCTTCTGCTTACCCCTTGAAATACACATATTTATTATGTAATCATTTAGCTTGCAGGTTGTTCCTTTTAAAAAATATAT
>NW_016819743.1:37569-46420 GCF_001698545.2 Rhinopithecus bieti | reverse complement strand
AAAAAAAAAAAAAAAAAAGAAAGAAAGAAATAAGCCTCCCAGCTTATCATATTCAAGCATCTCTCCCAAATGATTGTTGCTGATATTAATATCAGCTAGCAAAATTTTTAGTGAAATCCTCCTTGTCAAAATTTCCTGAATACTCTCCTTTCAAACTTTATCATCTTCTAAGTTTTAACTTCACCTGTGTATGGACAATAGATGAATAGGAATTGTGCACAAAAGTATTTCATGTCCTGCATGACACAAGTTTAATATGATAAATGAGTTTCTGTGGAGAAGATTAAATTTCTATGTGATAAAGGCCAATTTTAATTTAAAGGGAATATATCTTTAAATTAGTTAAGTCAAGGAGTGTCGCCTGAGATAAATAATTTGCTATTGTTACATACAGCTATCAGTAGTTGACTATAATATTTTGAGTGAATAACTTAATGGAAAGTGTAACTGAAATGAATAAGTCATGCCTAATAGTATACATTTTACAAAATTTTAATAAAATACCATCTACTTACTTCTGAGATAGTCTCTTCTTAGAAATTGGTATCATCAATTTCTGACACCAACCTCAGCTATCACTATCCCATCAGAATATGGAATAGCTAAGTATTTGTTGTGCACACAAACACCAAAGTAGTTCTCGCGGTTGATGCCGCTTTGATTTATTTTAATGCATACTCTCTCTAAATTAAGGTTAGCCTATCTTACCCAGGAATATTCTATTTCTCACAGAAACTCTCATTTCTCTTACAAAGCCACTGTCAATCTTTTAATTGTTTCCACAGCCTCCCTCAGATTGCCCCCTGCAGCTCACAAAGTGGATAAGCATGATAAAATGTTAAGACCATCCAAGGATTTTACTCATATTTTTCTTATCCTCATTTAAAAACAGCATAAAATAATGTATTCCAAAAGCACATTAAAAATTCATAAGATGTTGAACAAATGTGGGTTCTGGAAACCATCCTTTATCACCAAGGTATTTATAGAATATAAATCCCAAGATCTTCAAAAGCCTCCTTTAAAACTAGATTTACATTCTGAGGTAACTATGCTTCTAGTAAGCCTCATTCCAAGACAGAATTCAGATGGCATGTAATCTATCAATCGTAGGTCCACTAAAAAGCACCTGGTAATCAGTCTGCTCTAGGATAAGGTTCAGCAACCGTACATGAATCTTTCCTTATGCATTTAAATTGCACTTCTAAAAGTGTTATCCTTTTGTGCCTCCAAATTTCCCTAATTACTTTAATTGCTTAAGTAATTATCATTTGTCAGTTCAGAAATTAAAGGAAAACAATGATAAATATCAGACTTTGGGTATTTATTCTTGGCACTAATAACTGTTTGCTTATTACTCCAATTTTCATAACAATATTACACTTTGGGTAAGAGTTATTTTTAATTCAACAAGTTGCTGAAGATCTTTCATGCTTTTCCTAAAATGATGCCTCTGAGGTGAGGTGACCTACATGTGGAAAATACCACATTGAAAGTTTTATTTTCATAGAAAAGCAGAAAGTCATAGAAGTACATTTCTTTTCAGAGTTTAAATTGTGGTGGGTGGGAGTGGAGGAAAAATACATGAAGTAAAAAACAAAATATTTAATGGGAAACTTATACTTTTGGTTGATTTAGAAAATCACAAGAGAATAACTTCTTCACCCTGAATATAAGAACAAGTTGTATAAGCTACAATAAGAATATTTTGACATATTAGGGAGACGATGATACAAGGAACCTGAAATGATCTGAATTATATAAAGCTATGAGCCCTTCTTAGGAAAAATAAAACACACATACCTGCTTTTTCTCTTGAGCAAGGTAGGAAGAACAGCAAACTTGTCATAGACTGGTGAAAGGATAATCCAGACCAATATGTAAACTAACTTTTATTCACCACATGTGGACTAGAATGTTGGAGTACAGTCCAACAAAGCCCTAGTCACACAGCAAGTCTCCACTGTCTTGCTGATCCTTTCCCATGGAACTTTCCCTAAGTACAAAGTGACGGTATACCAAAAGGTTGGTGACAGGATAGGAGAGCTAAGGGACACTTCAAAGGTGAACAAGGCCCTTGCTGACTACATGATATCAAAGTTTGGGACATTAAACCAAATATGAGATCCTGAAATATACCAGGCTTCACTAAAGTATATGGCTCACCAAAAAATCTTGGGGCACAGTAGCAGAGTGGAGATACGTAAACCTTGGCTTAGAAAACCAGAGGTAAAGCTATCGAGCAGTGATAATTCCCCAGTGATCTAAGATGTTGGTTTCTGAAACATACAATATAAAGCTTCTTGGATTAATAAATCTGACAGGTAAATTCTAAGGCATACAGAGATCACCAGATTTTCAAATGTGCACTAGAAATAAACTCTGAATATCAAAATATTTGATACTAGCGATGAACTAATGAACTGCTACTAACTAAATCTGTAAAATGTCCAGGTCTATAAAGTCTTGCCTGAGATGAGGAGAATGAGATCCAAATTCAGGGAGACTGAGACATCCAAAATTTGGGGAGAATATCAGTTTGGAAGTAGAGCCCAGTAGAAACACTCTAGAAATCTGCATTGGAGTTCTCTTGTATCACTGGGCAAATGCTGAGTTTCAGGTTCATAGTACGAGACTTCACTAGGCCATGCAAAGAGCAAATACCAGGTAAGGACAACAGCCAGAGGAAAACGGTCAGCTGAACAACTACCAGAGCTCACACACGATTGAGGATGTTTGATTTAGCAGCAACTAGAGTTGAGAGACATCAATGAACACCCAAGGTATACAATATGAACACCATGAAGGTCACAACACAGAAGAGAAACCAGAAGAGAAACTAAAAGAAAAATTAAATTGACACTAGTAAAGATGAATCTAGACCTACACTAAGAAAGCTTTAAATAGAGATTTAAAGGATACAAGTGATTCCGAATATCTTCACTCTTTATAGAGAGCAATGTATAGCCAGACACACAACAAAGTAACATTCATAATGTCCAGGACAGAATAAAACTGAATAGGCATATAAAGAAGCAAGAAATTTTGTTTCATAAAACAGAAAATCAGTAAATAGAAACATATTTTAAAATGACAGAGCTAATGGAATAATGGCCAAAAACTTCAAATTTGCAAAAAATATTCATCACCACATTGAAGAAGTTCAATTAATGAAAGTAGAATCAATGCAAAGAGATACACAGCCAGACGCAATATAGTCAAAATGGTGAAAGACAAAGAGAAAATACTGAAAGTAGAAGAAAAATGATTAATCACAAGTGAAATCCAATTAAACAGCTGACCTCTAATGAAAAACAATTGAGGTAAGAAGGCAGCAAAATGACATATTCAAACTCCTGATAGAAAACCAACACCATCAACCAGGAACCTTATATTAATCAAACTACCTTTAAAAAATGAAGGCAAAATAAATATTTTTTCTATTTTTTTCATCATAAATCTACTTTATTGAGAAATAGACACTGTGTCTATCTCTAATTTTAGGATAGTCCATCAAATGTAGGAATAAGGATACCAATTTTCCGTGTACATATCCCTAAGTTATTAAAAGAATTTTACATGAACTTCATACTTTTTTTTTTTTTTACTTTTAAGTTTGGGGTATTTGTGCAGGTTACATAGGTAAACTCGTGTCACAGGGGTTTGGTGTGCAGATTATTTCATCACCCAGATATTAACCTAGTAACCAATAGTTACTTTTTCTTCTCCTCTCCCTTCTCCCACTCTCCACTCTCAAGTAGACCCCAGTGTCTGCTGTTTCTTCATTGTGTTCATAAGTTCACATAATTCAGCTCACACCTATAAGTAACAACATGTGGTATTTTGTTTTCTGCTTCTGCAATAATTTGCTAAGGATAATAGCCTCCAGCTCCATCTATGTTCCTGCCAAAGACACGCTCTTATTCTCTCTCTCTCTCTCGGGTTTTTTTTTTTTTTTTTTTGAGAGGGAGTCTCGCTCTTTCACCCAGGCTGGAGTGCAGTGGCGCGATCTCGGCTCACTGCAAGCTTCGCCTCCCAGGTTCACGCCATTCTCCTGCCTCAGCCTCCTGAGTAGCTGGGACTACAGGCGCCCGGCTATTTTTTTGTATTTTTAGTAGAGACGGAGTTTCACCGTGGTCTCCATCTCCTGACCTCGTGATCCGCCCGCCTCGGCCTCCCAAACTGCTGGGATTACAGGTTCTTATTTGTTTTTATAGCTGCATAGTATTACATGGTGTATATGTACCACATATATTTTATCCAATTTGTCATTAATGGGCATTTAGGTTGATTCCATGTCTTTGCTATTGCGAATAGTGCAGCAATGAACATTCACATGTGTGTGTCTTTATAGAAGAATGCTTTATATTCCACTGGGTATATAGACAATAATGAGATTGCTGGGCCAAATGGTAGTTCTGTTTTTAGCTCTTTGAGGAATCGCCATACTGCTTTCCACAATGGTTGAACTAATTTACACCCCCAACATCAGTCTATAAGTGTTCCCTTTCCTCCACAACCTCGCTAGCATCTGTTATTTTTTGGCTTTTTAAAAATAGCCATTCTGATTGGTGTGAGATATATCAATGTGGTTTTATTTGCATTTTATTTTATTTGCATTTCTCTAATGTTCCATGATATTGAGCTTTTTTTCATATGTTTGTATGCTGCATTTATGTCTTCTTTTGAAAAGTGACTGTTCATGTCCTTTGGTCACTTTTTAATGAATTTTTTTTTTTCTCTTGTAAATTTAAGTTCCTTAGAGATGCTGGATATTAGACCTTTGTTGAATGCATAGTTTGCAAATATTTTCTCCCATTCTATCGATTGTCAGTTTACTCTGCTGATGGTTTCTTTTGTTGTGCTCTTGTTTAATTAGATCCCATTTGTCAATTTTTGCTTCTTGTGTCTTTCTCATGAAATTTTTGCCCATTCCCACCTCCAGGATGGTATTGCCTAGGTTGTCTTCTAGGTTTTTATCATTTTGGGTTTTACATTTAAGTCTTTAATCCATCTCGAGTTGATTTTTGTATATGGTGTAAGGAAGGATTGTCTGCATATGCCTAGCCAGTTGTCTCACCACTGTTTATTGAATAGGGAGTCTTTTCCCCATTGCTTGTTTTTGTCAGCTTCATCAATGATCAGATGCTCATAGGTGTGTGGCCTTATTTCTGGACTCTCTATTCTGTTTCGTTTGTCTGTATACCTGTTTCTGTACCAGTTCCATGCTGTTTGGTTACTGTAGCCCTGTAGTATAGTTTGAAGTTGGGTAGCATGATGTCGGGTAACATGATGCCTCCAGCTTTGTTCTTTTTGCTTAGGATTGCTTTGGCTATTCAGGGTCACTTTGGTTCCATTTGAATTAAAAAGAAATCTAGTTCTGTGAAGATTGTCATTGGTAGTTTGATAAGAATAACATTGAATCTGTAAATTCTTTTGGGCAGTATGGTCATTTTAATGACATTGATTCTTCCTATCAATGAGCATAGGATTTGTTTTCCATTTGTTTGGGTCTTCTCTGATTTCTATGAGCAGTGTTTTGTAATTCTCATTGTAGAGATCGTTCACCTCCCTGGTTAGCTGTATTCCTAGGTATTTAATTCTTTTTGTGGCAGTTGTGAATAGTATTGCCTTCTTAATTTGGCTCTTGGGTTGGCTGTTGGTATATAGAAATGCTAATCATTTTTGTACATTGATTTTATACACTAAAACTTTGCTGAAGTTACAAACTGAAGGAGCTTTTGGGCCAAGACTATTGGGCTTTCTAGATACAGAATCATGTTGTCTGCAAACAGGGATAGTTTGATTTCCTTTCTTCCTCTTTGGATGCTATTTATTTCTTTCTCTTGCCTGATTGCTCTGCCTAGGACTTCCAATACTATCTTGAATGGGAGTGTTGTGAGACAGCATACTTCTCTTGTGCTACTTTTAAAGGGAAATGCTTCCAACTTTTGCCCATTCAGTATAATGTTGGCTGTGGGTTTGTCATAGATGAGGCATGTATATTTTCCAAAATTCCTCTTGTAATTAATTTCTAGATTTATTCCATTGTGCTCAGAGAAGATGCTTCACATTATTTCAGTTTATTGGATGTTTTAAGACTTGTTTTGTAAGACCTAATATACGGTCTATCCTTGACAATGATCAATGCACTGAGAAAAAGAATGTGTATTCTACAGCCATTGGAGGAAATATTCCATAAATATCTGTTAGGTTCACTTGGTCTATAGTGCAGACTAAGTGCAATGTTTCTTTGTTAATTTTATTTCTAAAAGATCTGCTCAATGCTGAAAGTGGAGTATTGAAGTCTCCAGCGATTATTATTCTATCAGGGCCTATCTCTCCCTTGAGGTTTAAGCTTTATGTATCAGGGTGCTTCAAAGTTGGGTGCATATATATTTGTAATAATTATATCCCCTTGCTGAACTGACCCATTTATCTTATATACTGACCCATTTATCATTATGTACTAAATTTCTTCTCATGTATAATACAAATACCCCCTTTGCAGCCCACAATAGTAATTTTCTCACATCTTTATTACCCTTCAGTGAGTTTCCTTACCACTCTTCCAGTTACTCAGTTCAAAAACAATGACATATATTTTAAGTTTTTGTTGCAGACACACTCCACTTCTAGATGCCAATTCTGTTTCAGTTATCTACTACTCTGTAACAGACATTACAAAAGCCGGCAACTTAAAATAACAATGATTTATTTCATACAGTTCTACAGACTGACTCAGCAGGTGTTCTGCTCCAAATGGCATCAGTTGGAATTATTCATATAATTTTACTGAACTGGGAGTTCAGTTGGGTCACCCTAGTTCTCCCTGTACTATATATTTTTTGCCAGAAGGCTTCTCTTCCCCTGGGGTTTTTCTACATGTTCTCCCTAGTAGAAGAATGAGACAGATTCTCTTACAAAACAGCAGGTGGTTTCCAAGAGCAAAAGAAGAAGTACACAGGTTTTGATGATTCCTGGAAGTGGCAGCAGCACTACTTCCACTGTATAATATTGATTAAAAACTCACAAAGACAATTAAGATTCAAGGAAGGTGATAATAGACTCTTACCTGTTTATGAGAAGAGTACCATACCATATTGGGATGGGGAGGGAAATTTTTGACAACCAATATTTCGAACATAGCAACCTACGGAAACAAGGACCTCAGCAACCCCTGATTAAGATACATATAAGAAAACCCCAGCTGAGTTCTTATAGTCAAATGGCTGCTAACTAATGAAAATGATAATCTTAAATGCTTCCAGAGAAAAACTAAATGCTACACAGATGGAAACAACAATAAGAATGGCAGCTGAATTATTATAAAAAGTAAGTTGGTGTAGAAGACCATGGAATTACATATATAAAGTGCTGAAAAAACATATTAAGTTATAATTCTATACATTGAAAATATATTTTCCATCAAATAGACTAAATGAGGTCATTTGCAGACATACAAAAGTCAAGGAAGTTGTTTCCAATAGGAGTATACCTCAGGAAATGCAAAAGAATGTTCTTCAGGAAAAAATGTAATCATACTAGATAGAATTGTAAATTGTCAGGAACAAAATGAAGAGCAGCAGAAAGGGTAAGTACATGGTTAAATATTTTTAAATATATTAAATAAAAATCAAAGATTACATATATGTTTACAGCAATAAATTGTGAGTTTCATAACGTATGTGTAAGTAAACTACATTACACCAGATTATATATATTGGGAGATATGGAATTATACAAATGTAAGGTTCTTATATTGTATATAAACTCATGAGATATGTGAAATTAGACTGTAACTAGTTCAGGATTTATACTATCATATTTTATAAAAGCACTAAAATAACACAAAATATAGTTGAAATTCAATAAGGCAATAACATTAAATGCCAAAATAACCTTAATTAACACAAAAGAGAGAAGAAAAGAAGAAATGTAAAAACAAAGAGACTACACAAATACAAAACAAATAGCAAGATGGTAAACTAAACCAAACCATAGGAAAATTATACCAAATATAAATGGGCAAAACACAACCATTGAAAACAGATTATTAGATAAAAAAATAAAGCAAAGCCCATGTTTTGCAAGAAATACACTGTTAATATAGGAACATAAATGAAATTAAAAGAATGGAGAAAGACATACCATGGCAGTACTAATATTAATATCAGAAAATGTAGACTGTATGGAAAAGGGTAATGCCAGAGAGAGTGACAGAGTCTTTTCATATTAATAAAATGGTTACTTTATCAAGAAGACAAAATGTGTATTCACCTAAGAAGAAAGCTTCAGAATATCAAAATAAAAACTGGAAAAAAATTAAAAAGAAATATATAAAGGCACAATCATAAACATATAGTTTAATGCTTCTCTCATTAAGATATGACAAGTAGATAAACCAGTAAAATATAGATTTGAACAATATTACTCATCTTGATCTAATGTACATAAGCAACTTCAGAAAACACAATCTATTCAAATTTACATAGAATATTCACCAATGCAGAACAAATTCTGAGCTATAAAACAAGCTTCAGTAAATTTCAAATGACTGAAATCATATAGAGTATGCTCAGTGATTACATGGAATTACATTACAAATCAATAGTAATCAATTATCTATAATATCCAGAAATACTTGATAGTTAGTTGATGTATCTATGATTCAAAGAAATTACATGAAAAATTAGAAACTACTTTGAACTAAATTATAAAGAATGCAGAGCACATTAAAAGTTGTGGGATGCCTGGGCAACAGGAAGAAACCCCATCTTTATGAAAAACACAAAAATTAGCTGGTTGTGGTGGCACACGCCCATAGTCCCAGTTATTTGGGAGGCTGAGG
>NW_016819743.1:30114-37205 GCF_001698545.2 Rhinopithecus bieti | reverse complement strand
AAAAAAAAAAAAAAAAAAAAAAAAAAAAAAAAAAAAAAAAAAAAAAAAATTGTGGATGCAGCTAACATAGTGCTAAAAAGTAAACATATAGCTTGAAATGCTTAAATCAAAAAAAAGAACTTTTTTTGAATTTCATACGTAAGTGAGATTATACAGTATTTGTCTTTCTCTCTCTGGCTTACTTCATTTAGTGGAATGCTTTCCAGTTTCACCAATGTTGTTGCAAATGGGAAGATTTTCTTCTTCTTATGACTTAACAATATTCCAATTATTATTATTATATAATACACAAAGAGAGACACACAATTTTTTTATCCATCCATGCATTGATAAATACTTGGATTGTTTTCATGTCTTGGCTATTGTGACTAATGATGTGATGAGGAGATGTTGGTCAAAGGGTACTAACTTTCAATAATAAGATGAATAAGTTTGGAGATTTTAATATATATAGCATGGTTACTACAGTTAACAGTACTGTATTTTATATACAAAGAGAGTAGATCTTAAAAGTTCTTGCCGCACACACACACAAACACACAAACAATAACTATATATTGTGATAAATAGGTTCATTAGCTCATTTGTGATAACTATTTCACAATGTATACATATATCAAAATGTCATGTTGTACACAGTAAATAGCTTCAATGTTTATTTACCATTTATGCCCTGGTAAATCTGGAAATAAGAAGAAACGTTTGAAACTAGTGATCTCAGCTTTAATCTTAAGAACCCAGAAAAGGAAGAGCAAATTCAGCCCAAAATAAATAGAAAAGATAAATTTAATGATAACTAAAGTTACAACACTGCACTTCAGCCTGGGTGACAGAGTCAATGAAATAGGAATTGAATAAATGACACATAAAATCAACATAGCCAAGCATTTTCATTTAAAATTGAATAAAAATAATAAATTACTAGTAATACTGATAGATAAAAGGAATAACATTATGATATGGTTTGCCTGAGTTCCCAACAAAATCTCATCTTGAATTTGTGTTGCGGGAGGGAACTGGTGGAATACTGTAGTGGAATAAACAGGAAATACTGTGATATTCTCATAATAGTGGATAAGTCTCATGAGATCTGATGGTTTTATAAGGGGGCGTTTCCCTGCACAAGTGCTTTCTTTTTGCCTGCCAACATCCATGGAAGACATGACTTGCTCCTCCTCACCTTCTGCCATGACTGTGAAGCCTCCCTAGCCATGTGGAACTGTAAGTCCATTAAACCCTTTTTCCTGTGTAAATTTCCCAATCTTGGGTATGTATTTATCAGCAGTGTAAAAACGGACTAATACAGTAAGTTGGTACTAGTAGAGTGGGGCACTGTTGAAAAGATACCCAAAATTGTGGAAGCGACTTTGGAACTGGGTAACAGGCAGGGATTGAAACAGTTTGGAGGGCTCAGAAAAAGACAGGAAAATGTAGGAAAGTGTGGAATTCCCTAGATACCTGTTGAATGGCTTTGACCAAAATTCAGATAATGATTTGGACAATGATATCCAGGCGGTCTCAGATGGAGATGAGGAACTTGTCAGGAACTTAAGCAAAGATGACTCTTGTGATGACTTAGCAAAGAGACTGGCAGCATTTTGCCCCTGCCCTAGAGTTCTGTGGAACTTTGAACTTGAGAGAGATGATGTAGGGTCTCTGGTAGAAGAAATTTCTAAGCAGCAAAGCATTCAAGATGTGACTTGTGAGCTGTTAAAGGCATTCAGTTTTAAAAAGGAAACAGCATAAAAGTTTGGAAAACTTGCAGCCTGACAATGTGATAGAAAAGAAAATCCCATTTTCTGAGGAGAAATTGAAGCTGGCTGCAGAGATTTGCATAAGTAACAAGAAGCCCAATGTTAATTGCCAAGATGATGGACAAAATGTCTCCAGGGCATGTCAGGGGTCTTCACAGCAGCCCCTCCTGTAACAGATCTGAAGGTCTAAAATGAAAAAATAGATTCCTGGGCCAGGCCCAGTGCCCCCCTGCTGTGTGCAGCCTAGGGACTTGGCACCCTGTGTCTCAGCTGCTCCAACCATGGCTAAAAGGGGCCAAGATACAGCTCGGGCCATGGCTTCAGAAGGTGGAAGCCCCAAGCCTTGGCAGCTTCCACGTGGTGTTGAGTCTGCAGGTGCACAGAAGTCAAGAATTGATGTTTTGGAACCTCCGCCTAGATTTCAGAGGATGTATGGAAATGCCTGGATGTCCAGGAAGAAGGGTGCTGCAGAGGCAGAGCACTCATGGAGAAGCTTTGCTAGGGCAGTGCAGAAGAAAAGATAGGGTTGAAGCCCCACACAGAACCCCAATGGGGCACTGCCTGGTGGAGCTGTGAGAAGAGGGCCATCATCCTCCAAAACACAGAATGGTAGATCCACCTACAGTCTGCACCAATGTGTGCCTGGAAACTCACAGACACTCAACAACAGGCCATGAAAGCAGCTGGGAGGGAGACTGTACCCTGCAAAGCCACAGGGGCAGAGATGCCCAAGACCAAGGGAACCCATGTATTGCATCAGCCTGACCTGGATGTGAGACATAAAGTCAAAGGAGATTATCTGGGAGCTTTAAGATTTGACTGTCCCATTGGATTTTAGACTTGCGTGGGGCCTTTAGACCCTTTGTTTTGGCCAATTTCCCCCATTTGGAATCAGTGTATTTACCCAATGCCTGTATCCCCATTGTATCTAGGAAGTAATTAACTTGCTTTTGATTTTACAGGCTCATAGGTAGAAGGGACTTGCTTTGTCTCAGATGAGAAGTTGGACTGTAGACTTTTGAGTTAATGCTGAAATGAGTTAAAATTTGGGGGACTATTGAGAAGGCATGATTGGTTTCACAATGTGTCAACATGAGATGTGGGAGGGGCTGGGGCAAAATGATATGGTTTAGCTGTGTCCCCACCAAAATCTCATCTTGAATTCCCATATCTTGTGTGAGGGACCCGGTGGGAGACAATTGAATAGTGGGGGCAGGTCTTTCCCATGCTGTTCTCATGATAGTGATTAAGTCTCATGAGATCTGATGGTTTTATAAAGGGGAGTTTCCCTGCACAAGCTTTCTGTTTTGGCCTGCTGCCATCCATGTAAGATGTTACTTGCTCCTCTTTGCCTTACACCATGATTGTGAGGCCGCCCCAGCCACGTGGAACTGTAAGTCCATTAAACCCTTTTTCCTGTGTAAATTACCGAGTCTCGGGTATGTCTTTCTCAGCAGCATGAAAATAGACTGATACACAGTGCAAATTACTTGCATGAAAAATGAGTGAGGGGATATCATTATAGCTTCTGCAGACATTAAAAACATAAAATCGTGGGGAGAGGCCAAGATGGCCAGTTGAAAGCAGCTGTGGTCTGTTGTCCTCACACAGAGAGATAAAAGGAGTGAGTGAATTCAGCACCTTTAACAGATATCCAGTTCTCGCATTGAAACTGACTAGGCAAACAGCTCGACCCACAGAGAGTGAAGAGAAGCAGAGTGGGGTGACAGCCCATCTGGGAGCATCAGGGAGCCTAAGGAACTCCCACCCCCAGACAAGAGAAGAGGTGAGTGATTGTGTCACCCCACCTGGGAAATCATACTTCTCCCACAGATCTTTGCAACCCACAGATCACGAGATCCCCTTGTGAGCACACACTCCAGGGCCTTGAATGCAATACATGGAGCTATGTTGAATGTTGGCAGAGCAGCCACTCGGCACACACAAAGACACAGAGGTTTTGCATACTCCTACCCTGGGACCTGCAGCAAGGTGGGAAATCCATCTGTGCATGTCACTAGGAAGGGGGCTGAGTTCAGGGAGCCAAGTGGCATCATTCATTGGGACCATTTCCATGATGCCTCTTGGGTTGAGACCCACTGGCTTGGAATTCAAGCCATCCAGCAGCAGCAGACTGGAGTCTGCCTGAGTCATGACTGAGTTCCCAAGGGGAGGGGCTGCTGCCATCTCTGAGATTTGGTAGACTCGGTTGTTTCAGCCTGTCAGCTTTGAAGAATACTGGTGATCTAGACAAGGAGGAGTCCTCCATAGCACAGCATAGCTGCCTTTCCAGATAGTGCCCAGACTGCTTCTTTAAGCAAAACTCCAAACCATTCCTCCTCCCTGGGTGAGAACTCTATGCACGGGCTTCAGCCACTCAAGCAAGGGTTCTACAGACAGAGCCTTTTTCTCTCCCTGGGATGAAGTTCCCAGTGGGACTGGGGGCTGTCATCTCTGAAATTTGGTAGACTCAGCTATTCCAGCCTGCTGCTTTTGGAGAATACAAACAGTCTGGATGAGGAAGGGTGCCCCGAATACGGTGCACCTGTTCTACTAAAGGGCAGCCAGGCTGCTTCTTTGGGTGGGTTCCTGATCCTGTTTATCTTGACTGGGTAAGCCCTCCCTGCAGGGGTCTCCAGGCACCTCCTACAGGCATGTTCAGGATGGCAGCAGGTCAGTGTCCCCTGGGACAGAGCTTCCAGAGGAAGGAGCAGGCTGCCATCTTTCCAGTTTTGTAGGCTTCACTGGTTATACTTTCAGGTACAGGAAAAACAGAGGCAACTAGGGTCTGGAGCCAGCTCCCAGCAAACTGCAGCAGCCCTATGGAAGAATGGCCTGACTGTTAAAAGAAAAACAAACAAACAGAAAACATTAGCAACAACATCACCAAAAAACACTCCACAAAAAAACCTCATTTTTAAAGGTCAGTAGCTTCAAATATTGAAGGTAGATAATCCCATAAAGATGAGAAAGAATCAACACAAAAATGCTGAAAACTAAAAAAACTAGAATACCTTTTCTCCTCCAAATGACTGCAAGACCTCTACATCAAGGGCACAGAACTGGGCTGAGGCTCAGATGACTGAATTGACAGAAGTAGGTTTCAGAAGGTGTGTAATAACCAACTTTGCTGAGCTAAAGGAGCATGTTGTAACCCATGCAAATAAGCTAAGAATCCTGATAAAACAGTACAGGAGCTGATAGCCAGCATAGCCAGTTTGGAGAGGAACATAACTGACCAGATAGAGCTGAAAAACACAACACGAGATCTTCACAATGCAATCACAAGTATCAATAGAGGAATAGAGCAAGTGGAGGAAAGAATCTCAGAGCTTGAAGACTATCTTTCTGAAATTAAGCAGTCAGAGATGAATAGAAAACAAACAACGAACAGTAACAAACAAAAACTCCAAGAAATGTGTGATTATATAAAGAAACCAAACCTATGACTGATTGGAGTACCCAAAAGAGATGGTGGAGAATTTAACCAAATTGGAAATCATATTTCAAGATATCATCCAGGAGAACTTCCCAAACCTAGCAAGAGAGGCAAACATTTAAATTCAGGAAATGCAGAAAATTCCAGTAAGAAACTCCACAAAAAGATCAACCCCAAGACACATAATCATCATAATCTCCAAGGTCAAATGAAATAAAAAATGTAAAGGATAGCCATAGAGAAAGGCCAGAACACCTACCAATGGAAGCCCATCAAACTAACAGTGGACCTCTCAGTGGAAACCCTACAAGCCACAAGAGATTGAGGGCCAATATTCAACATTTTTAAAGAAAAGAATTTCCAACCCAGAATTTGATATCTGGCTCAACTAAGCTTCATAACTGAAGGAGAAATATGTTCCTTTTCAGACAAGTAAATGCTAAGGAAATTTGTCACCATGTGGCTTGCCTTGCAAGAGCTCCTGAAGGAGACACTAAACATGGAAAGGTAAAACCATTACCTGCCACTACAAAAACACACTGAAGTACACAGACCAGTGAAACAATGCAACAAACACATAAACAAGTCTGCAAAATAACCTGCTAGCATCATGATGCCAGGATCAAATTCACACACAACAATACTAACCATAAATGTAAATGGGCTAAATTCCCCAATTAAAAGGCACAGAATGGCAAGCTGGATAAAAAGCCAAGGTCCACTGGTATGCTATCATCAAGAGACCCATCTCATATGCAAAGACACATAGGCTCAAAATAAAGGGATGGAGGAAAATTTGCCAAACAAATGGAAAACAGAAAAAGGCAGAGATTGCAATCCTAGTTTCTGACAAAACAGACTAAATCAACAAAGATCATCAAAGACAAAGAAGGGCATTATATAATAGTAGAGGGTTCAATTCATCAAGAAGAACTATCATAAAAATATATCACCCAATACAGGGCCATCCATATTCATAAAGCAAGTTATTAGACAAATACAAATAGACTTAGACACCCACACAATAATACTGGGAGACTTCAACATCCCACTGTGGATGTTGGAGGCATCACTCTACCTGACTTCAAACTATACTACAAGGCTACAGTAACCAAAACAGCATGGTGCTGGTAGCAAAACAGAGATATAGACCAATGGAACAGAACAGAGGCCTCAGAAATAACACCACACATCTATAACCATCTGATCTTTGACAAACCTGACAAAAACAAGAAACGGGGAAAGGATTCCCTATTTAATAAATGGTGCTGAGAAAACTGGCTAGCCATATGTAGAAAGTTGAAACTGGATCCCTTCCTTACACCTTATATAAAAATTAATTCAAGATGGATTAAAGACTTAAATGTTATAACTGAAGCCATATAAACCCTAGAAGAAAACCTAGGCAATACCATTCAGGGCATAGGCATGAGCAAGGACTTCATGACTAAAACACCAAAAGCAATGACAACAAAAGCCAAAATAGACAAATGGGATCTAATTAAACTAAGGAGCTTCTGCACAGCAAAAGAAACTACCACCAGAGTGAACAGGCAACCTACAGAATGGGAGAAAATTTTTGCAATCTACCCATCTGACAAAAGGCTAATGTCCAGAATCCACAAAGAACTTAAACAAATTTACAAGAAAAAAACAAACAACCCCATCAAAAAATGAGCAAAGGATATGAACAGACACTTCTCAAAAGAAGGCATTTATGCAGCCAACAGACACATGAAAAAATGCTCATCATCACTGGTCATCAAAGAAATGCAAATCAAAACCACAATAAGATATCGTCTCAAACTAGTTAGAATGGCAATCATTAAAAAGTCAGGAAACAACAGGTTTTGGAGAGGATGTGGAGAAATAGGAATGCTTTTACACTGTTGGTGGGA
>NW_016819743.1:20372-29383 GCF_001698545.2 Rhinopithecus bieti | reverse complement strand
AAAAAAAAAAAAAAAACTCAGGACCAGATAGATTTACAACAGAGTTCTACCAGAGGGACAAAGAAGAGCTGGTACCATTCCTACTGAAACCATTCCAAAAAACTGAAAAGGAGAGACTCCTCCCCAAGTCATTCTATGAGGGAAGCACCATCCTGATACCAAAACCTGGCAGAGATACAACAAAAAAGAAAACTTCAGACCAATATCATTGATAAATATCCATGTAAAAATCCTCAGTGTAACACTGGCAAATCAAATCCAGCAGCACATCAAAAAGATTATCTGCCACAAGCAAGTAGGATTTATCTCCAGGATATAAGGTTTGCTCAACATTCACAAATCGATAAATGTGATTTATCATACAAATAGAACTAAAGATAGAAGCCACATGATTATCTCAATAGACGCAGAAAAGACCTTTGATAAAATTCAACATCGATTCATATTAACAATTCTCAATAAACTATGTACTGAAGGAACATACTTCAAAATAAGAGCCATATGTGACAAACTCACAGCCAATATTACAGTAAATGGCCAAGAGTCAGAAATATTTCCCTTGAAAAGTGGCACAAGACAAGGATTCCCTCTCTCACCACTCCTATTCAACATAGTATTGGAAGTGCTGGCCAGTGCAATCAGGCAAGAGAAGGAAACAAAAGGTATTCAAATAGGAAGAAAGGAAGTCTAATTATCTTTTTTTGAAGATGACATGATCCTATGTCTAGAAAACCCCATTGTCTCAGCTCAAAAGCTTCCTAAGCTGTTAAGCAACTTCAGCAAAGACTCAGAATACCAAATCAATGTGCCAAAATTGATAGCCTTCCTATACAATAACAACAGGCAAGCAGAAAGTCAAATCATTAATGAAGTCACATTCAAAATTGCTACAAAAAGAATAAAATACCTAGGAATATAGCTAACAAGGTAAGTGAAGGACCTCATCAAGGAGAACTACAAACCACTGCTCAAAGAAATCAGAGAGGACACAAACCAATGGAAAAAAACATTCCAAGCTCATGGATAGGAAGAATCAACATTATGAAAATCGCAATGCTGCCAAAAGTAATTTATAGATTCATTCCTATTTCCATTAAATTACCACTGACATTCTTCACAGAATTAGAAAAATCTATTTTAAAATTCATATGGAACCAAAAAGGAGTCAAAATATCCAAGACGATCTTAAGCAAAAGAATAAAGCTGCAGGCATCACATTACCTCACTTCAAACTATATTACAAGGCTACAGTAACCAAAACAGCATGGCACTGGTACAAAAACAGACACGTAGACCAATAGAACAGAGTAGAGAACTCAGAAATAAGACCACACACCTGAAACCATCTGATCTTTGACAAACCTGATAAGAAACAAGCAAATGGGGAAAGGATTTCCTATTTAATAAATTGTGCGAGGGTAACAGGCTAGCCATATGCAGAAACTAGAAACTGGATCCCTTCCTTACACAATAAACAAAAATTAACTCAACATGGATTAAAGATTTAAATATAAAACCCAAAACTATAAAAACTCTAGAAGAAAATCTAGGCAATACCATTTAGCACATAAGCATGGGCAAAGATTTCATGATGAAAACATTGAAAGTAATTGCAACAAAAAGAAAAGTGGCAAATGGGATGTAAATAAACTAAAGAGCTTCTGTGCTTCTGAGCTTTCTGTGCAGCAAGAGAAACTGGTATCTGAGTGCACAGATAACCTACATAATGGGAGAACATTTTTGCAATCTATCCATCTGGATATTAGACAAAGGTCTAATATCCAGAATCTACAAGGAAATTAAACATATTTACAAGGAAAAAAAGCAAATGACCTCATTAAAAGATGAGCGAAGGACATGAACAGACACATTTTTTAAAAAAAAAGACACATTTCAATAAAAGGCATGCATGTGGCCAACAATCATATGAAGAAAAGCTCAACATCACTGAGCATTAGAGAAAAGCAAATCAAAACCACAATGAGATACCATCTCACATGAGTGAGAATGGCTATTATTAAAAAGACAGAAAACAACAGATGCTGGCAAGATTGCAGAGAAAAAGGAATGCTCTCACACTGTTGGTGGGAGTGTATATTAATTCAACCATTGTATAAGACAATGTGGCAATTCCTCAAAGATCTAGTAGCAGAAATGCCATTTGACCCAGCAATCTTATCCCTAGTTATATACACAGAGGCAAATAAGTCATTTTATTATAAAGATGCATGCATGTGTATGTTTATTGCAGCACTATTTATAATAGCAAATACATGGAATTAACCTAAATGCCCATCAGCAATAGACTGGGTAAAGAAAATGTGGTAAATATACACCATGGAATACTATGCAGCCATAAAAAGAAATAAGACCATACCCTTTGCAGGGATATGGATGGAGTTCAAAGCCATTATTCTCAGAAAACTGAAGAACAGAAAAACTAAACACCACATGTTATCACTTATAAGTAGGTACTGAATGATGACTCATGGAGAGGAACAACACACACTGGGGCCTGTCGGAAGGGTTGCTGGAGGAGGTAGAGCATCAGGAAGAATACCTAGTGGATGCTGGGCATAATAAGTAGGTGATGAGATGATCTTTGCAGCAAAACATGATGGCACACATTTATCTATTTAACACACCTACACATCTGGCACATGTATCACTGAACTTAAAAGTTTAAGGAAAAAATAAATTAAATAAAGAACAAAAAACATGAAGTGGAGATGTTATGAACAGCTGCATGCTGAAAGATATGACAACTTGAAGGTAATGATAAGTACTTGGAAGACAAAAAATTAACAAAATTTATCCAAGAAAAAATATAAAATGTAAATATCCTATCTATTGAAGAAAATAAATCCAAAATCAAAATCCTTTCCACAAATAAATATCTAGGATCATGGTTTCCCTAGCGAATTATATTAAACATTTAAGGAAGAAATACCATCAACACTACACAAACTCTTTCAAAAATTAGAAGAAGAGAGAACACTTCCCATCTCATTTTATGGGGCTAGCATAACACTATCACCAAAATCTGACACAAAATTACAAGGAAAGAAAATTAGGGATGGATATTATTCATGAACATAGAAGCAAAATTTCTTAATACAGCAGTAGCAAAGAAATACCACCAATGTATTAAAATGATATTGTATCATTACCAGGTAGAGTCTATTCTAGCAATACAAGTTTGATTTATCACTATGAACTAAATTTATGAAATTCAGCATAACAGTGAAACTAAAACCATATGATTATCTTGATAAATGCAGAACAAATATTTAATGTACTTCAACAGTGACTTAATTAATATTAACACTTTCAGCATATTAAGAATAGAAGAAAACTTACTGAACCTGATAAAGGGTGTCTATGAAAATTCACCATCTTGATTAGTCTAGATTTTCAGGTAGAAATGTTTGGTTGGACCTGACTGGAACTGAAAGTAAAATCAAAAGAAAAAAATAAAACAAAACAAAATAGTTATATAGCACAAACTAATTTCCCACTTGGATTTAAGCCCTAGTCAGAACCTTATACAAGAAGTGTGTACACATAAACACACATACACACAACACACATGCACATACACACACATACACACACAACAGATTTATGTTTACAGATATTAAATAAAGATAGTTACTGGAAATTTTTAATTCTGCTTTTCAAAATATTGTAACTCTGATGCTGATGAAGACAGCAAGTCAGGTGTGCCATATATGGTTGAGTAGCTTGTGCACTGCACAACTAATGGGTCACCATTCACAAACAAAATGACATCTCCTGGAACAGTAAAATGTTGCAGCCCTTTACTATGATATTTGTCTCTGGTAAAAACATAAAGGGAATATGAATTACACCTACCACATTTCTTCTTACCAAACTTACCCTCCAATACTAGATAAAGAAACCCAGCTACCACTTAAAAATAAAGTAGACTTTCGTATATATTTCCAAATTTGTTTTCATTGTTCTGCAAACCTAGTTTTGCATTTGCATCCAAGGTACAAAAGGAAGCACCACCCTTGCCCTTCCAAAGTAGTTTTCTGATGCAATATACGTATCACATTTTCCTCCCTCAAAATAAAGTGTGTCTTGAGCTATATGTTCTCAAAAGGGAATCTGAAGAATTACTGTCAAGGGCTAATATTTGATAATTTTATATTCTCTTCTATTATTTTATTATTTACAGAGATTAACAGAGTCACAGTATCTTCCAGAGTGTTTTTTTTTGTTTTTTTTTTTTTTTTTTTAGAAAAAATAAAAAAGGTGTATCAAACATCTGTTTCTCATACTGGCCCTTCATAAAACTCAAGGTCAAATCATTATGTTATAACTCAAGTGAAAGTATTTTCAATGGTAACTCAGTTAATAGAGCCAAGGTCTATTACACTCTGTAGATCTAACTTGATATAGAGATAGAACTACAACAATTTAGAAAAATTGGTAGATAATATAGCACAGGCATTGTCTCCCAGATAAGTTGTCTCAATTGCACTTTTGGCAGGATCTGCATAGCAGTCACTTGAAGGTTAAGCTCTCAAAAGTGTCTAGAATTCTGTTGCCCCTAGCTATTGACTAAAGTGAAGCCCATATGCTTCAGATATTTGATAGGCTAAAGATGAATCTGACATTATGTTATATGACAATTTAAAGACCTAACTTGTATTCTTGCTGAGGCAGAGAACCAGCCCACCCATACATAGAACTGACTGCAGGGGTGCCTTCAGGCATGGCCAAATGTTTTCTTAAAAAAGAAATTTTGGAGCCACATGGCAGAATAGGAGGCTCATGACTAGCTCTCATTTCACAGTCACACTGACTAAGCACCTACAAATGGATCAATTCTCTCCAGAGAAAACCAGAATGCAATGGAAAGACTCCTACACACAGGATGACTAAAAAAAAAATCCATATCAAAACGGGTACAAAAATTGGAGATTCACTTACATACTAACACCACCCTGAGCACTGCATCTTAAATACGGGAAGGAAATCTCAACTCCTAGCTTCTTTCCAAGAGGTGAGGGGCTGGTACCACACATATAGTGTCCAATTTTTATTGTTCCTGCAGGAGGGATCTTAAATAGTCATACTTGAGGAATAGCAGCAACAGTTAATCACAGGATTTCCCTCTAGCACCAAGAACAAAGGAAGGGTTTGACCATACAAGCACTCCCAACAGTCATAGTCTGAAAGATGAGTCCAGCTTTCAATTTCCTTCTGGAAAGGGTTTGGCTGCATGCTTCCCCAGTAACTCCCTATGATTCTAGCCTCTAGCAAACCAGTATATGGGAGTCTACATAGGAAATAATAAATATCTTCTAGACTAAAGGGGATGGAGGCAACTCCCCATGCCTTCTTTCCAGGGTTGCTCCAGTGACAATTTCACCCTTACAATCTCTCCTTGGAAAGAAGTTGGAGGCCTTGACCAGCAAGGAAAGGGGGCCAGCACTTCCCACACTTTCTTTCATGACTTGCTCCTGAGATAAATGTCTTCAGTCTCTCATTAGAGGGAGGCTAGGGTACCTCCCTGTGCCTGAAAGGGAAAAGAGGGCCTCCCTGTGCCTTTTTCCCTGGAATGCATCAGCAATAATTCTAGACCAGAAGGCTCTCCTCACAAAGATGGTATGAAACTGCTTGCTTGAATAGAGAAGGGGCATTCCCAGCACCTTCTTCCTTGACTTACTGATATCATAATTCCAGGCCTACAATCTCTCTGTGTAAAGACATTGGAGGCCTTTGCCAGCAAGAACAGGAAAGTGGTACTATCCACACATTCTTCCCTGGTGTGCTCCTGAGATAAATTTCTGTGGTCTCTTATTAGAGGAATGCTAAGGGACTTCACAGTGCCTGAAAGGAAAAGAGTGTACTCCCTGCACCTTCTTCACTGGTGTACTTCAGATTTAACCCCAGATCAGAAGGTTCTTTCTGCAAAGAGGGTGTGAAAATACTGCTTGTTTGATCAGGATAATAGGTGTTTCCTTTACCTTTCACTCTGCCTTGCCCTAGTGATAATCCAAGCCCTAAAATCTCTTCATACAAAGGGTGTGGAGGCTTCTGCCAGGAAAATGGGAGAAATGGCACTCCCTGCACCCTCTTCCTTGACTTGCTCTAGAGATAAGCATCTCTAATCTCTCCTTGAAAGCAGCCCAGGAAACCTCTGTGTCTGAAAAAGAAAATGGGCACTCCCTGCGACTTCTGCTCTAGCTTGTTTTAGTGACAAGTTCAAACTAGAAATCCATCCCTGCTAGAAAAGCGTGAGACTTCTGCTTGCTCAAATAGAAGAGTAGGTACTCACCTCCCATAATTTCTTCACTGGCTTGCTCCAGCAATAAATCCATATTGGCAGACTCCCTAGAAGTAGTTTTTGCATGAATTGAGTGTCCCTACTTTTACAGCTTTTACCTGAGTAACTGGATCCTAAATCATCTAGCTATGAGAGTTTATGGAGCTGTGCTCTGCTGAGTCTCCTAGACCACAGAAAACAAAAGATGACTTTTAAACTTGCAAATATTCAGTAGATATTTCCCCAGGTTCAAAGTAAGCAGTCTGATCAAGAGTATGGTAAACTGCCACAGACTTTCCCATTGGTGTAGGGCAGAACAAGTGGATTATAATCACTGGCTCTGAGATTCTTTGCAAGGAAAGAAAGAATTAGAGTACATATCTAAGATTCTAACCCCTCCAACTGCATCTCCAAAAAAACTGAGTTCTATTCCAAAGTATCCATTTGACAAGGAACTAATAACTGGAATATATATAAGGAGCTCAAACAACTAAATAGGAGAAAACAAATAATCTGATTTTAAAATAGGCAAAATATTTGAATAGAAATTTCCTGAAAGAAGACATAGAAACAGCCAACAAGTATATGCAAAATGCTCAACATCATAACCATCAGAGAAATGCAATTAAAACTACAATGAGTTACCATGTCACCCCAGATAAAATGACTTTTATCCAAAAGACAGCCAATAATGAATGCTGGTGAGGATCTGGTAAAGGGAAAATTCTTGTATGCTGTTGGTGGGAATGTAAATTAGTACAATCAGTATTAGAAATAATATAGAAGTTCCTTAGGAATCTAAAAATAGAACTACCATATGATTCAACAATACCACTTCTGAGTATATGTCCACAGAAAGGGAAATCATAACTTCAAAGAGACATCTGCACTCATGTTTATTGCAGCACTGTTTGCAATAGCCAAAATAAGGAATCAACATAAGTGTCTATTAGTGGATGAACAGACAAAGAAAATGTGGTACATATACACAATAAAATATTATTTGGCCATAAAAATGAATGCAATCCTGTCATTTGCAACAACATATGGTATTAGGGAACATTTTGTTAAGTAAAATAAGCCAAGCACAGAAATAAAAATATTGCATGTTCTCACTAATATGTGCGTGCTAAAAAAAAAAAAAAAAAAAAAAAAAAAAGGAACTTATGGAGATATGGAGAAGAATGATGGCTACTAGAAGTTGGGAACAGTAATGGGGATGGGGGCCGGATAAAGAGGGGATACTTGTGGGTACAAAAATACAGTTAGGTAGAAGGAATAAAATTCAGTGTTTGGTAGCACAATAGCACAACTATGGTTAACAATAGTTTATTTCAGAATAACTAAAAAATAGAATTGTAACGTTTCTAGCACAGGTAATGATAAATGCTTCAGATATTGGATACCCCAATTAGCTTAATTTGATATTTTCAAAGTGCATGCTTGTATCAAAATATCTCATATACCCCATAAATATGTACAACTATTTTATTTCTAAAATTAACTAAATAGAAATTTTTTACAAGAAGAAAATAGAGATATTCAAATAAGCAACAATAGAAATGAAAGGAGACGTCACAACTGATACCACAGAAATACAACAAATCATAAGAGACTACTACAAACAACTATAACCAGCAAATTGAGTAACACAGAAGAAACGAATGAATTCCTAGAAACATACAACCTGCCAAAACTGAATCAGGAAGAAATAGAAAATCTGAACAGACCAATAATGAGTAAGGAGATTCATCAGTAATAAAAAGTCTCCCGTCACAGAAAAGCCTGGGCTTCCTGAACCACATGATGGCTTCCCTGATGAATTCTACCAAACATTTAAAGAAGAGCTAATATGAATCCTTCTCACACTCTAGAAGAGGGACTACTTCAACACTCATGTTATGAGGCCTACATTATTCTGATCCCAATGCGAGACAAGGACTCTACAATATAAGAAAAGAAAACTAGAGTCCAATATTCCTGATGAACATAGACACAAAAATTATTTACATCATACTAGCAAACACAATTTAACAGCAAATTAGAAAGATAATACACAATGATGAAGTAAGATTTTTCCCAGAGATGCAAGAATGGTTCAATGTACATAAAACAATAAATGTGATATACCACATTAACAAAATGAAGGAAAAATCATATGAACATCTCGAAGCATTTAACAAAATTGAATATCATTTTGTGATAAAAACTCAACAAATTAGGTATGGAAGAAATATGCCTCAACACTATAAAGGCCATATATGGAAAACACATTGCTAATATAATACTCAGTGGTGAAAAGTAAAAATCTTCCCTTAATATCAGGAAGAAGACAAGAATGCTTACTCTCACCAGCTCTATTCAACATAGTAGTTGGAAGTCCTAGCCAGAGCAATTAGACAAAAGAAAAAATTAAAGGTATCCAAATTGCAAAGGAAAAAGTAAAGTTGTCCCTGTTTGCAGATGACATGATCTCACATATAGAGAAGCCTAAGGCTCCACCAAACAACTGTTAGAACTAATAAAAGAACTTAGTAAAGTTGGAGGATACAAAAATCAACATACAAAAGTGAGTAGTGGATTTACACTGTAACATCTAACTATCTGAAAAACAAATTTTAAAAATCTCATCATAGCAGCTACCAAAACATAAAATACTTAGGAATAAATTTAACCGCGTAAAGAACCTATACACTGAAAATATATCATA
>NW_016819743.1:12710-19584 GCF_001698545.2 Rhinopithecus bieti | reverse complement strand
GAATGACTGGTGTTAAAATATCCTCACCACTCAAAGCAATCTACAAATTCAATTGGATTTCTATAAGAATTCCAATGACAATTTTTCACAAAAAAAATGTAAGTCTAAAATTCATAGGGAAGCACAAAATACCACTAATGACCAAGGCAATCTTGAGAAAAAAAAAAAAAAAAAACAAAGCTAGAGGCATCTCACTACCGAATTTCAAAATCTACTAAAATGCTATAGTAATTGAAACAGCATGGTCATGGAACAAACATCACCACATAGACCAATGGAATAGAATAGAAAGGCCAGAAATAAATCCACATATTTATGGTCAATTCATTTTCTACAAAAGTGCCAAGAACACATGATAGGAAAAGAACAATTTCTTCAATAAATGATATTGGAAAAACTGGATATCCATATGCAGAATGAAATTAGATCCTTATTTTAGACCAAAATCATACCAACATAGATTAAATATTAAAAGGTAAAAACTGAAAAATGTAAAACTACTAGAAGAAAACATGAGGTAAATGTTCCCTGACATTGTTCTGGGTAATCATTTTTTTTAATGTGACCTCCAAATCACTGGCAATATAAGCATTTTTAAAAATGGAATTATATGAAACCAAAAAGCTTCTGCACAACAAAGGAAATAATCAATGGAGTAAAAGAGACAACCTAGATGGAAGAAAATATTTACAAACTATGTATCTGATGAGAAGTTAGTACCCCCTAAATATAAGGAACTCAAACAACTCAATACCTAGAAAACAACACAATTAAAAAATGAGCAATTATCTGAATAGACATTTTTCAAAAAACGGCAGATAAATGGCCAACAGGTATATGAAAAAATGATTTTTTGGCTTGCAATACCTTTCTTATTTCCTACATCATTAAAAGATAAATTCACTCAGCAATAATTATAAATCAATGTCGGTGGGCATACAATATATACAACAGATGTAATACATGACAATATCAACATCAAAGAAAGGCAACAGCACTGTATAAGAGCAGAATTTGTTATTACCATTGAAGCTAAGTTGATTAATTCAAACATTTCTTTTTTAAAATTTAAAATATCTGCTGTGGTCCTTATAGTAACTACTAAGAATACAACTAAAATACATAGAAAAGAAAATGAGAAGTAAATAAAAAATGGCACACTAATAAAAATCAATCAAACACACAAAAAACAGTAAATAGAGGCATCAAGGCACAAAAATATATGGTATAGAAATACAAATAGAAAATGGCAGGAGTTAATTATTTCTTATCAGTGATTATTTTAAGAGAAAATGGCTTAAACTTGTCAATCAAAAGACAGAGTGACAGAATGAATTAAAAATAATCCAACTATATGTGATATACAACAAATGCAATTTAGATCTAAAGACACAAATAGGCTGAAGTGAAAAATAAAAAAGATATTCCATGAAAACAGTAACAAAAAGAGAGCTAAGGTAGCTATACTAATATCAAATAAAAAATCACTTTAAGCAAAATTATTACATAAGATAATAAAGATATTATATATTGATAAAAGTGTTAATTCATGATGAAGATATAACAATTATAAACATATAGTACCTAATAACTGAGCTCCAAAATATATGGAAGTGGAGAAAGGAGAAACAGATGGTTCTACAGTATTAGTTTGAGCTTTCAATGCACCACATTCACTAATGGAACAACTAAATAGAGGGTCAATAAAGAAGGAAACAGGAGACTTGAACAACATTATAAACCCAGAAGACCTGAAAGATATGCAGAAAAATCCACCCAACAACAGATAAGTATACATTCTTCTACAATGGAAATAAAACATTCTCCAGAACAGACCATATGTTAGGTGACAAAACAAGCCTCAATAATTTTATTGAGATTAATTAAATACTGAAACCACCCAAAATATTTTTTTTTACCACAATGGAGTGAAACCAGAAATTCATAATAGAAAGGAAATTGAAAATTTACAAATATGTGGAAATGAAACAATGCAGCCTTAAGTAACAAAAGGATGAAAGAAGAAATTTTAAGGGGAATTAGAAAATACATAAAGATTAATGAAAATGAAAATATAATATACTAAAACTTATGTGAAACACCAAAAGTAGTATTCAAAGGGTTACTCATAGTGAAAAGTGCCTCACTGAAAATAAGTAAGATTTAAAATATTAACCCAAGTTCTCGCCTTAATGAAAGTAGAAAAGGAGAGCAAATGAAACTCAAAGGTATCAGAGGAAAGGAAATAACTTATAGTAGAGATAAACCAAATAGAGTACAGAAAATAATACAGTGAATGAAACCAAATACAGATATTTTGAAAAGATCAATAAAACTGACAAAACTTAACTAGCTGGACTTAGAAAAAGAGAGAAGCACAATTTACTAACAGCAGGAATGAAAGAGGGGACATTCTCATTGACATTACATAAATGGAAAGGATTACAAGAGAATACTATGAATAATTGTATGCCAACAATTAGATAAACTAGATGAAATGAGCACATTTCTAGAAACACACAAACTGTCAAAACTGATTTAAGAAATAGAAAACCTAAATAGTTCTGTAACAAGTATAGAGATTAAATCAGTAATCGAAAACTTCCCAAAAATTAAAAATCTCAGGACCAAGTGGCCTCATCAGTGTCACTGAATTCTGTCAAATACTTAAAGAAGAAATAATCCAAATTCTTCTAAAACTTTTCCAAAAAACAGAATAGGAGAGAACACTTGCTAACACATAACATGAGGTCATCATTACCCTGATACTGAAGCAAAACAAAGATATAATACAAAAGCTATACACAAATAGTCTTTAAGAAGATAGATTCAAAAACTCTCAACAAAATATTAGCATGCTGAATCAAGCAGCATATTAAAATGATTATAAACCATAACAAAATTGACTTTATCCCAGAAATTAAAGGGCTATTCAATTAATGAAAATGTAATATACCAGATTAATAGAATAAAGGGGAAAAAAAGGACTTGATCATTTTATTGATTCATAAAAGCATTTGACCAAACCTAACAGCCTTTTATGATAAAACACTCCAAAGCCTAGGAATAAAAGGAAGTATCCTCAACCCAATAAAAGTCATTTATAAAAAACTGGCACCCAACATCATACTCAATGGTGAAAGACTGAAACCTTTCTCCTAAGATCAGGAACAAGACAATGATATCTTCTTTTACTACTTCTGCACAACATTGTACTGAAAGTTCTACAAAGAGCTACTATGAAAAAAAGAAAGAAAACTATCCAAATTAGAAAAGAAGAAGATAGCTTTAATCTCTATTTTCAGAGAACATGAGCTAGATAGCCATAGATATATACCTTCATAAGAAGGAATATAAAACAAATAGATTGAAATTAGGATCTCAAAGAGATTTTTGCACTCCCAAGTTCACTGCAGCATTATTCACAATACCTAAGATATGAAAATAACCTAAATGTTCATTGACAGATGAATGGATAAAGAAAATGTGGTCTATGCATACAATGGAATAGTATTCAACCACTGAAAGAAGGAAATTCTGCCATATGCAACAATATGGATGAATTGTGTGGATATTATGTTAAATGAAATAAGCCAGCCACAGGAAAATTTAATATGATTCTACATACGTAAGATAACTAAAGTAGTCAAACACATGAAAGCAGAAAGTACAATGGTGTTTGTAAAGAGCTGGGGAGAGGAGGAAATGGTGAGTTGCTGTTCAATGGATATAAAGTTTCAGCCATGTAAGATAAAAATGTTCTAGAGATCTGCTGTAAAATTTGCTGTACAAAATTGTCCTTATAGTTAACAATATTATACTGTACACTTTAAAACTTGTTAATAGAGCTTATTAACAAAGTAAGAAAAGTTTCAGGATACAAACTCTACATGCAAAAGTAAGTTGCATTTTGACATACTAGCAATTCTTAAATCTGAACAAGAATTTTTTAAAATTCTTTTGCAACAGCTTAAATGGGAAAACTTTAACCAAAGAAGTACAAGATTTGTATAGTGAAAACTACCAAACATTGGTGTAATAAATTACAGAAGACCTGAATAAATGGAAGAACATAATATATTCATGGATTTAAAGAATTTATATTATTGAATTGTCAATACTCTCCAAAGCATCTACAGACTCAATGCAATCCTTAAAAAAATCTCAATGACCTTTTCTCAGAAATACAAAACACAATTCTAAAATTCATACAGAATCTCAAGGGAACTTGAACAACCACTTCCCAATTTCAACTTACTCCAAAGCTCTGTAATCAAAATACAATGGTAATGCATAAAAACAGACATATTAATCAAATGGATAACATTGAAACAAACTACAAATAGAACTACCATATGATCCAGCAGTCTCACTAGTGGGTATAAATCAAAAGAAAGGGAAATCAGTACATGAAAAAGTCATCTTTCTTCCCATATTCACTACAGCTCTATTAATGATAGCCAAGATATAGAAAAAACCTAAGTGTTCATCAACAAATAAATGTATAAAGAAAATGTGGTATATGTACATAACAAAATATTATTCAGCCATATTGTTTCTTAGCCTTTTAGCTAAGATGGAGTTGAATACCATTCAGCCATAAAAAAGAATAAACTATCATTTTTGGCAACATGGATGAACCTGGAGGACATTATGTTAAGCAAAATAAGCCAGGAATATAAGAATAAACACCAAACATTTTCACTGATGTGTGGAAGATTTAAAAAGGAGCACTCTCATAGGAGTAGTGCATAAAATAGTGGTTATTAGAGGTTGGGAAGGGTAGGGAGAAGGTGTAAGATATATATATGTATGTATCTTACACAAAAAAAACAAAAGTCCCATGCATTGGGAGTTATACCTGATGTAAATGACGAGTTGATGGGTGCTGACGAGTTGATGGGTGCAGCACACCAACATGGCACAAGTATACATATGTAACAAACCTGCACGTTATGCACATGTACCCTAGAACTTAAAGTATAATAATAAAAAAAGTCATACAGTTCAATTAATAAAGTGGAAAAATGACTTGAAGACACTTCTGCAAAGAAGATAAAAAATTGCCAACAAGCACATTAAAAGATATTCAACATCCTTAGATGTTAGGCATCATTAGACATGCAAACAAACAAAACAATGAGGCATCACTTCATGCTTGCTAGGATGGCTATATGAATTTAAAAATGAAAACAGGAAATAACAAGTGTTGTTAGGATATTTAAAAATTCTTACTCTCATAGATTGCTGGTCGAAATGTTCAATGGTGCAGCTTCTGTGAGAATCAGTTAGGTGGTTCCACAATAAGTTAAATATAGAATCATGTAAGAGCCATCACTTCTACTCAGGAGTGAATAGCCAAAATAATGGGTTTTCAAAAAGAGTTCAAACAAAAACTTGCACACAGATAATCCATAGTACCACTGTTTATGATAGCCAAAAAGTGGAACCAACTTAAAAGACTATCATTTGATGAATGGATAAACAAAATATGATATATCCACACAATGGAATATTATTCAGCCATAAAAATAAATGAAACCCTAATGATGGCTACATAATTGATGAACTTTGAAAGCAGTATGTAAGTGAAAGAAGCCAGACACAGAAAAAGTTGCATATTGCATGATTCTATTTACATGAAATGTCCAGAAAAGCAAATCTAAAAGGATAAAATATTATAGATTAGTAGTTATGGGAGGATGTGAGAAAAGGGACAAGGGGAATGATTTCTGAGTAGATACAGGGTTTCCTTTCAGGGTGATGAAATTGTTCTGGAACTAGATAGTGGTGATTGTTTCACAACATTGGGAATGTACTAAATGCCACTGAATTGTACAGTTTAAAATAGTTAAGATGGTACATTTATGTCATGTGTATTTTACCACAATATAAATGGGCAAAGTTTCTGAATAAATATTTCTCCAAAAAAGATATACAAATGGCCAATAAGCACATGAAAAGATGCTCAAACAACATTAGTCATTAGGGAAATGCAAATCAAAACCATGTGATACCACTTTACACCCACTAGGATGGCAATAACCAAAAAGACAGATGTCTTTTGGAGCCCTCATATGTAGCTGGTGGGAATACAAAATGTTGCAGCCACTTTTAAAAAGAGTTTGGCAGTTCCTCAAAAGTTAAACATAGAGTTCCCATATGACCCAACAATTTGCTTTAAAATCAAGAGATATAAAAACATGTATCCACACAAAAATCTGTACATGGATATTCATAGCAGCATTATTCATAATAGCAAAAAAGTAGAAACCATCCAAACGTCCATCAACTGATGACTGGATAAAAATGGCATATATCTATATGGAAGAATATTATTCAAACATAGAAAGGAATGAATTACTAATGCATGTTACAATATGGATGAACCTTGAAAGCATGATGCTATGTAAAAGCAGACAGACACAAAAGGCCACATGTAATTCCCTTTGCATGAAATGTCCGGAATAGGCAAATTGATGGAAATATAAAGTAGATTAATCATTGGCAGGAACTTGGAGTATGGGTAGTTGTTGTAGGGTGGGGGATGGTATGAATGAGTAGTAACTGCTATAACTACTACTGTATGTTGGGTTTCTTTTTGGATGATGAAAATATTTTGAATTTAGATAGTGATGACAGTTGATAACCTTGTGATTCTACTAAAATTCCACTGAATTGTAGAATTCAACAGAGTGAAATGTATAGTATGTAAATTATATCTCAATAAAGTTGATTTTAAATGTTATTTGATTCTTTGAGAAGAATGGTTTTATATAAGCTGAGTTTCTAAAATACGATGACTTGCAATGCACAGATCTAAACATTATCTTTTAATGATTCTACCTACTATGAAGTGGACACCATGCTCTAT
>NW_016819743.1:0-12507 GCF_001698545.2 Rhinopithecus bieti | reverse complement strand
AAAAAAAAAAAAAAAAAAAAAAAAAAAAAAAAAAAAAAGACGCACTGAAAGCTCCATTTGATAAATAAACTTAAGTTCAGTCTGCTGAAATAGCTTGCCCCAAGTCACAGAAGAAAGCAGACAAGTTTTGGTTAAAACCCATGGTGTTTTAAGTACATAGGTAAAACTTCTGACTACTGTGCAATCCTGCCTTAATTTCTTCAGTGAATGAATTGTCCCTTAGAACATCCTAATAAACTGCTGGCAGCTACTTCTCCCATAATCCTGATTTTTAAGTCAATTATATGCAGTTATTTACATTAATGTGTGGTATGACATGGAGAAAAAATGGTTATAATAGATGCTGCACTGCTTAACCCATATATTCCTTCATGATTGAAGGAGTTATTCTTCAAGTGGCCAGGATGTTGGCTGCTGACTTAGCTTTTAGTTCTATCCAGGAACTGACCTTTACTGTAGAGATGCACCATACCTAAAATCACATCTCCTTCCTTGGGCAGCCCATATCCAATCGTTGGTGAACTCCAGAGAACAAAGGGCCAGCGTCCCTTGTAGAACTTGGGACAATTATCAAGAGCCAGACCCGTTTATGATTTCCCCACAGAATCAATTGAGGCCATCTTGTATCTGCACTTCAGACAAATTTCTTCCTCTGCCCAACCCTGTTCTTTTCCATTCTCTTCCCCACAAGTGTTGATCCCAGTAAACTTTTTGAATTGTCACCTCTATCTCAGAGTCTGCTATTTTGGGGAATGTAACTCGCAGAAATAGGGATACAACATTTTCTGTCCCTATGAAATTTAATGTTCTTTAAATTCTCAACAATGTACAAGAAAGATAAAGCAGTGTGAACTTCGTAATTCCAAATAACAGTTATATTACAATTTCTAGAACATAGAAAACAAAGTAGATTGCAGTGACTGTCACATTCGGCTTCCTTGCACATTTCATAACAATTCCCTTGAAAAATAAACTATAGCCACATCTGTCCTGTCATGATCTGCTTAAGCCACTGTTAGGCAGCGGATTACTCACAAAAAATGAACAAGAGCATGAATTTATAATAAAAAGGTGGATTTATGTTAACGTTTGAAATAACAATAGACACCTGAGAAGTGAAATACTTAAATTTTCTAGATCATTCATTTGGGGAAACCCAAAGTGCAAGGAAGAATTACATTTTTATCCCCACATACTCTAAGTGACAATGAGAATCAATAATCCTGGGGTAGTTCTATCTCAAATTTCCTGTCTACCAATGAGAATAATGATACAAATGTCAAAGACCGGCATTTATGAAGTTTCATGAAAATGAATGATGTAAAATAGCATGTATACTATATTATAGTTATGTAAAAATTATGTGTAAATATGTTGTACATTCCTATGGCATTATATGCTTCTCTTTAATGTGTTTCTCACTTATTTCTAATTATTTATTTAAAGTCAATATTTTCCCTTACTTGAATATAAATTCCATTAAGGCAGTATTCATGTTTGTCATATTCATTGTATCCCCAAAGTGTCTGGCACTTAGTAGGCATCAATAAATATTTGTTGTATAAATGAATAAATGCATTAGGAAACAAGTGAGTGAATTAATTTAAGAAGGAAGAAACAAAAGAAGGAAGGAGGGAGGAAGGGAGTTATGGAGAAAGGAAGGAAGAAAATGTATAGTCATACTTAAAAAGCATAAACATGGGAGTCTTAAAACTAAATATATATCAGAATCAGAATCTGGATAAAATTATATTCCTAGGATACATCCCCAGATACCTTGATTCAGTGGATGTAGAGTGAGGTCCATGAATCTGTACTTAATAATGGTTTGCCAACCACGAATACACTGAGCTATACAAATATAAGGGCTTGCTTATTATTACTCAGCAATAATGATAAAGTAATGGGGTTCCTAGTTGAGTCTGAATCTTCCACTTATTCTATCTGGAAAACTGCCATTTTAGTGGCAGTTTTAGTGGCATTTTAGAGCTGATGGCTCTGAGATGTGATATATAAATGGAAATTTATCCTTGAAATAAACTGTCTTTTAATTTGGGGAAAACATCTGAGTGCCTCCTTTTAGTGCATAGAAGTAAGTTTCATATCTAATACTCATGGACGCTAAGGACATAGTTGAACATTATAGGCTTTGCAAGGGCCCTGAGTTGCAATGTTTTTGGTGGCTGAAGCTAGACCCCTATCACAAATATCTGTTTTTATTTACAGGTTTTCATAGGCCTTAGGAAGCTCCTAGGAGAAGAATTGGTAAATACCCAACTTTTTCCCAGGTAATATCCAGGTTAGTAAACCATGTCTGATAGACTGAAATGACCCCAGCTAATACAACTTGGCAGAAAATATTTTGAGCCTGGAAGACAAGAAGAAGCCTTAATTGTAATACCAAACTTAATATATGGGGTTAAATCATTGAAAGGAAGATCTGATTCTGGACATAGTGCATGACTATTTTAGACTTGCTCCTGACACTGCTATGCTGGCACCACAAACACTGCCTCATAAATGGTTGTATGTATTCTTTAGAAAATATAATTAAAATATTTTCTAATACAGAGTGAGCAATTTTACAGATGGGTTATCTCTGAATAAGCACAATAGTTTAAAAATAGATCTTTCTCCCTTCAAATTTAAAGAGAGAAATGGTGAATGGGGCATTTAGATTTCTTAGATTCTGAGGTGATATTTATAGCTAGTGGTGAGCACTTTATTTTAATTCTGCCAGGATTTTCCAGGCTTTAGGGACGACCTCCATACTCTCCAACTAGAAGCGAGGTAACACTCATGACAACTATGACTAGCAGAATGAGTTGTAGAGACGTCAGCATTGGTGAAGGTTGGGCTCCAACAATTTTGGAAGACGGACAGTGTTAAGAAAACCAATGTATAGACTAGGATAAGTGAATCTAGAAGGTCTTTGAGAACATCCATGGAGAAGAATAATGGAAAATTTCCTCCTAATGTGGACCATTGGTTTCTGTGAGTTATGGTATTTTGGTTAAATCAAATTATTCACCTCTTCAGTGCCTGTAACCATGAAGCTTAACATGCCTGGAGAAGAACACATATCCACAAATACAAGGCCACAAATTTTGAGTAGGCCTTTAATGCTGCCCTACAATTTTATCTTGTTTTTCTAGTTCATTCACTCAGACATCTTCCTAAATTATTATTTCACGTTTTTTTCTTCTCACACTTTTAGCACCTCATTCTACATCCTCACTCTCAGCTGATGCTCTTTTTTGCTACTTCTCTGAAAAGACTTAAGAAATCAGAAGTTTTCAAAACATCCACCACCTCCTCCTGCTTATCTGCATCTAAAATCATATACTCTTCTTTCTCTTCTAGTATAAGTGACTTCCCTGTGTTCATAACTAATGTCAATCCATTCCCTTATGCATTAGATCCCATCCCATCTTACCCACTCAAAGACTATTTCAGCAGTGTTCTCTTTCTACTGTATTACCCATTTTTTCTGTCTATTGAATCATTCACAATTTTTCTTTTATAGGAGAAAAAAAATCCTTCTCTGGACCCCACTACCCCCGCCAGCTACTGCCTCATTTCTCTGCTTCCCTCTAATAGTAATACTCCTTAAAAGAATTGTCTATACCAACTGTCACCAACTTCTCTTTAGTCATTCCCTCCTGAATCTACTCCAAGCTAACCTTTAGATGTAAGATTATTAACTACGGTAATTCCCACAGTCAATTCTCAGTCCTAATGTTTCTTGAACATATCAGTAACATTATGCACTCTATATCACTACTTTCCCCCTGGAAACACTTATTTTCAGGATACCATACTGTCTTGATTTTCCTCTTACATTATTAACTTTTCAAGTTACTTTTTCTAGTTTTTTCTCTTCTCTACATTTATTTACTATGGACTATTTCAGGGCTCACTCCTTGAACTGCTTCTTTTGCTACAATCACTTCATAGGTGATCTCATCTATTTTATGTTTTTACATCCAATCTGTACATTGTTGACTCAAATTTTTATCCTCTTCTTAGACATCTCCCCTGAAATACAGACTCCCATATCCAGTGTCTTCACCTGTATGTCTAATAGGCAACTCAAGCTTTATATGTTCAACATGTAGTTCATGAACTTCGCTTCTACAAATTTGTTTCCTTTCTTAATTAGTAGTCTATTGCTGCATAAAAAATTACAAGACATTTAGTTGCTTAGCACAACACAAATTTATTATTTTATAGTTTCTGTGGATCAGGAAAGAGCTTTGCTGAGTTTTCTGCTTTCAGTGCCTTTCACAAGGCTGCAATCAGGGTATCAGCAAGGCTTCGGGTCTAATCTAAAAGGTTAACATGAGAAGGATCCACTTCCAAGTTCACATTGTTTCTGATAGGATTCAGAGCCTTGCTGGCTACCTGCCAGAAGCGACTCTGCTTTTTTTTCTTTTTTTGTCACATGGACCTCTCTAATACATCTACTTGTCTCATCAAAGCCAGCAAGGTAGAGAGTCTGTTAGCTGGATGGAAGTGACTATCATATCTGTAATGTAATCCTAAAAGTTAGTATCATCTTTTTTTTTTTTTCATATTCTATTGGTTAGGAGGAAGTCACTGGTTCCTCTCACACTCAAGAGAAGGCAATTATAAGAAAATATAAAGAGCCATAGGCCTGAATCACATGGTGCCATCTTAAAGTCTGTCCACTACACTCAGTTAATGGCGATTGCATTTAAGCCAAAAATCCTTGACATTGTTCACGGTTTCCCTTTCTTGTATACTCCATATATCTGATCAGTAAGTAAACCCTGTCAGTTCTACTTTCAAACTATCCAAAGTTCAACCAGATCTCACCACTTCCATTTGTACCACTCTAGCACAAGTGTACATCATTTCTTTTGGATTTTTTAAATAGCTCTCTTACTGGTTACCATGCTTCCATGCTCATCATCCCTTCACGGTCTAAGTTCCATACAGCAGCCGTAGTGATCTATTTGAAAGATTAAATCAACTCACATCTCTTCTTTGCTCAAATCCCTCCAACAGCTTCTGGTCTCACTCAAAGTAAAAGCCAAATTTCATACATTGATATACAGGCCACATACAATCTGTGCACCTGAACTTCTTTAACAGCATCTCCTACATTCCTTTTCCACAATTCCAATTTAAGCATACTAAAAATTTATTAGTTTAACATACTAGATTTACTAATATATCAGGTTTTTCCTGGATGTTACCGCTACCAGGAACACTTTTCTAGGTAGTTACATGGCTCTCTTCCTCTACTCTTTAAAATTTTTGCTCAAATGATATTTTTTCAGAGAGGCTTACCCTCATTGCATAATGAATTTTGTAACCACTTAGTCCTTTTTATTCTAGCACTCCCAATCTCTTACCCTACTCATTTTTTATCCCACAGGACTTAATGTCTTCTAATATACTACATAATGTACTTATTTATTGGGTTTAGCATTCTTGCCTCAAAAAATAAAAGTACAAAAGATTAGTAATATTCAGTTTTATTTGTTGATGTATCTATGGTCAGAATAGTGTCTAGTACAAAGTAGGTGCTTAATAAATGATAATAAAATAAATGAAAACCTTTATTTTGAAACCATAGGATAGTGATTTCTGGGGTCAAGTGAGTAATGGAAATAACCACTAACATTTTTTCAGCAATTACTATAGTACCAGAATGTTAAAATTGAAATTTCACCTACATTATATTATTTAATTTTAAAACTATACATGGTAGGGGCTATCCCTATGCATATTTGATATTCAAGAAAACTGAGATACAGAGATTTTCACTGATGTTTTCAAGACTGCACAGGTATATAAGTGATGAAACCAGTTTTAACCACTTCTTACGTGGTGAAAAATATGTAGCATGTTAATTCTATTTATCTAGCCTGCTTATAATGACAGTAACAGTGACAGCTATCATTTAATAAATGCTTCCTATAGGCCAAGCACTGTATAATGCGCTTTACTTGCATTTTTAAATTTACCCCTTACTATAACCCTGTGGAATACTACTAGTATTAGTACACCCATTTCACAAATAAAGAGCAGAGACACAGCCAGGGAAACATAGGTAATGTAGCAGAATAAGTTATCACACTCAAATCTGTCCAACTTCAAAGTTTATCTTCAATTTTTTTTGGTTGCTACAAATATTTGTTTATTTATTTAATATATACAATTATTATTTGTGAATTAAAAATATTTTTTTGATTTGCATGTCCCTGATATTAGGGAGGTTGAGCATTTTTCATATATTTGTTGGTCATTTTTTTGTCTTCTTTTGAGAAATGTCTGTTCAGATCATTTGCCCATTTTAAAATGAGATTGTTTGGGTTTTGTGCTGAAATGTTCGAGTTTCTTGTATATTCTGGATATCAATCCCCTGTCTTATTAGTAGTTTTCAAATATTTTCTCCCATTCTATACATTATCTTTTTACTCTGTTGTTTCCTTTGCTGTGCAGAAGCTCTTTAGTTTGATATAATCCCATTTTAAAAAATGGTTTTGTTGCTTGTGCTTTTGAGGTCTTACCAATAAAATACTTTCCCAGACCAATGTCTTGAAGCATGTTTTCTTCTGTTAGTTTCATAATTTCAGGTCTTACATTTAGATCTTTAATACATTTTAAGTTAATTTTGTAAAGGGACATAAGAGGGGCTTGTTTCATTCTTCTGCAAACCACGATGAAATATCATCTCAAGCCAGTTATGATGGCTATTATCAAAAAGACAAAAAATAAATGCCAGCAAAGATGCAGAGAAAAGGAAATTCTTATGCACTGTTGGTGGGAGTGTAAAATGTCTCAGGCACTATGGACAACAAAATGGAAGTTCCTTAAAAAACTATAAACAGAACTACCACATGATCCAGCAATCCCACTACTGGGTATATATTTTAAAAAGTATATTGAAAAGACATCTACAGCCCCATGTTCTTTGCAGCACTATTCACAATATCCAAGATATGGAACCAACCTAAGAGTCCATCCATGGTTGACTGCATAAAGAAAATGTAGCATATACACACAATGGAATACTGGTTAGCCATAAAAAAGAATAAAATCCTGTCATTCACAGCAATATGAATTGAACAAGAAGACGTTATGTTAAGTGAAATAAGCCAGGAACATAAAATTAAATACTACATGTTCTCATTCATATGTGGGAGCTTAAAAAAAAGGTTGATTTTATGGAAGTAAAAAGTAGAACAGAGGATATTAGAGGCTGGGGAGGTTAAGGAGAGGCATAAGGAGAAATTTGTTAAGGAACAACAAATTGCAACCTGATAGGGAGCATAAGTTCTAGTATTTTATGACACTTTTGAATTACTATAGTTAACAGTAACATATAGTTTCAAATAGCTAGAAAGAAGATATTAAATGTTGTCAATGCAAAAAAAAATGATAAATGTTTGAGATTGGTATGTTAATTACCCTGATCCAACCACTACGTATTATATGTATCAAAAATCACTATGTACCCATAAATATGTACAATTATTAGTTGTCAATTTAAAAGAAAAAAGAAAAAATTAAAATCTATCTTCTGAATCATTAGATTTGAGTTCTTCAGAAGTTTTATTTCTAATACGTGAAATCTTAGCAAGGACAAACTTCTTTAATGTAATCTGGTCTAACTTTTCTCATTTCCCTCCTTCTTTTCTCTCCCAGTACTTATTGTTCTGCTCCTCAAGTGTTGACTCTAAAAATTAATGTATAAATTTTATAAACTCTACCCTCTCCTTGGTTTATATATTATAATCCATTCAGATGCATAGTATATTTCCCCCCATTTTCCTTCAAAGAAATCAGAGACTGGATAACATGATGAGCTGAAGTAGACAGAAATATGCAATTCTTTCTAACAATTATACCAGATAAACAGAAAGCACATAATTAGAAACATATTTGAAATTGATTCCCATGGAAAGCTAGTCTCATTTCAAAGTAAGACTAGCAGATACAGGGAAAATTAATACTTTAGTCAACATTCTCTGCATTTATGATCTTTGCAAAAATCAAAGGAAAGAAACAACTCAAACTCCTCATTTACCATGGAGAGCATTTGTATCAGAGACCTCTTGGGGTTCTAGAGAAGCTGCTTAAGCAAGAACTAGTTGAAGCAATAATTTACAAAGGAAGCCTGGAGAAACCTATTAGCTAAAAGAAGGATCTGTGCAGCAAATTGGGACTGTTTAATTTATGAAGGCCACAAACTCCTGGAAAAAGAGAAGCATTTTTTTTAATGACTGAACTCATAGAGGAGAAGTATGGGGTATCTGAACACCTACAAACACCAAGAGCTGAGAAACAGCAATAGCAGAAGCAGCTCCAGGTTAATTAAATAGCATCACGTAGCCTCTTGATACATGGCAGAGGTGGTGGCAGGGCTGGAAGACTGAAATTTGCTGCAATGTGTTTGGGGGCACTGGGTTACTGGAACTAAGGTGAGCTCCACCATTGTAAAATCAATTTACATCTCTTTCTTTTTTATTTTTTTACAATTTCCACATAGACAAGCAATAAGCCTCTCTGTGGTTTCTGGATTCTAATAAGAGAGATACATCTGACAGAGATTTTTTAAAAACCTGCTGATTCAAGCCATACATTTGAAGAACACAAATGGAAGATATCCTAGTGGATTTTTTTTTTTAATTTCATGGAGTACTGAGAGAAAGGGTAAGCATNAACCTCAGGCACAGACAGTCTCCAGGCAAATACATTAATTTATTTCCTCAAAGGAGTTTGGTTCACAGCCTGTGTTCCCACTCTGAACACGTCTTCCTTTAAACTGTCAACCTTTTGTTTTCAGAGTCCTACAGATCCCATTTACTAACCTAAAAAAAATGCACTGCTTAATTTCCTTACTATAGCTAGAATAAGTGATGGTGTTAACAGTTTCAGTATTTTGAAAGAATTACAAGCCCACAAGCAGGATATTTCTACACTATAGTATTTACATCACACAGGACTTGAAGCAGGAAAGAAGAAAAGAAATCAAGGTGACCTGTTTATGTTTTCTAAACTCCGAGTCTTTTAAAAAATTCTCCCCTACCCAGGTTACATTTGCATCCGAGGAGAAATGAGAAGGGAAAATGAGTTCTAGTGGAGGAAGGAAAATAAAAGACTAGAAGAGGTAGCATAAGTGGCACATTAAAATGGTCTGTAGCTATGTTGCTTTTGGGAAATAGAAAGTTTAAAAAAAAAAAGTTAAATCTCACTCCCCCATTACCCTCAAAACTCCATAAAATGCTACCATACTGTCTATTCCATAATGACCACAAATGAGGGGGCATCACGCTAAAAGATATAGACATCAAACTGGTTAATCAATAAATAAAATTATAATTACAAATCGTGATAAGTAATGTAAAAATAAACAGAATAATACTATAAAACATAATGAAAATGGTCTAGTTTGGACTGTTTAGGGAAATGTTTTCTGGAGAAATGACATGAAGGAAAAATAGGAATAAGCCATGGTGGTGGTAGGAGTAGTGCTGGAGTACCTATGTGGTGTAGGTGAAATTAACCATGCATTACATTCATCTTTCCTTGCAATGTAATGATATAATTTTCCACTATCTTATTGCCTGACTAACTACAACCCTACCAGGCAGTAAGGGATGGTTCAATACCATTTTATAAATGAGATGAATGCTTACTCAGAGAGGCTGTTTACTCAGTAACATAGCTAGAAAGGGATATATAGGCCATTAATCCAGGGTACATTCTAGAACATCATTATACCTGAATGAAGTGGAAAGGGAAAACAGAGAAAGGGAAGGTGTGTCATTTCTACTGGGTCAAACCATTTCTTGTCACATTGTATACCGAATTCATGACAGAAGCTTTGTGCTTTCAATATAAATCAGTTATATAGTTGTATACAGAAACTAGTTTGTTTGCACATATTGACCCAATAAAGAAGAGATTCTTAATCATAAATACTACAAGAGGAGAGCTGACCATAGTAGGGCAGTTCATAATGCCAATCCACAAGGGGCCTCAGGATGGAAGTGCTTAAGTATCCTTTCTTTAAAAATTGTCAATATTGATAATAGCTAATGCACACTTATTATATGCCAGGCACATTTACAGGTGCTTTACGTATAACTCATTTAATCCTTCCAATTATATGAGGTAGATATTATCAGGACCCCTATTTTACAGATGGCATGGAAAAGTTATTTAACCTACCCAAGGTTATGCAGCCAGTACATAGAAAAGTACAGATTTGAACACAACTGAATTTTCTCTGGAATCCCTACCCTTAAAATTATGGTCTGTTCCTTCTATCACTAAATTGGAGACTGGCTCAAATGCCCTCCTAATGTATGAGGATGAAAACATAATTGGTGATGTTACTTGAGGTTATTCTACTGTACAATAAAAAGTAACCCTTCCACCACAACTACTCCCCTCTAGCCGCAAGAACAACTCTTTAATTGATTGATCTAGGGGGGAAAATATAGAGGTTTCACATACCGATGGGCCAATGTCCACAGTTCTCTAGATAACTCCTACAAGGGATTGGATTGATGTCTAATTTGAGGTATAGAGTGGCGTTAAACCCTGGAGGAACAAGATATAGGAATTACCCTTAATTATTAATAATCTGAATCTCATGAATGAGAGAGACTTCTTCATAGATGGTATTAAGGCCCAGAGCAGAGCAAAGATCTAATCTGGTATCTCCTTCAGTGGGAAACCCCTCAATCTACACCTAGGAGGACTTTTGGAATGATATAACTCTCTGGTTCAAATGTTAGAGAATTCACTTTAATTAGACTAACTAAGTGTTAAATCATCCCCACCCCCAGGACTCACAGGTAAACATATAACAGTTTTAGCTTCTCTGTCTCTGTTTCAGTCTGGGATTGGTGTCAATTGTAGACTAATAATCACCCTATGGATACAAATAACATTAGTGGTATTCAGAATAGCTAAGAATATTCAAGAGACTGAAATAGTAAGCTATAGCCTTTTCTCCCCTCACAGGGACAATGGGTTAACAACAACATATGTGCCAGAATACCTCTGTGAGAACTGTAGAAACCTGGTGAGAAGCTGAAGTACTCAGGCAACTGTAAAAACAAGAATGGATTCCAACAAAAGGGATAGGCAAATTTATAACATTTGGCACAACCTTTTGTGTCTCTCTCCCATATAGCACAATGTGGAGCAACTGGGAAGAAATTTGCCATAATTAGGTTTCTCCCTTAGGACAAAAACAAAAGAGTGGACCATAGGCCCAACAATGTACTGGCTTCTGTGGCTGCTACCTAAGGGAGGGATTGTTTTCTGTTTCACCTGACACGGACTGCTGATAGGACTGATACCAATTTGGAAACTGCTGGGAACAGGGCAAAGAGCACATTAGAGCTGCAGCTCCAGGGGCAGATGCAAGGGGAAGTAAGACAAGAGAGAATGTCAGAGAGGTCCTAGAATTTCCAGTAGGGAAGATTGGTGAAGGTCTTCCCCTGTACAACGACTGGGAGTGACGATTGTTATTTCAAATGCTGAAATTGCAGCAAAAATTAATGACCCATACAAAGGAACAAGCAACATGGCCCAATTAAAGGAATAAGATAAAATTCGAGAAATCAAACCTAAATAAATGCAGATCTATGAGCTGCCCAAAGAAGAACTTGAAATAACTGTTATAAAAATGATCAATAACTTAAAAGAAAACAGAGAGACAGAAAAATCAGGAAAACAATGAATGAATAAAATAAGAATATCAATAAAGAGATAATTACATAGAAAGAATCAAAATAAATTTTGGAGTTGGAAAATAACTGAACTAAAAAATTCATCAGAGAGGTTCAACAGTAGATTTTACTAGTAAAAAGAATCAGCAAACTTGTAGACAGATTATTTGAAATCATTGAGTCAAAGGAGAAAAAAACAAGAATGACTGAAGTCAACATCAATAGATGAATGGATAAAGAAAAAAGGAAATATATGCACAATGGATTACCCTTCGGTTATAAAAAAGAATGAGATTCTGTCATTAGCAACAACATGGATGGAACTGGAGGAAATTATGTTAAGTAAAACAACCCAGGCACAGAAAGACAAACTCCACATGTTCTCACCAATCTGTGGGAAGTAAGTATTAAAACAATTAAATTCATGGAGATAGACAGTAGAATGATGGTTACCAGAGGCTGCAAGGTAGTGGGGATGCAGGTGGGGAAAGTGGGATGGTTAATTGGTACAAAAGTATTGTTAGATAGAATGAAAAATATTTAGTATTGGATAGCACAACAGGGCAACTACAGTCAACAATAATCCATTATACATTTTTAAATAACTAAAGAGTATAATTAGAGTGTTGGTAACAAAAAGAAATGATAAATGCTTCAGGTAACGAATACCTCATATACCCTGATGTGATTATTACACATTGTATGCCTGCATCAAAATATCTCATATATTCCATATATATGTATATATATACACCTACTATGTACCCACAAAACTTAAAAATAA
>NW_016819742.1:0-201 GCF_001698545.2 Rhinopithecus bieti | reverse complement strand
TTTAAAGTCTGTTTTATCAGAGACTAGGATTGCAACCCCTGCTTTTTTTTTTTTTTTCTTTTTTTGGTTTCCATTTTCTTGGTAGATCTCCCTGCATCCCTTTATTTTGAGGCTATGTGTGTCTCTGCACATGAGATGGTCTCCTGAATACAGCATTCTGATGGGTCTCGACTCTTTATCCAATTTGTCAATCTGTGTCTT
>NW_016819741.1:0-681 GCF_001698545.2 Rhinopithecus bieti | reverse complement strand
TCCCGAGTAAGCTGGGATTACAGGCACATGCCACCATGCCCGGCTTATTTATTTATTTATTTATTTATTTATTTATTTATTTTTGAGACGGAGTCTTGCACTGTCACCCAGGCTGGAGTGCAGTGGCACAATCTCCGCTCACTGCAAGCTCCACCTCCTGGATTCACGCTGTTCTCCTGCCTCAGCCTCCCAAGTAGCTGGGACTACAGGCGCCCGCCACCATGCCTGGCTACTTTTTGTATTTTTAGTAGAGAAGGGGTTTCACTGTGTTAGCCAGGATGGTCTTGATCTCCTGACCTTGTGATCTGCCTACCTCGGCCTCCCAAAGTGCTGGGATTATAGGCGTGAGCCAACGTGCCCGGCCTTATTTTTGTGTTTTTATTGGTGACGGGGTTTCGCCATGTTGGCCAGAATGGTCTTGAACTCCTGACCTCAGATGATCCACCTATCTTGGCCTCCCAAAGTGCTGGGATTACAGGTGTGAGCCCCCGTGCTTGACTGATCTAGTCTTTATCTAAGACAAGTTAGTGATGTTTGAGGATACTCCTGACTTTGGAGGTCTGTATTGGGAATTACCACCAAACTTTCACATAGCTTATTTTTGTCAGAGACAGACTTCCAGCTTATAGCAGTTATGGGATTAGCCTAGGGTGATATTTTGAAGTATTTTAAATTGACAAA
>NW_016819740.1:0-1042 GCF_001698545.2 Rhinopithecus bieti | reverse complement strand
TTTTGTTGTTGTTTGTTTGTTTGTTTCAGGTTAGAAAATTCAGAGTTGGAACTTAACTTTGTTGTGAGCTCTTCAATGAATTAGTAAAAGAGTTCTTGCTAGAGTCTGTCGCCAGTGACTTTAAGTGGTCTTTTCTAGATGATAGTGTAAGATTCTGGCCCCAGCCATGGACACACAGAGTCTGCATACATGTGTTTTCTTTCACGCTGCTCTGGCTTTCAGAAATGCCCTGCATTTGAGGCTACAGTTGAGTGTTAAAGCTTTTGTAGCCGCCTTGGCATGAGAAGTGATCTAAGCAGGTATACAAAGAGGGTAGAAGTGGAAGCAGCAGCCCCTCACTGCACCCTGGCAATTTTGCCAAGAGGCAAACTTCCATGAGGTGAATGTGAGCAGCTCAGGACATTCACTCCACCTGTGCTCTTGGGATATAATCAGTGTCTCTTTGTGAGATAGAGGAATAATGTCCATGAGAAATGATGGCATTATGGGTGTAAGATTATTTTGTGCTATAATCGGAAGCCACCAAACGTTAACAAAGTAATTTCTACTTTGCAGACATTATTTAGAATTGAGAATTATTTTCAATATGTATCTCAATATGAGATGTCTTATATTCAGCCTTTAGGGCAGCTTGAATCAGACAGATTGTTCAGACACCTCACTTTGATGGATTGGTGGTTAAAAGCAGTGAAAGAAGGTGATGATAGGCATTGACTGAGTGGAGGAAAATTGAGGAGATACGGAGAGCCTGTGACTTACGGGTATTTTTATTCTTATAGATATATCCTGTTTCGATGCATTCTTTAACTTTGAGGATATGCACGAGGTCACCCAGCACTTTGCTGTCTGTCATGTGGATGCCCCAGGCCAGCAGAATGGTGCACCCTCTTTCCCAACAGGGTAAGGCCACAAAGAGATCATCTGGGAGATAAGCACTCAGAGCAACTGGCTGAGCTCCAATGGGAGAAGTGGTTTGTGCTTCCCTTTGATTTTATTACAGTCTATAGGTTATGCTTATTGACCATCCATCCTCATGTTTTCT
>NW_016819739.1:0-826 GCF_001698545.2 Rhinopithecus bieti | reverse complement strand
ACTGGAGCTGTTCCTATTCGGCCATCTTGCTCAAGACTGTGAAGCCTATTTTTCTTTATAAGTTATCCAGTCTCTGTTATGTCTTCGTAGCAGTATGGAAATGGACCAACACAGTACTATTAAGTTCAGCTTCAGTGATTGTTTTGCTAAGAGAGAAGACCTGCTCCAAACAGAGGGCTTAAGAAAATGTCATCTGCTTGTAAGTAAGTTCTACTTGAATGAATTTAAGGGTCTATAATATTCATCAGTCTGTCCATAAAAGAAAGACTCATGGAGTATTTGGTCTTTTCAAAAATAGTTTTAGAATTTAAAACTGCCAGACTGATTTATTTGTACCACAATATATCATTTTGTTATCATGTTATTGGCTAGGGCTTTCCCAGTAATTCAATCTTTTTTCTTTCCAATCTTTCAATTTGACGAACAGCTAAAACTATCATACGACTGTGAAAAAGGAAAATCAGTTGTTGCTAAAGAATTTTTTAAGTGATTATGTGATTCATTAAGCAAAATTCCATACTGTTATGTTAATTTCCCTTAGAATGAATATATCCAGTGGTATAATTTGCACATCAATAGCTAAAGAATTTATTGTAAATTGAACTGTTTACTATAGAATTAAAATAAAGTAACAATAGAGAAATTCATCAAGTGAATTTTTAATTTTGACAATAAAAATGAGAAGATACTATTGAAAATATAAAATTACGGCGAGTCACGGCAAAACAAACAAAAAAACAACAATCTGCATTTATGTATTTGTTTTAATAAAATTTTTATTTTTTAATAAATAAATTTTTATTTATTAAAACAAAATAAAATGGCA
>NW_016819738.1:0-825 GCF_001698545.2 Rhinopithecus bieti | reverse complement strand
AAAAACTTTTAAATAATTGTAATAAAATAATAAAATACATATTATATGATATGTTGTTTAAAAGCAGGCTCCAAAATTATATATATAGTAATATATGCATGAAGAAAAACCAGAAACAGACAATAAATATTAATATAATTTTTAAAAATGAATTAGGGGCCAACATCATAGAAACTATGATTATATTTCACAAGTGTCTGGGTTTCATTATAAGAACACAAGTGATATCCCTAAGTAGGTCTAGTGGAGGGGAGAACAAAAAGACTAAAAGAATAAGAACATTCATTAAAGGAACAAACCATTAGCATTATTTCAGATATGAATATCCAACTTATCAAATGAAGTCAAAGTCCTTCAGGGTATCTTAACAAATTTATAGTCAAGAAAAAGTTACAGATTCAGTTCAATACAAATATATACCAACCATGTTTAATTCAAACTAGGGAAACTAATTAGATGATTTAGTGATTTTCCACAGAACTGAGCTCAGCTCTTTTACAAAGCAACAAAAGAAGGGAAAGGGACTGCCAGAAGTCAAGCCAGCAACCTGATTTCCTAGGAAATTAGTTTTTACTTGGCAAAGTACTGGCCTCTAAAGAAGCATAACTCTACAAATAGAGATGAGACACATAAAACTCGAACACTCTGTAAAAAAATGTATGCTTTTCCCTTTGCTCTTAAGATCTCTAAAAGTGAATAATTAATGACTATTAAAAACAGGGGGAAAAAAGACCCAATTTAGAGTTAAACATTCTAAAAACAGTTAAGTTTCCTTTAAAATGCTAAGCAAATCTTACAAACTGTAAAATAATTATATTTTTGTTA
>NW_016819737.1:0-1177 GCF_001698545.2 Rhinopithecus bieti | reverse complement strand
TGTAATGAGGAGGTTGTCAAAACACATATTTAATAAACAACTCCAAAGAGCAATGGGAAGCCAAATATTATTATTAATATAAAGGACCAGAGAAACTGATTTCTGAAATAATTTCTACCTTTCACTAAAATTTCTTAAAATTGCTCACCATGAAGATTTGTGCAATTCTAGTGCAGAGCAGTGGATGAAAACTGGCTGAGGGGAAAACACACACATAAATGGGGCTTTTGCCTGCCTTCCTGTTAACAAAAGGAGAACTAGAAGGAAAGCGCAAGAACCAAAATCAAACCTGATGACAAGAACAACAATAACAACAACAAGAACAACAAAAAAAACCCAGGAACCATTTGAAAACTTTTGTAGAAAATAGGAGAATATGCCCATACTTTTACTTGTAATCTAATTTCCCTAAATATTTCTCCTCATGATTACCATGCCCCCATTTTCAGTTCACAGGATTAAGGAAGATAAGTCTATTCAATTAATATTTAATTTAAAATCAAACAAAAGTTAGGAGTAGGTGGCAAAAGAAACAAAACATATATATATATGTGTGTGTGTGTGTGTGCGCGCGTGCAACTATGTAAAGAAAATAATTCCCATAGTTACAGAGTTTAGTTAAAGAAAGTTTTATATATATATATTTATATATATTTTATTATAGCAAAATAGGCAGCTATTGTGGGTAAAATATTCAGTAAAATCTGACTCCTAAGAATACATTTTTAAGTTTTAGGCTATGAACTGGACCTCCTTTCCATTGCCATTATGGTTTCTACATCACCACTGTGATGTCTGATTTATCTGTATTTATATCTAGGAAATTTTCTCAATCTTCTGTGTAAAAGGTGAACTTCCTTAGGACCTGAACATGGCCTCAATTCACAGAATGTAATGATCATTTACATATGAACAACTTTTGTAAGACACGATAGTGTTGCTCAAGTAGATTATAAACATGTAAACGTTATTCCTAGCAAATGTACTGGGAAGAAAGAACCTTCAAATAATAAAAAACTTTAAGAATGCTTAGGAAAAATGAAATCCCTTATGAAAGTTAACTCAAACATGAATTTTGAAATTAAAACATGTTTTCCTTATTTATCTATAATGAAACAATTGCTTTGATGATAGAAGCTGACTGAGAACGGGACTTGAGAGTAATACATTGGCCAAA
>NW_016819736.1:0-1189 GCF_001698545.2 Rhinopithecus bieti | reverse complement strand
TGAAGCAAATGATTGGAATAACCCTTAGTGCACATCATTTTTTTGTTCCCATTGTGCTGACAGAGCCTCCCCTTCTGTCATCCCTGAAATGGCTTCAACAGCAATTGCTCTTCATTTTTTTTTTAAATAAAATTATATGTTGCCAATTAAACACACAATCCCATGTAAAGGAACATTTTCATTTGAGTGACATTTTTCTTCTAGGTGATGTGGAGAAAGGATTCAGTTTAGAATAACAAGGACCCCAAAGGCACAGCCTTGCTGGGATGTTTGAAATGATTCTTTGTCTCGTAATTCATTTAAGTACTTTTTTCCTGCCTTTAATTTTTGTTCTTTCTTTGACCAAGGTCCACAGCTTGGAGGCTTGTTTGTATATACAGGATTTTAAATGTTTTAAAATAGTGGCATTAATTTCGTTGATTGTGAATAACCAAGCTGTTACTGCGAAACAATCGGGACCCCTTGAGAGTGTGACTCTGTGATTAGATTTACTAATTGAGCTGGAAGGAAGAATTTCTGACTTCCAAAGCCAGTGATTTGAATGGAATACTTCAAGCATGAGGATGAGATCATTGTTAAATGTGGGCTGGTTTTATCTCAGAAGATCCCTTGTCCCAGGGAGGGAGGGCAGTGTCCACAAACCTCTGTTAGCTGGCACGGAGTCATGGGTGTCCAGTGCAGGCTGCCATAAAACTCAGTCCTTTACATAAGCGTCTGACTGCCAAGCTGTCCTTTGCCTTTCACCCGGCAGCTTTGGAGTGTTTTGGTTAACAGAGCCAATGCACTTTCCTCCACATAAAGGGAATTACGAATCCACTGGAGGCTCAAACAGCAAAATTAAAGTCATCAAAAAACTCTGATTCAAGTAGGCATTTTCCTTGAAAATGTGAAACACGCTTTGATTCACCTCCATCCCTTGCTACAGAGGAGATGCGTCTGGCTCTCTATCCCAGAAGACTCTTTTAGGTTGGTTAATTCCACCCTCCACAAAAACAAGGGGATGCAGTTTTTTGGCAGAAGGAGGTGAGAAGAACATGCAAAGTAGAGCATGGAATTTAAGCAGGAATTCTCTGCAGCTGTTGTCAAATGGAATAAAAACAGTGTCACAAACAAGGCAACTAAGGAAGCAGAGGTTAAACGTGAAAGAGTCCAAACTGGTGATGGTCCGAGGGATGCCTAGGTAAAACCG
>NW_016819734.1:0-3056 GCF_001698545.2 Rhinopithecus bieti | reverse complement strand
TGCCTATAATCCCAGTTACTCAGGAGGCTGAGGCTGAAGAATTGCTTGAACCCAGGAGGTAGAGGTTGCAGTGAGCCATGATCGTGTCACTGTACTCTAACCTGGGTGACAGAGCAAGACTCTGTCTCAAAAAAAAAAAAAAAAAAAAAAAAAAAAAAAAAAAATGTTAAGTGAATGTCTGTTTCATTAATTGTTAAACTTATATAGGCCAGGTGTGGGGGCTCACGCCTGTAATCCCAGCACTTTGGGAGGCTGAGGTGGGCAGATCACTTGAGGCCAGGATTTTAAGATCAGCCTGGCCAACATGGTGAAACCCCATCTCTACTAAAAATACAAAAATTAGCCAGGCATGGTGGCACACACCTGTAGTCCCAATTACTCGGGAGCCTGAGGCAGGATAATTGCTTGAACCTAGGAAGCAGAGGTTACAGTGAGCCGAGATCATGCCACTGCACTCTAGCCTGGGCAACAGAGCAAGACTCCATCTCAAAAAAATACAAAATACAAAATTTCATAACTGGCCGGACGCAGTGGCTCACACTTGTAATCCAGCATTTTGGGAGACTAAGGCAGGCAGATTACTTGAGGCCAGGAGTTTGAGACCAGCCTGGCCAACATGGTGAAACCCCATCACTACTAAAAATACAAAAATTAGCTGGATATGGTGGCACACACTTGTTGTCCCAGCTACTTGGGAAGCTGAGGCAGAAGAATTGCTTCAACCCAGGAGTCGGAGGTTGCAGTGAGCTGAGATCGCGTCACTGCTCTCCAGCCTGGCAACAGAGAGTGACCCTGTCTCAAAAAAAAAAAAAAAAAAAAAAAAAAAAGATTCCACAGCCTTGAAAACAATTTGTACATTTAACGTTTCACCTCCAGAACTCCCAAATAAGCCTGATAAATACTAGAAATATTATCATCATTGGAAATAAAGGGAGTTAACTATAGCTAAATATTTTCAAAAGCAAAACAACAAAATTTATTCAAAAGATTTTACCACAAAACACAAAAAAGATAAAAGAAAATTAGAAAATAAAGTAAAAATAAAAGATTTTACTACAAAAAATGATAATTTGTTTGATATGCTGTGGAGTGAGATATCCATAAATGACAATGCCTAGGGCCTATTAAGGTATTAAGTACTGAGGAATTTGGACTATTTTAAAATAGCAAAATGCTTTTTCCTTCCAAATTAAATGAAGCATTAAAGAGTAAAAATGAGTAGAAGCCTACATGAAAAGCCATATCCTTTAATACGTGCCTTTCTTCATCTTTATCTTCCTTTCAGAAATTCCCTATAGAGTCTCCCAAAATTCACATCCAATAAACAGCCTGCAGCCCCGAGTGACATATGTCCTGTGGATGACAGCTTTGACAGCTGCTGGCGAAAGTTCCCAAGGAAATGAGAGGGAATTTTGTCTGCAAGGTGAGAGGCAATGTTAAGGATAATGAGTCCACCCTGGATTCTTGCACAGGCATGCACTTCTATTACATTTGGTATAGAGATAACCAGATTTTCTTTAATTCACTAATAACTTTCTTGCTGTCACTTTACACTTGTTGTTTCTCCTAAATAGAATGCTTTATCACTCTACTATCTTCTTGGAGACAGTGTCTACTCATGTTTCAAAATTCATCAGAAATGCTTCCTCCTTCAGGAAGCCTTCCCAAATGCTCCTTACATAATGCACTTACATTTAATTCCTACTCAAAACTCTGAATCCAGTAGGCAAGGACTGATATCTGTTTACCTCTGTCTTCAAGGCCTAGCATGGTGCCCAGCACACAGTACTTGCTTACTAAGTATCTGTTCCATGAATGATGACAATTACATCAACAATAATAATAGCAGGTATTGCATATACAACAGTCATTCTGTTAAGCACTTTGCATACTATATTAATTTGCTAGGGCTGCTGCAACGAATCACCACAAACTGAGTGGCCTAATCAACAGAAATCTATTGTCTCACAATTCTAGAGTCTAGAAGTCCAAGATCAAGGTGTCAGCAGGGTTGGTTCCTTTGGAGGGCTATGAGAGAGAATCTATTCCAGGCCTCTCTCCTCTTTTCCAGTAATTTGCAGGCAGTCATTAATATTACTTGGCTTGTAGGTCTCTGCTTTCATCTGGCATTCTCCATGTGTCCAAATTGTCTCCATCTTATAAGGACACCAGTCATATTGGATTAGGGGCCCACTCTACTCCAGTATGACCTCATCTTAACTAATCTTGTATGCAATGATCCTAATTTCAAATGAGGTCACATTCTCAGGCTGGGGGTTTAGGACTTCAACATATAAATTTGAGGATCACACAGTTCAACCTATAACACATACTTTTGCTAATATTCCCTTACCAAAATTACATGATTATACCTACTTCAGCCTACCAGACACTCAATATGAAATGAATTTTTAAAAATGAAGGATTATCATGCCTTTTTTAAAGTGAGGGGACTAAGGTACAAAAAGATTACCCAAGGTCATGGAAGTGGTCAGTGGCAGAACTACAAATCAAACTCAGATTTGAGTTGCTTAAATTAAGTTAAATTTGAGTCTGATGAGTAAGTGACCCAGCTAGCATGGGCTTCCCTCCCATGAAAGTTACATTGTTCTCCCTAGCAATGCTCATTGGCATCTGCTCTAAGCATCTTGCTTTGTGACATGAAGCATCAAGTTGATCATTCAAGAGACTTTCTTGTTCTATGCCAGGAAACTCTCCACTGGGAAATTGACAAGACTTCTTCTCGTATCCTGAGCACTCCCATGAAAGTTAACTTGCAGCCGGGCACGGTGACTCGTGCCTGTAATCCCAGCACTTTGGGAGGCCGAGGCGGGTGGATCACGAGGTCAGGAGATCCAGACCATCCTGGCTAACACAGTGAAACCCCATCTCTACGAAAAAAAATACAAAAAAATTAGCCGGGCGTGGTGGCGGGTGCCTGTAGTCCTAGCTACTTGGGAGGCAGGAGAATGGCATGAACCCGGGAGGCGGAGCTTGCAGTTAGCCGAGATGGCGCCACTGCACTCCAGCTTGGGCGACAGAGTGAGACTATGTCT
>NW_016819733.1:538667-551837 GCF_001698545.2 Rhinopithecus bieti | reverse complement strand
TGCCTGGGTATCAGCAGCAGAGGCTGCAGAAGATAGAAAATTGCTGCACTGCGAGTGTTGCTGTCTGATTCTTGCTCTGGAAGCTTCGTCTCAGGGGTGTACCCCGCCATGTGAGGTGTGAGGTGTCAGTCTGCACCTAGTAGGGGATGTCTCCCAGTTAGGCTACTAGGGGGTCAGGGACCCGCTTGAGCAGGCAGTCTGTTTGTTCTCAGATCTCAGTCTCTGTGCTGGGAGAACCACTGCTCTCTTCGAAGCTGTCAGACAGGGACTTTTACATCTGCAGAGGTTTCTGCTGGTTTTTGTTTAGCTATGCCCTGTCCCCAGAGGTGGAGTCTACAGAGGCAGGCAGGCCTCCTTGAGCTGTGGTTGGCTCCACCCAATTCGTGCTTCCTGGCAGCTATGTTTACTTACTTAAACCTCAGCAATGGCGAGTGCCCCTCCCCCAGCCTCACTGCCGCCTTGCAGTTAGATCTTAGACTGCTGTGCTAGCAATGAGGGAGGCTCCGTGGGTGTGGGACCCTCCCCACCAGGTGTGGGATATAATCTCCTGGTGTGCCATTTGTGAAGACCCTTGGTAAAGCGCAGTATTAGGGTAGGAGTTACCTGATTTTCCAGTTGTTGTGTGTCTCAATTTCCCTTAGCTAGGAAAAGGAATTCCCTTCCCCCTTGTGCTTCCCAGGTGAGGCGATGCCTCACCCTGCTTCAGCTCTTGCTGGCCGGGCTGCACCCACAGACCAGCATCAACTGTCTGACATGCCCCAGTGAGATGAACCCGGTACCTCTGTTGAAAATGCAGAAATCACCCGTCTTCTGTGTCACTCATGCTGGGAGCTGGAGGCTGGAGCTGTTCCTATTCGGCCATTTTGGGCGCCCCCTCTTCCTCATTATTTTCACACTATTCACTGTTTCCATTCAATGCCGCTGCCGAGCTATTACTTTGCTTTCTGTCTAGACACTGGTAACACTGGTTGGAGTGCCATCATGGCTGATTCTCCATGTCTTAATGTCCTTCCATGACACACATGTACTACTGTCCATGAACCATGGTCTTTGTCACAAAAAACAATTATCAGCTTCCCCCCAGCTCCTAGTCCTTCTCCCCAACACTTGCACTTACAGAAATGTTTCCTTTCCATTTTCCTTTTCTGTATCTACCATCTTTTATCTGCCCTAATATCTACAAAAATATCCTCAGTTCTCTTGAAGTAAAAATGGACACTTTTAAAATTGTTTATGTAAGTATGGATGTATATATCTATAAATTTACAAATACATATTTATTTATTCATGGATATTGGTGAATAAATGTCAGTGTAGCCCTACTTTTTACACTGACTTCTTTGGTCACAATACAGATGCATTCTCTGCAGTTGGGTGAGAGGCAGTGAGAGAAGCATCAATTGACATGATTGGTGAATAGACGCATGCACAGGAAATGCCCAGTTTTTAGTTCCCAGCCTCCATTTTTGCTTTTAGTACATGTCTCACCTCAACTACATCTCTAGAAGGTATTCGGAGATTTATCCTTATCCTCCCATAAATATAAGAACCTTGTTCCATCCTATGACTTTTCAAATTATTGTAATTTTTATTTTGTTTTTTGATCAAATATAATTGCATATAATTATAGGGTACAAGGTAATGTTGTGATATATATACACAATGTGGAGTAGTTGACTCAAATTAATTAATATATCCATCACATTAAAAACTTTTCATTTATTCTTCCTGTCTATCTGCTACTTTATACTCTTTGACTAACGTCTTCCAATTCCACCCGATCTGCAGCCTCTGATAATCACTATTCTACTCTCTGCTTCTATGAATTTGATTGTTTTTGATTCCACATATAAATGAGAATATGCAGTATTTGTCTTATTTCACGTAGAAATGTCTGGCTTATTTCACTTAGCATAACGTCCTCTAGGTTCATTCATGTTGTTACACATGGCAGAACAGCCTTTTTTTAAAAGGCTATATGTAATTCTGTTATACAGAATATATTCTGTATATATACCACATTAAAAAATTTGTGAGTTGATGGACACTTAGGTTGATTCCATATCTTGGCTATTATAAGTAACACTGCAATGAACATGAGAGTGCAGATATCTCTTCAACATACTGATTTTAAGTCCTTGGTCCATACACCTAGAAGTGGGATTGCTGAATCATATGGTAGAGTTCTACTTTTAACTTTTTCAAGAACTTTTAACTTTTTATAATGGCTATACCAATTTACATTCCCACCAATAGTGTACAAGTGTTCCCTTTTCTTTTTTCTTTTTCTTTTTCTTTTCTTTTCTTTTTTTTTTTTTGAGATGGAGTCTCACTCTGTCACCCAGGCTGGAGTGCAATGGTGTGATCGCATCTCGCTGCTACATCTGCCTCCCAGATTCAAGCTCTTCTCCCACTTCAGCCTCCCAAACAGCTAGGACTGCAGGCACGCACTGCCATGCCCAGCTATTTTTTTTTTTCTTTTTTTGTATTTTTTAGTAGAGACAGTGTTTCACTGTGTTGCCCAGGCTGGTCTCGATCTCCTGAACTCACTCAATCTGCCCACCTCGGCCTCCCAAAGTGCTAGGATTACAGGCATGAGCCACTGCACCTGGTCAAGTGGTCCTTTTTCTCCACATCCTCACCAACACTTATCTTTTACCTTTTCAATAAGAACCATTCTTTCCAGTGTGAGGTGATATCTCATTGTGGCTTTAATTTGCATTTCCCTAATGATTAGTGATGTTAAGCAATTTTTCTTTTCTGTTCTTTTCTTTTCTTTTTCTGAGACAGAGTCTTGCTCTGTCGCCCTGGCTGGAGTGCAATGGTGTGATCTTGGCTCACTGCAACCTCCGCCTCCTGGGCCCAAGTAATTCTCCTGCCTCAGCTTCCCAAGTAGCTGGGACTACAAGAGTGCACCACCACACCCAGCTAATTTTTGTATTTTTAGTAGAGACAGGGTTTCACTGTGTTAGCCAGAATGGTCTCAATCTCTTGACCTCATGGTCCACCTGCCTCAGCCTCCCAAAGTGCTGGGATTACAGGCGTGAGCCACCACACCTGGCCAATGTTAAGCATTTTTTCATATGTCTGTTGGCCACTTAAATGTCTTCTTTTGAGAAACATTTATTCATATTCTTTGCTTATTTTAAAATCTTATTTTTTTATTTTTTATTTTTTTGCTATTGAGAATTCTTAATATATTTTGGATGTTAACCCTTCATCAGATGTATTGCTTGAAAATATTTTCTCCCAACTAATAGGTTGTCTCTTTGTTCTATTGTTTTCTTTGTTGTGCGGAAGCTTTTTAATGTGATGTAATCCCACTTATCTATTTTTTAATTTTGTTGCCTGAGCCTTTGGGGTCAAATAAAATAAAAATCATTGTGCAGCCCAAAGTTGTATAGTTTCTCTCTGTTTTCTTCTAGTATTTTACAGTTTCAGGTCTTATATTTAAGTCTCCAATCCATTTTAGTTGATTTTGTATATGGAGTGAGATAAAGGTCCAGTTTTATTCTTCTGCATGTGAATATCCAGTTTTCTTAGCACCGTTAGTTGAAGAGACTGTCCTTTTCTCATTGTGTGTTCTTGGCAACTATTGAAAATAATTTGGTCATAAATAATTAGATTCATTTCTGGGCTCTCTATTCTGTTTCATCAGTTGATGTGTCTACTTTTATGCCAGTACCATGCTGGGTTTTGTTGTTGTTGTTGTTGTTTTGAGACAGAGTCTTGCTCTGTTGCCCAGGCTGGAGTGCAGTGGCATGATATCGGCTGGTCTTGAAGTCCTGTCCTCATGATCCACCTGCCTCAGCCTCCCAAAGTTCTGGGATTAAAGGCATGAGCCACTGCTCCTGGCCATGCTGTTTTAAGTACTAGAGCTTTGTAATATACTTTGAAGTCAAGTGGTGTAATGTCTCCAGTTTTACTCTTTTTGCTCAAGATTGTCTTAGCTATTCAGGCTTTTTGTGTGGTTCATATGAATTTTATATTGTTTGTAGATATTGTAAATGGAATTGTTTTATTGATTTCTTTTTTGAATAGTGTATAGAAATACTACTGATTTTTGTGTGTTGATTTTATATGCTGCAACTTTACTGTATTCATTTATTAGTTCTAATAGCATTTCGGTGAATTCTTTAGCATGTTTTAGACATAATACACATTCTTCTCAAGCATATAATGAACTTTCTCCAGGATAGATCAGTTGTTAGGCCACAAAACAAGTCTAAACAAATTTTGAAGTATACAATATTATTTTGTTAACTATAGGCATTATGCTAAATAGCAGATCTCTAGAACTTATTCATCCAGCATAACTAACATTTTATACCCTTTTAATGACAACTCTCCATTTCCCCCAGCCCTCAGCTCTTGTTAACTACTATTGTATTCTCTGCTTCTACGAGCTTGACTATTTTAGTTCCCTCATATAAGAGGAATTATGCAATATTTATCTTTCTGTAACTGGCTTATTTCACTTAGCATAAGTAAAACTAAAAAGCTTTTGCACAGCAGAGAAAACAATAAACAGAATGAAAAGATAACCTGCAGAATGGGAGAAAATATTTGCAAACCGTGTATTTGGTAAGGAACTAATTTCAAAAATATATAAGGAACTCATACAACTAAAGAGCAAAACAACCAAACAAACAGATAACCGGATTAAAAAATGGGCAAAGGACTTGAACAGATATGTCTCCAAAAAAGATGTTATAGACTAAATGTTTGCGTTAAATCCTAAGCCCCAATACAATAAGATTAGAAGGTGGGTCCTTTGGAAGGGATTAGGTCTAGAGTCTATCCACATAAACACTCCAATCAATTGTCCATATGGGAACACAAATTGGTTTCTGATGTTGCAAAGTTACCAAGGAAAGATAATAACAATAAATGGATAAACAGGATCAATTTCTTCTTACCATGGAACATATGTATCCTCAGCAGAACACTGTGCCATTTAGAGGCCATATTAGCATTCATCAGAGTTGATAGGCCCCTTTCCAGTAAGATTTCAGCAATGTCTTCCATTTAGGAACTTTAGGTGTAGCCAGTCTTTGCACTATGGTACTGTGTCCAGAATAAATTCCTTCCAGTGGGTTCTTAGTCTTGCTGACTTCAAGAATGAAGCCCTGGACCCTCCCGGTGAGTGTTACAGCTCTTAAAGATGGTGTGTCTGGAGTTTGTCCCTTCAGATGTTCAGATGTGTCCAGAGTTTTTTCCTTCTGGTGGGTTCGTAGTCTTGTGAAGCCGCAGACCTTCGCAGAGAGTGTTACAGCTCTTAAAGGTGGCGCATCCAGAGTTGTTCGTTCCTCCCAGTGGGTTCCTGGTCTCACTGACTTCAGGAGTGAAGCCACAGACCTCTGCAGTGAGTGTTACAACTCATAAAGGTAGTGTGAACCCAAAGAGTGAGCAGCAGCAAGATTTATTGTGAAGAGCAAAAGAACAAAGCTTCCACAGCATAGAACAGCACCCGAGCTTGTTGCAGCCGCTTGCTTGGGTAGCCAGCTTTTATTCCCTTATTTGGCCCCGCCCACATCCTGCTGATTGGTCCATTTTACAGAGCATTGATTGGTCCATTTTACAGAGTGCTGATTGGTGTGTTTACAAACCTTTAGCTTGACACAGAGTCCTGATTGGTGCCTTTACAATCCTTTAGCTAGACACAAAAGTTCTCCAAGTCCCCATCCCACCCAGAAGCCCAGCGGGCTTCACCTCTCAGCACTATCTAGGTCATGGCTGTAAGTCTATAAGTGAAAAGACCATGGTTGATATTAACAATTAGTATCAGCAATACCACTGAAGGAAACGTTGACAGTTAAAATAATTTTGTAGGCCGGGCATGCTGGCTCACATCTGTAATCCCAGCACTTTGGGAGGCAGAGGTCAAGAGATTGAGACCATCTTAGCCAACATGGTGAAACCCTGTCTCCACTAAAAATACAAAAATTAGCTGGGCATGGTACTGTGCACCTGTAGTCCCAGCTACTTGGGAGGCTGAGGCAGGAGAATTGCTTGAACCCAGGCGGCAGAGGTTGCAGTTAGACAAGATCACACCACTGCACTCCAGCCTGGCAACAGAGTGAGACTCCATCTCAAAAAAAAAAAGAAGAAGAAAAAAAAGAATTTAGTGTTTAACTCCTGTTCTGGAGAGAAAATAAACCCATGCCTATGTATTTTGCCTCGATGGCAGAACCAATTGCTTTTAGAACTGGTTCTTGTTATGCTTTTTTGTTTTTCATAGCTTTAGAACTTGTAATAGCAATAAGAATTCCTCACTTCTGGAAAAACTTAAAAATTTCTAATAATCCTTATAGTATCTTCTGCTGTGGTTATTATAAAGTATTTTCCTCTGGTTAATAATATAGCTATGGCTTAGATTATTTTTTATTAGCTTAGATTATTTTTTATGGCTTAGATTATTTTTTTTTTTTTGTTATTCTAACAATTGACTAGATACCTCCTTAAGGTCAAATCCAAAATTCTGAACTATGGATACTGACAGGGTTTCGTTTGCACCCAGATCATCTTTAGCATCTCTAGATGGATACGTAATAGTACCAAGTTTTACACCTTTATCTTTCTGGTGTAACCCGTTGAATGAACACATGACCAAAATAAGGATGCTAGCAAGAGTTAGTGTGGTTCTTATGCTTTATTTTTCTCAAAATTGCTGTATGATACTGAGAGTTGCTTTGTTTGACAGGCACAGGGTAGGAAGAGATGTCATGACAAAAGGAATAGTTAATTCTTTTGCACATATGTAAGTTGATTTTATTTAGGTAAAACGTTGTTAAATAAGTACTAGTAAGTTTACTTTTTCAAGATAATAAATTGTCTGCAAGGATGAACTATTAGAAAAATAACTGCTAAAAGATTTTATTATTTATTTTAAATAAAATAAGCAACAAACCAGGCACACACTTTGCAGGACAGATTGCCATGACGTTGGTACACTTCAACAGCTTCATCAATTTCTTCACTGTCCACACTGCAGTCACTGGGGAGTGGGCTAGTGGAGCACCAAAATGAAATTTTGAAAAATAATCCGGTCTATTTTGGACTGGATAGATAGGTGCATACTTACCACAGCATAATCAACATAAGATCTAGAAAGAGGAATAAAAAGAAAATTCTTTGTACTTACAATATTAGTACAAAGGCCTATGGGAATTCTAGTTGATCTCTCTATAACTACACAATGGCAAGCATTCTGTTATAAAACAGCTAAGTTGAGTCAAAGAATGACATTTGAAAGTTGAAGAAGTCCTGCCAACTGACCTAGATAGTGTCATGGTGTAATGATTGGCACTACCAAAGTTCCTTAATGGAGGACATTGCTGAGATCTCACTGGAAAGGGTCCTGTCAAGTGTGATGAATACTAATAAGGCCTTTAAATGACACAGTTTTCTGTTCAGGATACATATCTTCCATGCTAAGAAGAAACTAGTTCTGCTTATCCATTTATTGTTATTATCATTATTTCTTTAGATATAAGGATTAGTAACATGCTTTTTACTTTAAATTCCAGACTAGTGGTGGTTGCTTTCTGAAAATTCCTGAGACATTTTGAGACTACTTGGACAAGTGGCAGACATTCTATGATAACTAAGGCTTGCTGAGAGCCAAAAGAGCCTATTTTTCCAAAACGTGTTGCAAGCTTTCAGGCTTACTACATGCGAGCCCCATTCTGTGACAATCGGTAGGACTGAAGACATTCTGTAATCCTACTAATGTCAACCTGCTTGTGGTTCAACAGAAGTCTGTGCTTCTGATTTTACCTGTTTAGTCCTGGGAATGTTGGGATTTATTTCCCGTAAAACCAAATCTATGGTTTCATGCATCAAGACCAGAGACTTTGGAACTTCCACACTGAAAGCCACTTTCTTCCAGAAACCAATTTAATTGCCATTTCCTCAGGAAATAAGCTCTTGTATTTGACACCTCTGTCAAACACACATAGCAGAGTTGAGAGGATAGTCTATTGTTTTCAGTGCAAAAGTTCAGCCTATTAGATCACCTGTATGATTGATGGTTTGGTGAGAATTGCTATATTGTTTAGCCTGAACTATCCTTATATTGAATATTGAAGGAAAGTGTGAGATACATAATTTAAAGAAGCACATCTGTTGTAGTTTAAGTGTGTCCCCTTTAAAATTCAGGCAGGACTCCACTCATGAATGGGGTTAAGGCCCTTGTAAAAAATGCTTCAAACAGTTTTTAGCCTCTTGCCCTTCCACCTTCTACCATGTGAGTACACAGCGTTCATCACCTCTGGAGGATGCAAGGCGCCATCTTGGAAGTGGAGACCATGCCCTTTGCCAGACATTGAGCCTGCTGGTGCCTTAATCTTGGACTTCTCAGCCTCCATGTGTTCTTTATAAATTACTAGGTCTACTGTGTTTTATCACAGCACAAATGAACTAAGACAACATCTTTGTTACTCATAAATGTACAAAATATACAGAATTTAGTTCATTGCCATTGGCCATCTTTTTAAATATAAATTTGTATGATTTATAAATAGTGTGTCAAATTTATATAAACAAGTTTTGAAAGTTTCTCTTTAACTATATTTTAGTTGATGTAGAATTACTTATTTTTGCCTCCGCTTTTATCCTGTAATAATAAGGTGAACCTTAGCTTCCTTTTCTAGATTACCACATCACAATTAGTTAATTAGTAAATTATGATTCCCTATTATCAAATTAAATGTGATATTCTCCTGGTTGCAATCGCACAACTCAATAGTACTGAATTATCACTGTAGTGTAGGAACACTGTTTATTCTCACATCCAGGGACAATAGTGACTTCTATCCAACCTCTCCAAGAAATCTTTAACTTCCCACGTTAACAGAAATATATTTTTCCAAAGTAAACGAGACACTATTTTTATTCTATTCTGAAATGATCAAACTCGCACTACTTCGTGGTAAGAAATTGGATGATTGAGAGTAATAGAATGGAGTTAGGAATGCTGAGGCTGTTGTTATCTTTAATAAGAAGATTTGTGTAGGAGCTATGGATGTCCTTATGTAACATAAATGCAAATTGTGTCATTTCCAGAGGAGAATAACCATGGTGATGAGGAGAATCCTTTGAAGGAACTAGAATTGCTACATAGTATCTACCCCAAAGTCTATAAAATGTTGCCATTCATGAAAAGAAGTAGTCTTACTGATTTGCAAAGCCATGAATTAAAGGGATAAAATAATTTTAGAATAAGGGACATAATTCTCTTTAGAAATTGAATGTGAGGTAGTGTAGTACAACAGTAGAGCTTGAGCGGTTTGGAATCACATATATAATAACTTGGTTCAATACAGTTGATAGAACAACTTTGCTTTAAAATAATTAACATTGTATGTGAAGAGTGTTCAATCTCTTACTCTTGGTTCCCACTATGAATTTCTCATTTGTTAGAGGCTATGGCCCTTTACTATTCCACTTCTCTTGTTTTATCATAAGGGAAGATATAAGAAGACTTTGCGGGCCAGACGTGGTGATTTATGCCTCTAATCCCAGCACTTTGGGAGGCTGAGTTACTATTTACTAGCCTTGCATCCTTGCAAAAGTTGTTTAATCTCCATCATTTTATTCTTCCACTTGTAGGGATGAAAAGGGTATTTCCCTCACTCAGCTAATGTGAGAATTGAATAAAAATATGATGTATGGCAAGCTCTAGGTACAATTCTGAGTGCAAAGCAAAATGCTCAAAAATTGCTCAAGAAATTCTCGTCATTTTTATTGCAGCATGGTGAGTATCCCATCCCTAGAAACACTAAGGCACATAAGGAGTGAGTGCCTGTCGTAACTGTGGGAGGGTGTGAATTAATGCAGAACTTTACCTGCATTGTTGCACTCTGAAGTCCATTCTGAATCTTAGATGCTACATTTATATAAATATAAAGCATAATAACTATCTGAATGTAGAATTATATGTTTAAAATTACATTATTACGTCAACTGGTGTAATTCATAGATTTTCCCTAGGGTTCTGTTTCCTGAACATTCTGTAACATATTAGTTAGCAAAGTCTTTTTTTTTTTTTTTTTTTGAAACTGAGTCTCACTCTATTGACCAGACTGGAGTGCAGTGGTGTGCTCCTGACTCACTGCAACCTCTGCCTCCTGGGAATCAAGCAATTCTCGTGCCTCAGCCTCCCAAGTAGCTGGGATTACAGGCATGCACCACCGTGGCCAGCTGATTTTTGTATTTTTTTAAGTAGAGACGAGGTTTCACCGTGTTGGCCAGGCTGGTCTCGAACTCCTGACCTCAAGTGATCTGCCTACCTCGGTCTCCCAAAGTGCTGGGATTACAGGCATCACCCACCACGTCCTGCCAGCAAAGTCTTCTTATATATTCCCTTATGATAAAACAACAGAAGTGGAATAGTAAAGGGCCATAGCCTCAATCAAATGAGGAAATCCTAATGGGAACCAGGAATGAGGGAATGAACACTCTTCACATAAAATATTAATTATTTTAAAACAAACAGCTGTTGTTCTGTCAACAGCTGACTTTGAGTCCTTGATCGATCTCTCAGACCCCTGAATACTTTGATTGCACAGTTGACCTTATCACATTGTTAGGGTAAGTGCTATACAAAGGCACCTTCAGACCCTCCATTGCACATAGGTGACCCTGCAAACGCCTTGCCTGTGTGTGCTCTGGAGGTGCTACTAAACTTGGGGGCAGCATCAGGAGACACACTTGAAAAAACCCTTTTTACTCAGATTAAATCATTAACTAACTTTCAATTTCCTTTAACTTATTAGAAACATCTCTACCTGTAAATAGGTACAGATTACACTCTCCAGTCAACAGTTGTCATTCTGTCATATCATCAGATACCCGGGGATGCTGCTCCTTGAAGCGTCCACAGAATCACAGCATTTTCCAGCACTGAAAGACCTGAAAGATCGCAGTGCCTTCATTTCAACTGTGAGACATGAAGTAATTTTCCCAAATCTACAACATTAAGATATGGTGCAATAAGGACCAGATTAAAAGTCTCCTGATTTGCAACCATGTTCCCTCCATCTCCTTTACTCCTAAACACACTCACACACTCACTCCTGCAAATACTTCTGTTGTCAAGTGGGAAATGAATGCTCTTACAAGGCTCAAACTTGTGAACACATCACTGACCAGCACAGAGCTGGCTAAAAATAGCACCCCAGTTAAAGTGTTTTACACACAACTGCTTCAAATCTTTCAGGTACTAAATTAAAACAATCCTTTAAAGAAGGAAATTGTTTCAGAAGAGGACCTTCATACAGCATCTCTGACCAGCGACTGATGATGCTATTGAACTCAGATGCTGATTGGTTCTCCAACACGAGATTACCCAATCCAGGAGCAAGGAAATCAGTAAGTTCCTCCCTATAATTTGGAATATGGGTAGAAGGGGGTCATAGTTCTCCCTGAGCGAGACTTGTCTGCTCCTCTGGCCCCTGGTCCTGTCCTGTTCTCCAGCATGGTGTGTCTGAAGCTCTCTGGAGGCTCCTGCATGGCAGCTCTCACAGTGACACTGATGGTGCTGAGCTCCCCACTGGCTTTGGCTGGGGACACCCGACGTAAGTGCACATTGTGGGTGCTGAGCTACTATGGGGTGGGGAAAATAGGGAGTTTTGTTAACATTGTTCCAGACCATGTCCCTTAAGAAACTGTGATGTTTTCTTCAGAGATTGCCCATCTTTATCATTGGATCCCAAATATTTCCACCACAAAAGGAGCTTGGCTACTTGCCGTCTCCATGAGACTGTGTAAGGGGTCTCCATACAGGCCATTTCTTCTCACATCTCCACCAATATAACCTTCGCATCACACGTCCTCAGGGTCCTTAGAGGATTTAAAAATAAAGATGCTAAAATAAATTCCCCATACAGCACTTCCCTTTATTATGTTGACCTGTCAGACAAAAGGAGGTTTTTCCTGAAATTTTTGTGGGAGTCAAGGGAATTCAAAGTGTCTCTCCTAGACAATCCTGTGTTATGCCCTTGACAGAACCTGTGATATTGGCCCCTCTTCCTCATATGTGAGGATGGACCCAGTGGCCTCCCCATTATCTCCTTTCTTATTTTTCTGAACTCCAATGTTTATAAAGCCTGCATCCCTGTAATGTGTGCAAGGTCTCTGACAGAAGTTATGCTTAGTGCTCTTTCTTTCTTATGGGGAAAAATCCTTGGAGCTGAAGCTGAGATCTTTAGTACTTTGAGTCATCCTACAGTTAAAGAGCAAATATGAGGTATTCTTTGATGCCTAAAGAACTTAAGGCATCCTCTAAAAACCTGGCCAGGTTAGAGTTTATTATGAATCTTTTTTAACCTTTCTATACTATTTTCTCCTACATCTCCTACATGCTCTGACTAGACATGACAGGAAGAGATTCAACTAACATAAGGCAAATTATATGAAATTCAATTTTGGTAAGTCAAAAATTGTCAAATATCAGAAATTTGATAAGGTTCAAACTATATGCTCTGTGTGGAGTTATGGAGAGAATGTGGACATTGTTCACATCTCATAGGGCTGAAAGTTAATGATCAAGTCTTGGGAACTCATTGTCTTACTGGTGTCTTGTCCTAAATTTCATAGGTTGACCCATCATGCCCTGAGCTTTCCTTAATTAGCCATGTCTGCTTACCTCTCCCTCCAGTTTCTCTCTATTTTTCCCCAGCTATGTTGTCATCATATCCAGGTATCCCTAAAGCTTGCACAGACCCTTAGCACTAGGAGTTCCAATGAAAGAGAGATTTTTTTTGGGGGGGGATGGGGGGTTGGGGGGGAAGGCCTGGCTCTGTCTGTCACCCAGGCTGTAATGCAGTGATCCAATCTAGGCTCACTGCAACCCCTGCCTCCAACACTCAAGCGATCCTTCCTCCTCAGCCTCCAGAGTAACAGAGACTACAAGCCCAACTAATTTTGTTGGAGATGAGATTTTTGCTGTGTTGCCCAGGGTGGTCTTAAACTCCTGGACTCAAGCAATCCTCCTGCCTTGCCCCCATGACGTGCTAGGATTATAGGTGTGAGCTGCCATGCCCAGGCACGGTGAATTCATTGCCCAAGCAATGAATCTTAATTTAAAAAATTCCTTTTTCTTAAATCACTGTTTCTTTTTTTTTTTTTTTTTTTTTTTTTTTTTTTTTTTTTTTTTTTTTTTTTTTT
>NW_016819733.1:530801-537091 GCF_001698545.2 Rhinopithecus bieti | reverse complement strand
TTAGAGCTCGTATAAATATTTTTATGGGGGCGAGCGAGACGGAATTTTTTTTTTTTTTTTTTTTTTTTTTTTTGAGATGTAGTCTTGCTCTGTCACCAGGCTGGAGTGCAGTGGCACAATCTCGGCTCACTGCAACTTCTGCCTTCTGGGTTCAAGTGATTCTCCTGCCTCAGCCTCCCAAGTAGCTGGGATTACAGGAGTGCACCACTACGCCCAGGTAATTTTTGTATTTTTAGTAGAGACAGGGTTTCATCATGTTGGGCAAGATGGTCTTGATCTCTTGACCTCATGATCCGCCTGCCTCAGCCTCCCAATGTGCTGGGATTACAGGCATGAGCCACTGTGCCCGGCCTATATTGAATTTTTAAAACCAATTCTAGCTACTCTGTGGGGATTGGATTGTTGGGGTTGACAAGTGGTTAGGAAGACTATTTAGGAGCATGGCAGGGAATCCTCAGGGAAAACAGGCTTGTGGCTTCATGGAGTTCACCAGTGATAAAGACAGTGAAAAAGATAAAGTGGATTTTGCTTACCTTGTTAATGGGTTACTGTAAAGGGGGTAGAAAAATCAAGCTTAGTCCTAAGGATTTTATTTTGACAAATTAGTGGGTGGTGTTATTGTTTATTGAGATAGGGAAAACTGTGGGAGGAAATGATTTGAAGTGGGTGGTTGGAAATAAAAGTTTTGTTTAAGTTTCAGATAATTTATTGACATTTGTGTGGAGCAATCAGAAGGTCAATAGCATTTAAGAGACTTATGGTGGGCCGGGCACGGTGGCTCACGGCTGAAATCCCAGCACTTTGGGAGGCCGAGGTGGGAGTATCACAAGGTCAGGAGATCGAGACCATCCTGGCCAACACGGCAAAACTCCGTCTTTACTAAAAATACAAAAAAATTAGCTGGGAGTGGTGGCAGGAGCCTGTAGTCCCAGCTACTTGGGAGGCTGAGGCAGGAGAATGGCGTGAACCTCAGAGGTGGAGCTTGCATTGAGCCAAGATCGCACCACTGCACTCCAGCCTGGGTGACAGAGCAAGACTACATCTCAAAAAAAAAAAAAAAGGAGACTCATGGTGAGGCCAGGGTTGGAGGTATTTATGTTGGCAGCATCAATACGTGTTCTATGTTAAATTCCAGGGAGTGGAAGAAGTACATAGGGAGATAGATTGTCTGGAGAAAAAAGAAAAGGGCACAGGCCAGCAAAGGGGACTGAGAAAGGCCCAGGGATGTTGGAAAATGAAACAAGATTACATCATATGTGTAAGTCAAGGAAAATAGACTTTTTTCCAAGGAGACAAGAGAGACCAATTGTGATGAGTACCACTAAGAGGAGGGGGAAGTGAGAATGTGAGAGAGAAGCAACTGCTAGGATTGGTGGAGTTGATATTTGCACTCAGTGGAGTATCCAGGTAGGAAAATGGATTAGACCCTTTGAAGAGCGAGTAGAAGTGAGGATGAGGTTAAGGTTGACTGTTTTGAGTAGTGAGCTTCAGGGAAGGACTGTGCTCTGGGTTTAGGGAGCCAGCTGGATTGAAAGGAAAAGGCTAAAGAGGCTGAAGAGAAGCAGGAGGACCTGTGAAGCAGAGATGCTCAGTCATTATTAGCAGGGAAATACTAGAGGGTCCCTGTGTGCAGTGGTGACTGCTCATGCAAAAGGTCACACAGCCAATATTTCACACAGCCGATATTTATTAGTGACTTTAAATATACCGGTTACTACTCCAGGTCACGAGAATGGAGTAATGAATAAAATGAATCCAGTCGCCATCAGTATATGCCATGCAACATTTTGCAGTGACTGTGTACCAGGCCTATGAATTTCAGTATTCAATTTCAATAAGGATCCTGTTGTATCTGTGGTATTTAAAAACATGTATATCTCTGGAATCTAAAATTGAAAGGTTATAAGGAAAACCCAGTATCACAAATTTGGTGCTAGAAATCAGATTACAGTTTAAATCTGAGCATGTAGAGTGTCCCTTTCTTCTATGTCAGCAGATGCCTTTTGTGTGAGATTTGTTCAGGTATACTGCTTTATTAGACATAAACCAGTGTTCCTGCCCTATGTTTTCACAATGACAATTCTTTATGAAACTAATAGAAGAATGGAAGACAATTGCAAAATCATAATGAAGATAGTAATTGCTTTAGAATCATGGAATGGAAAAAATAATGTGAGCTCCAGTTATAGGGATCAGAAAATTAAAATGGGAATACAAGTGAGTGTTTATTATGCTCAGAAGACACTGCTAAGAAGACTCATTATTAAATTTCATACTTACAAATAATCCTGTGAGGATTATTATAAAATACATTTGATAGATTACAAATAGGCTTATGGTTGGCAAAAATTGACCCATTTAAAAGAGGTCATATTTCAATTCATATTTTCAGATTCTAGAATATGAGAGTTTTTCTGTCATTAGTGAGTAGTGATTTGATTGTGTCTGAATTATTGACAAAATTTCTAATATTCATATGTAGCAGGTTCTTTCTTAGAGTGGAGGCAGAGATGCAAGGGCTTCTAGTTCCAATGTATAGGAGGAACTTTCATTCATTTTGCATTTATCATTTTAAAAGTTCTATATGTCTATCATAGGCATGTGTTGAAGAACATGAGTAAGTATTAAATCATTCCTTCTTCTGAGGGTTGGCTAGCAAGTTGGACTAGGGTTGTCAGATAACATACAGTTTCCTAGTTAAATCAGAATTTCAGATACACAACCATAATTTATTGGAAATCCAGATTTAGCTGGGCATCCTCTGGTTTTATTTGCCCAATCTGTCAACCCTAGGTGGGACACATGGACATGGATTACAGTGCTAACCATGCAAGCCACAGTGACAGTGACTTGACAAATGTTTATTTTTTAACGTTCTCTCTGTAAAGAAAGTGCTTAGATAATTTAGGGATAAAAAGATAGACATCATTTGATCCAGGGTGCACACCTCTCTGCATCATTTCTAAAGGGCAAAGGGAGCTTTGTGAAGGTCTTTACACACAGTCTGGGGACATGCTCATGTTTTGTAAACTGTCTGTATGAGAATGTCATTTTCTTGGTTTCTCCCTTTCTGAGGGGACTTGACTACAAAACCAAGAGTTCTACCTCTGGCCAAGGCTGTTAATTTGATGTCTGCTACTATTGTTGGGACTAGGAGACTGAAAGACATGAGTATGTTGGGACATTAAATGGGAACAAAATAGCTGTGGTTGTGATTCACTACCACATGTAATTAGTGGACCAGTGGCACAGAAATTAAGAAAGAAGATGATATGAAAGATAAATGATATGATTTGGTGACTGGTTGGTAATGCAAGGAAATCAGTAAAACTTGGTTCTCAAAAAGTTCATTTTCTGGAAAGATAGCACTGTATTGGGACCAGAATTCTATGAAACATTCGTTTTATATAGGACCAAGATATTCACAGATATTTTTCAATGTAATTCTCAGCTGCTCCATAACTACTAGTGGCTGGGTCAACACAGATTTTTTCAGATGGTTCACACCCATGGTGCTTACCCAGGGATAGTTCACCACCCCTGCCCCCCTCCCATCACCCTTGGGGAACCTGTGGTAATGTTTGAGCAATTTTTGGTTGTCACAACAGGGGTTTCTTCTGATATTTAATAAGTAGAAGACAGGGGCACTGCTAGAGAACCTACAATGTTCAGAACAGCCTCCGTCACCAATAAAGAATTATCTGGTCCAAAATGTCCATAGTGCTGAGGCTGAGAGCACTGATTCACACTGTGCTCTTTCTGAAAATTCTAGACTCACATCTTTTATACCCTCAGCATCCAATTCAGTTTTTTATGGTTTATTTTTGCTTGTTTCATTATACAAAACTAGACAGTTGCATAAATTCAACCACTTTCTTGTTGAATCCATTTAGTCAATGCAAGTTTAATAGCTTCATATTTATTTTTTGCCTTATGCAATATTTTTCAACATTTTCATGAGTTGTTGATCAGCACTATCTCTATTAACTTTCAACAACTTGCCCTTATAAGTCACTCTGCAATTATTTTTCACTAACATGCCTGAGGGTTCTGTAGTGATTCTACATTTGATGTGACTCACAATGTAAAATGCTTTTATTTATTCATTTCACTTTTATCCAGAGGATTATTTTCAGTTATTTTGTCGGTTTTACATTTCAATCAAACATAAAGACAAAACATCAAAATATATAGTGTTTTACATATGTGTATATTTACACACATATATGTATGTATGTTTACATGTATTGAAACTACAGAAGCTCATGTCACCAATAAGAGCTCTGAGACACTTTTGACCGCTTACTCTTATCAGATGAAATTTGCCAAATGAGTTTCATGAACAAATTTCTTTTAACCGAATATCTGAGCCTTGTGGATTTAGAAATGCAAAGGAAGGTTTGCGGACATTTACCGGCATCATGGTTTTATTTTCCTTAAAACTCTTTGATACTTTCGTATTGTCTTTAGTATAAATCTCAAATCCTAACACCACCCAAGAGGCTTTTCAATGCCTGGTGTTTGTGATGTCTCCAGTCTAATCTTTTACCCTCCTCTCCGTCAGCCTCTCCGCTTTAGTGAACTTTGTTCTAGTTTCTTGAAGAAGTTCATCAATTCAAGCTTTTGTACATGAGATTTCCTAAACCTGAAGTGTATCTCCCCCATTTTGTCCAAACAGACGCACAGGCTCCACTCCGCCCCCTGGCTCACACCTGCTTAACCTGTCAAGTCCCATCTGAACTGTCACTCTTCAGAGGGCCCTTCTCTGGCACCCTAATGTAATTGAGGTCATCCTATTATTCTCTGTTCTAGAACTCCACACTTTCGACATTTCTCATTCCTGTCTAAGCTCTTGTGTGTTTGGTTTTTGGTCATCACTTTCACTGCTCTTTAAGCTCCCCAGCGGAGTGGAGAGGTCTGTTTTCCCTCATTTGGATTCCTAGAGGCAGCTCAGGCCAGGCACAAGGTCATCACTAAGGAAGTGTTCACAGGGTGAATGCAGTGGGTGTTAAGGAACGGGTAAAGCCTGTGGGATGAAGGAAGGAGCAGAGAGTGTCTTTGGGATGGAGGCTCCCAGAAGGAGGCGGCGAGGGCTGAGGTGCTGGGCGGATCCTCCTCCAGCTCCTGCTTGGAGGTCTCCAGAACAGGCTGGAGGCAGGGAGGGGATCCCAAAAGCCTGGGGATCAGAGGGGGTTTTCCTGCTTGGTCCCCCTGGTCTCCGTCCGCCTCAGGAAGACGGAGGATGGGCCCCTGGGCTGCGCGTGGTCGGGTTTGTGGTTGGGATCAGTCAAGGTTCCCAGTGCTGGCACCCCGCCCAGGTAGTCCCGGATGGCGGCGTCTCTGTCAGTGTCTTCACCGGAGGCCGCCCCTGTGACCGGATCGTTCCTGTCCCCACAGCACGTTTCTTGAAGCAGGATAAGCATGAGTGTCATTTCTTCAACGGGACGGAGCGGGTGCGGTACCTGCACAGAGACATCTACAACCAAGAGGAAGACTTGCGCTTCGACAGCGACGTGGGGGAGTACCGGGCGGTGACGGAGCTGGGGCGGCCTGACGCCGAGTACTGGAACAGCCAGAAGGACATCCTGGAAGACAGGCGGGCCGCGGTGGACACCTACTGCAGACACAACTACGGGGTTGTGGAGAGCTTCACAGTGCAGCGGCGAGGTGAGCGCGGCGGGAGCGAGGCCTGGGTCCCTGTGAGCTGGGAATCTGAGTGTGAGAAAGAGAGAAAGAGAAAGAAAGAGAGAGAGCGCGTGCCATCTGTGAGCATTTAGAATCCTCTCAATCCTGAGCAAGGAGTTCTGAGGGCACAGGTGTGTGTGTAGAATGTGGATTTGTCTGTGTGGCTGTTGTGGGAGGGGAGGCTGGAGGGGGCTGCTGCTTATTCTTGGAGGTCTCTGTGGGGAGGTGACATGGGAGGCAGGTGCAGGGGGCTGGAGAGAGAGGACACCTTGATTGTCCTGGGTCCTTAAAGATGCAGGGAAGGGAAATGTAAGGTGTATGTGGCTGGGGTGAAGATTTAGGGGAGCAGAGCTGAGAGGTCTGGAAGGTTTGGGATAATATGAGGAGGTCAGTTCCAGGCTGTCCCTGGCACACACACTCTGAAATAAAAGTGTGTGGTGTTTGTTTGCAAAAGCATTAGATTGATTTCTAGGGGAATTGAGGAGACCTCTGAGGCACCTCTGAAGCTTCTTTAGGTCTAAATTTCTTGCTAGTTTTTTGTTTGTTTTCTTAGTGTGTATATTTTACATAGTTGAAATGACCGTGAAAGTAACTTTTGATTAAAA
>NW_016819733.1:520035-530568 GCF_001698545.2 Rhinopithecus bieti | reverse complement strand
GTAACTTTTGGATTAAAATTTTAACACAGTTACTATTTTATTATAATGCTAATGGTTTGCTAGTAGTTACATATTATTCTTTTATGTGTAATAGTTGTGACACAACTCACCTCACTTTCCCCTTTGTTGACCTTTATTTATTTATTTATTTATTTATTTATTTATTTATTTCGTTTTGTTTTTGCTTTTTTTTTGTTGTTTTTTTTTGAGACGGAGTCTCGCTCTGTCGCCGAGACTGGAGTGCAGTGGCCGGATCTCAGCTCACTTCAAGCTCCGCCTCCCGGGTTTACGCCATTCTCCTGCCTCAGTCTCCCCAGTAGCTGGGACTACAGGCGCCCGCCACCTCGCCCGGCTAGTTTTTTGTATTTTTTTAGTAGAGACGCGGTTTCACCGTGTTAGCCAGGATGGTCTCGATCTCCTGACCTTGTGATCCGCCCGTCTCGGCCTCCCAAAGTGCTGGGATTTGTTGACCTTTATTATGACACTCACCAAAAGTTGAAAATGTATGTTTCTGGTTAATTTTTAATTTATTTTTTATTTGGAATTCTTTTGAATTATTTTGGCCTACTTATTGGCCAATTATCATTACTGCTCTAAGAATTCCCTATTGTATTTGGTAGGTAATGGGCAATGATCTATTTTCTATTATCTCCAGGGCTTAGTGTTTTTCTCAGTGATTTTGTGGGTTCTTTGTACTGGAAGATTATTAACACCTTATTGATGTTTGATTCCACATTTTCTCCAGTTTTTGGTTTGTATGTTGATTTTGAAAATTCTTTTCTGTGTTAAGAATTTGAACATTTCTGTTTAATAAAATATATTCCAAAACTTTTATTAATGGTTTACAATCCATCTGAAATCTACCATTTTGTGGTATTTTTGTCTCCAGGTTTCTCCTTCCTTCTTAAAAAAAAATGTAGTTATTGAGAGTATGCTAGACTTAGGGATTTTCCTGGGCATAAGCACCCCAGGTAATGAGTCCCAGACCCTGCCTTGATCCAAATGTCATTCAGGAAAGAAAAATTATTTTACAATGATAGTATAATAATAGTTATGCTTGTTTGCACGGGAGATGCATTGATCAGCTCAATGTAAATATAAGAACTTTCAAAACTAAAATGACTTTCCTTAATCCTTCTCTCTGCTTTAGGATTCATGCTTTCCTGGGAACTTAAAGATCTGGAGAACCATTTCTGTCTGTCCTGTCTTCCCAGGGGCAGAACAATTTCTGTGGTGTTGTAAGGTGTGAGTGCGTGGCAGTAGTATTCCTAAACATTCATACTGGGTCTCCTCGTGTACCCTACTCAGTCCCTTTGTCTTTTCACATTGTTTTAAATCATATTTTTCTCTCAAGCTCTACAAGGATGGTAAATAGGTGTCAAGTGGAGCACCCAAGTGTAACGAGCTCTCTTACAGGGGAATGGAGTGAGAAGCTTTCTGACTTCATAAACTGAAGGCTATCTTCAGTCATTGTTTTATATATTTTATGTGCATTAATTTTCATATAACCCCAAGAGGTAAATCACTATAATTATCTTCTATTGTGTGTGAGAAAGTTGAGACACAGAAGCATTGAAAAACTCTTCCAGCATCAACCAGTAAAAGGCAGACCTTGGATTTGAACCAGGCAACCTGGTTCAGAAATCAGCTTTAATTACTACACTCTGTACTTTCAAAGATTTGTAAACACTTTGACAATGCATCCCAATTTCAAGCGATGAATAAACAAACACAATTTTTCACATCTCTCAAATCTAATGGGCCCCCACTATAAAGATTAAATTCCAGGCTGATGACACTGTGAGGCCACATGGCCAGTTGTGCTGGAGGCCTGGTCAAGGCCAGAGTCTGGGTTTGCAGAGAATCAGACAAGCAGCCAAAAAGGGAGATTTACTCTGTCTTCCTGACTCATTCCCTCTACAATTTTTTCTCCTAGTTGAGCCTAAGGTAACTGTGTATCCTGCAAAGACCCAGCCCCTGCAGCACCACAACCTCCTGGTCTGCTCTGTGAACGGTTTCTATCCAGGCAGCATTGAAGTCAGGTGGTTCCGGAATGGCCAGGAAGAGAAGGCTGGGGTGGTGTCCACAGGCCTGATCCACAATGGAGACTGGACCTTCCAGACCCTGGTGATGCTGGAAACAGTTCCTCGGAGTGGAGAGGTTTACACCTGCCAAGTGGAGCACCCGAGCGTGACAAGCCCTCTCACAGTGGAATGGAGTGAGCAGCTTTCTGACTTCATAAATTTCTCACCCACCAGGAAGTGAACTTTGCTAATCCCTGAGTGTCAGGTTTCTCCTCTCCCACATCCTATTTTCATTTGCTCCACGTTCTCATCTCCATCAGTACAGGTCACTGGGGATAGCCCTGTAATAGTTTCTAGAAACACCTGTATCCTCTGGGGAAGCAGTCATTCCTGGCAGGAGGGAGAGGCCATCCCTGTTTTGAACCTCCCCATGATGTCACAGGTCAGGGTCACCCGCTCTCCCAGAGCTCCAGGCCCTGCCTGTGGGTCTGAGACTGTTTCTGGTGCTGTTGACCTGAGTTGGTTGTTGCGATCTGAGAAGAGGAGAACTGTAGAGGTCTTCCTGACATGAGAGAAGTCCAATCTCAGCTCTGCCTTTCATTAGCTCTGTCACTCTAGACAAACTATGTAACCTCATTGAGTCTCAGGCTTTCTGTTGATTAGATGTTGAAGTCATGCCTTACATCACAGCTGTAATATTAGAATGAGTTTGATTCCTGAAACTTGTAATTGTTCAGTGTGATTTGAAAACCTTTTTTTCCTCCAGAAATGGCTAGTTATTTTAGTTCTTACAGAGCAGCCTTCTTCCCCATTTTCAAAGCTATGAATTGCAGGGTCTCAATTAAAAAGGTTCAATTTGGGATTAAAATCACTAAACCTGGCTTCCTCTCTCAGGAGCACGGTCTGAATCCGCACAGAGCAAGATGCTGAGTGGAGTTGGGGGCTTTGTGCTGGGCCTGCTCTTCCTTGGGGCTGGGCTGTTCATCTACTTCAGGAATCAGAAAGGTGAGGAGCCTTTGGGAGCTAAGTCTCTCCACAGGCTTTTCTGGAGGAGGAAATAGGGCTTTGCTGAGGTTAGTTATCAGTGTATGAGTGGCCCTGGATAAAGCCTTTCTTTCCACAAATGACCTCCAATGTTCTGATAATCCAGAAATCATCAGTGCATGGTTACTATGTCAAAGCATACTCGCTTGTGGCCTGCAGAGGCAAGAGGAAGGTTAACTAGTTAAGGGTCCTTTGGTTTGAGATCCTGGAGCAAATTAAGGAGGAGCCACTAGGGCTAAAGTGATTACACTGGATCCTGTGATGGACATGTCACGCTTCATGGGTCACATGGTCTGTTTCTGCTCCTCTCTGCCCTGGTTGGTGTGGGTTGTGGTGTTAGAGAAATCTCAGGTGGGAGATCTGGGGCTGGGACATTGTGTTGGAGGACAGACTTGCTTCCATATCTTTTAAGTGTATATCTTTTTCTCTTTTTCCCAGGACACTCTGGACTTCAACCAACAGGTAATACCTTTTAATCCTCTTTTAGAAACAGATTTGGTTTTCCTAGAATGATGCTGGAGGTGATAAGCCATGGGACAGAAATAGTAGGAAAGACTTTGGATCTAAATTCCTGATCAGGCAATTTACACCAAAACTCCTCCTCTCCACTTAGAAAAGGTCTGTGCTCTGCAGGAGTATTGGCTTTGGGAGACTTAGGAACTTGTTTTTCTTCTTCCTGCAGTGCTCTCATCTGAGTCCTTCAAAGTGGGGAAAAGAAGCTGTTAGTAGAGCCAGGTCTGAAAACAACACTTTCTTCTGTCTCTGCAGGACTCCTGAGCTGAAGTGCAGATGACCACATTCAAGGAAAAACCTTCTACCCCAGCTTTGTAGGATGGAAAGCTTTCCCCTTGGCTCTTATTCTTCCACAAGGGAGAGCTTTCTCAGGACCTGGTTGCTACTGGTTCAGCAACTGCAGAAAATGTCCTCCCTGAGAAAATGTCCTCCTCAGCTCCTGCCCTTGGCCTGAAGTCCCAGCATTGATGGCAGTGCCTCATCTTCAACTTTTGTGCTCCCCTTTACCTAACCCTACGGCCTCCTGTGCATCTGTACTCCCCCTGTGTGCCACAAACGTATTACATTATTAAATTTTCTGAAACCTGGAGTTAAAATCATCTGTTCCACATGGCTCCAAAGACAAAAAATAAAAGAAATGAAAAGGGAAGATTATTTCTCAATAGCATAATGGTTTTTATGTATATTTCATAAGTACATGAAGTAATGCATATGTTAAATAGCTTGATTTAGTCATTCCACACTATAGGCATATATCAAAACTGCATGCTCTACAACATAAATATACTATACAATTTTCACTTGTCAATAAAAGTAATCCTAACATTTAAAAAGGCAGTGCATAAAAATTGAGAACAGACTATAACAACTGAAACAACTTGGCCAATATGAGATAGGAAGCCAGCCAGCAAGTCAATCAGAATTCTTTCTTAACCCATTCTACAATACTGTGTATCCATAACTAAATTAGCATATAATGTTTCATTCCAGACTTCAATAATACAATATTATCAAAGGATTTGTACGGATTTCAGAGAACAACAAATTTAGAAGATGGAGGTTCTCCATTGTGTTCTATCTGAGAGTATCAAATATGTCAAATCTAAAAGTACATAATCAATTCCAAAGTTTATTTCAAAGTAATAATCATTTGAGCATAATTTCTCTACTGTCAGAGACAACTGTTATTTTATTTTCAATCAAATTCAATGTATATTTTATGCATATTTTGTTTTTAGCTATATTACATGTTACTTGTACATGCATAGCAGGTATGTACAAGTGCATAGAAATCCTGTAAGAATATAAATCCTATAGGTATATAATAAGCTGACAATTATGTCTAGTCTGTTTGATCCCAGAGTTGCAATAAATAGGCTTTTTTCCCTAAGTTGAGGAAATGATTTGTCTCATTTTCTATGAGACTTGTGGTGTGGAATTATAAGGTAGAATGAAAATCTGTGGGATGAATATTTATTTTATTTTGTTTTTATTATTATTTTTGAGACGTAGTCTCCCTCTTGTCCTCCAGGCTGGAGTGCAGTGGCGTGATCTCGGCTCATTGCAACCTCCACCTCCCAGGTTCAAGAGATTCTCCTGCCTCAGCCTCCCGAGTAGCTGGCATTACAGGCGCCTGCCACCATGCCTGGCTAATTTTTGTATTTTTAGTAGAGACGAGGTTTCACCATGTTGGCCAGGCTGGTCTCGAATTCCTGACTTCAGGTGATCCGCCCGCCTCGGCCTCCCGAAGTTCTGGGATTACAGGCGTGAACCACCTCACCCAGCCAAGATGAATATTTCAATGAAGATACCTTCTGCTGCTAAGAGCAGGAAATCACATCTAGTGGGCTTTTTTTTTTGTTTTCATTTTTTTTTTATTATTATACTTTAAGTTCTAGGGTACATGTGCACAACATGCAGGTTTGTTAATACATGGGCTTTATTTTTTTTTAACTCATTATCTCACATAGCCGATAGATCCAAGGCTGATTGTCTCCAGGGTTGCTCAACTCAGCTGGCCAGTAGCATCACTAGCGATCCTGGAACTTCATAGCTCATCTCTCTAAAACACAGCACGTCAGCTTTTCTGTGATGGTCAGAGGACCTCTGCAGCAGCTTTAGGCCTCTTATTCTTTCACAGCAACTCCCAAAGGCAGAAAAAGGATACTACTTTTTCCTGTGTGTCTTTATAAGGAGCAACTAAACTATTTCCAGAGTGTTCCCAGTACCCACTTTCTCACACATTGGAATGACCATGGGATCACACGAGCTCAGACAGGCCAGGATTCAACCTTGGTAGAGTGGGCCTGATGCACATGGGAAGAAAAGGAGCAAAATCATACATTTTTAAAAGTAAAGAAATGGTGGATAGAGTAGGAGAGATTGATTTCAGGGTAGGGAAATGACAGATTGTGGTACCATTAGGTTGTTAGTATTTGTAGTTAAATTCCACATTAAGACCTATAGGCATCCTCGATTCAGGGTTTTGGGTCGTTTTATATATATATATATATATGAAATATATATGTATGAAATGCATATATATAGAGAGAGAGAAAGAGAGAGAGTATGAAATGTCAGCCATTAACTCTATTACAATAAAACAAAAAAGCAAGCAAAAAGGATTGTTTTTAGAACTCAAGTATGCTGACATGTTATTTTATGAGATAAATACATTTTCCAGGGAAATTTTTGAAAAAAAGTAGAGTAAGGAATGACTAGCTCTGTAAGATGGTAAAACATACTATACATTTATTTTTAAAAATGCGGTTTTTTTGTTGTTGTTGTTGTTTTTTCTGTGATGGAGTCTCTCTCTGTCACCAGGCTGGAGTGCAGTGGCCCAATCTTGGCTCACTGCAACCTCTGCCTCCCGGGTTCAAGTAATTCTCCTGCCTCACGCTCCCGAGTAGCTGAGACTACAGGTGTGCGCCACCACGTCCAGCTAAGTTTTGTATTTTTAGTACAGACAAGGTTTCACCATGCTGGCCAGGATGGTCTCAATCTCCTGACTTCGTGATCCAACCGCCTCAGCCTCTCAAAGGGCTGGGATTACAGGTGTAAGCCACCACACCTGGCCTAAAAATGCATTGTTACTGATTCTCTTTTTCATTAAATATGCTAGTAAAACAGAGTCTAGAACTAGAAACAGAAAGAGTTGATATTTAGTTTCAGTTTTTGGTAAGCTCTATTCCAAACTCATTTTTTTCACTGAGTGGATCCTGGTTGAATAAAAATTGAAACATAAAGAGAAAATATAAAATTAACAAGACACATGTTATATCTAATACTATCATCATCATTATGTTTGAAGACAAACAGACTTTCTAAACCCTTATGTGTTGTTGGTGGGAGTGTATGATTTTACGAATACCTGGAAATTTGGCAATTTCTTAAAAAGTTTAACATATATTTGCCACATGACCCCGCAATTTCACTCCTTGGAATCTATGTAAGAGACATAAAAACATATGTCCTCACAAAGATATGTGTTCAAGTGTTCAGAACAGGCTTTGCCTTAGTTGGCCCAAACTGAAAACAGTCCAAATATCCTGTAACTAGGAAATGGATAAACAAAATTCTACTACATCCATAAAAAGCAATATCATTCAACAATAAAAGGGAACAAAAATAGATTTATCTGGCAAGAGAGATACCATGAACATGAGGGTAGTTTTCCCAAGGCAAGTTTCAACCCTTGCACTCTGGATGATGAGCGATCACTTAATGGGTGCAATGCGTGTGATTTGGGTGATGGACACTGCAGGAACACTGGCTTCACCACTATGCAATCTATGCAGGTACCAAAACGACACTTGTACCTTATAAATTTACACAAATGAAAAAAGAGAAAATAAATGAAAAGAAACAAAATGATGATACATTCTACAAAACTTGTGAACTTCAATAATATTAACTAAGTGAGGATATCTGAACACAAAAGATTACATGTTGTGTGATTTCATTTACTTGAAATTTCTAGAACAGGTAAATTTATAGACACAAAAAGCAGATCATTGGGTGCCTAGTGCTTGGGGTATTGGTGGGAATTAATTATAAACAGAGAAATTTTGGACATGACAGAAATGTTCTAAAACTGGATTGTTGTGATAATTGCACAAATCCATTAATTTACTAAAATCATTACATTTTACATATACAAAGAGTAAATTTTGTAGTATGTAAATTATGCTTTAATAAACCTATTAAAATAATTCTTTTTTAAAAAATAAGACTTTGTAAGGAAGACAACATCCAGAAGACACAAATGAAAAAACATTTGAAGAAAATTACAGATTTTTTTGCATGAAGAAAATAACAAAATTAAAATAAGTATAATAAGCTCTGGAAAAATTTTGATCATATAGGGCAGACAATGGGCTAACTTTCTCAAGAAAAATTATTAGCTAATCAATAAATAAATTAATGCAAATGCCACAGAAAATTGGGCAATGGATATAGATTGACTATTGAAGAGAATATTCCAAGAGGCAATAAATATAAATATTTGTTCAAACTCACCAATGAACCGAAAAATCCAAATGCAAACAGCAATGTAATAAACTATTTCTCCCCAGTTGGGGACCAGCCTCAACACCACCCGTAGGGTACCTGAAGTCCAGTGGCAACAAAGGAATGAGAAGAGACAGGTTAAGAGTTCATAAAGGTGGGAGCCAGGGGGCCAGTTGCAAACCGGAGGCTACCAAAGGCTCAGAGTTCTGGTCTCCACACTATTTATCGAGTACAATCACTTAGATCTAAGAAGCAGATGTTCAGGGCGAAACAGTGAAAGGGTGGCAGTGCATCATAGACGTAATGTATAGCAATAGAGGTTTAAATGAATTTCCTTTGTGCTCAAATAGCATTTAACTTATCGGAGAGTAATAGCTAGTAGGAGCGGGCTTAACTAGGAGCCTGCACGTCTGTCCACATTCCAATGCTTCAAAGGAGGGTCTTTCTCCTTGAACACAGTGTTTACAGATAAGAGAGCGAGTCTCACTCTGAGCATGGGAACATAATGGCAATTAGGAGACTTTTCTCCTCGGAGGCCTTTTGTGGCTTTCCACAACGTATTGTCCCACATTTTTATGGCCAGTTTATACAAGCACCCCACAAGTCCTTTTCCCAACACTCCCCTCCCCAAAATTGGCAGGTACAATAGTTTGTTTCAAAATCAAGGATTTAGAAGATTCTACAGGAATAGGTTCTCTCATATTATTAGCATTGTGAGTGAATGGCAGTGTGGTAGTATCTATTAAAACTCAAAATGCAATTGTTACATGCTTGATGAAAACAACAAAAATCCCATCTAAACATCTGTCTTAAAGAAACAATCCTACATGAGCCCAAGGAGACATGGAATTGGTCATTTGTTGAGCCACAGTTTGGAAAACCAAAACATTTCCAAATTCTAAAAGAAAAACTGATTAATTTGTCTTGATTATAAAACTCGTGTACATCATAAAAACTATGCAGCATGTGAAGTGACAGCACACTGCAGGATAACATTTGGTGCTGTGTGTGTGGCACTGTGAACATATATTGGTGTAAACCTATGAGTAGTTTGCATAATACAGTATTTCCATTCTAGGTTTTGACAGTCTCAGTAAATTTTTCCTTGCATGTCCATGATGACAAATAAAAAATGTTATCAAGAGAGAAAAGAAACATTCTCAATATTCAGATAGAAGAAAGGTAAATTGTGGGATTGCCATAGAAAGCAATAATATATAGGGCTTTAAGTAAATTATGTAGAACTATCAACATGGAGTGGAAAAAAATCATAAACCATAATGCCAGTTAGGAGGTAGAAAATTGCAACAATTGTCATTGTTACTGTAAGAACAAAAAAATATACAGACTAAACTAAATGGATAAACTGGAAAATAATCTTATTTTTAAAATTTTAATGAGCCATAGATAAAATAATATAAAAATTCCAAATTCCACTTAGGTGAGCAGGGACAAGTGTCCACTCTTATTCTTTGGTCCATCTACTGAATCTCAACATGGGTAGAAGATTAAGCCTGCCTGAGAAAGGGAGATTAAGACGGAGTGAGGACAAAGCAGCTGAGTTGTAAATAGCCCTGTGGGCTTGTGTGATGCATGACAATCTATAGAGGCCCCCTGAAAATCTATAGAGGCCCCCTGAATAATATATATCTACTTTACCCTTCCAGCTGATTCTCTTTCCAGAACTTTTCCTGACTTCATGCTGGTGGTGTGGGAACTAGGGAGGTAGATAGAAGACAACAAACACCTCTGTGGCTTTGTGCAAACAAAGATTAGGAATCAAAATAGGAACAATGCTTTCAACCACCTTGACTTAGTTGGCATTTATAATTGACATATAGACTGACAACATTTGACAACTACAAAAAAAAAAAAATTTGACAACTACAGAATATTTATTTATTTACATTGCACAAAGATTATCCATGAAATAGACAAATACTATGACTATAAAACTAGTCTCAATTACTTTTACAAGAACAAAATCATACAGAGTATATTCTATGAACACAGTCTTATCAAATTACAAATGAGAAAGATGGACAAAATTGCCCAAATTTTTGGAATTAAAATAATACATTTCTAAATAATCTATGGCTTGTCAAAGAGGAAATCAGAAGGAAATTAGAAAATAATTCTAAATAAAATACTAAAATGAATTTTAAAATTTTGAGATGCAACCAAGGCAGTCCTTAAAGAAAACATTTAGTTTTAAATGCCTGTATTATAAAAGGATAAATATGTAAAAATCAAAAGTGTAAACTTTTAATAATAAGAAAAGCAAATTTAAGTTGAAAAAAGTAGAAGAAAAAAACAAAGAGGTGAGGAAATCGATAACATTATTTTCTTGGTTTTGTTTTCTATTTTTTTATGATAGAGCATAATTATGTTAGTCTATTCTTAAATTGCCAGAAAGAAATACCTGAGGCTGGGAATTCATAAA
>NW_016819733.1:509705-517878 GCF_001698545.2 Rhinopithecus bieti | reverse complement strand
TTTGTCATAAATAGTTCTTATTATTTTGAAATAATTTCCATCAATACCTAGTTTATTGAGCGTTTTTAGCATGAAGGGCTACTGAATTTTGTTGAAGGCCTTTTCTGCATCTATTGAGATACTCATGTGGTTTTTGTCATTGGTTCTGTTTATGTGATGGATTATGTTTATTGATTTGTGAATGTTGAACCAGCCTTGCGTCCCAAGTATGAAGCCGACTTGATCATGGTGGTTAAGCTTTTTGATGTGCTGCTGGATGCAGTTTGCCAGTATTTTATTGAGGATTTTCGCATTGATGTGATTGATGATATCAAGGATATTGGTTTAAAATTCTCTATTTTTGTTGTGTCTCTACCAGGCTTTGGAATCAGGATGATGCTGGCCTCATAAAATGAGTTAGGGAGGATTCCCTCTTTTTCTATTGATTGGAATAGTTTCGGAAGGAGTGGTACCAGCTCCTTTTTGCAGGGACATGGATGAAACTGGAAACCATAATTCTCAGCAAACTGTCACAATGACAGAAAACCAAACACTGCATGTTCTCACTCATAGGTGGGAATTGAACAATGAGAACACTTGGACACAGGGTGGGGGAATATCAAACACCGGGGCCTGTTGGGGGACAGGGGACTGGGGGAGGGAAACATTAGGAGAAATACCTAATGTAAATGACAAGTTGATAGGTGCAGCAAACCAACACGGCACACGTACACCTATGTAACAAACCTGAACATTGTGCATATGTAGCTTAGAACTTAGAGTATAATAAAAAGAAAAAAGAAAAAAAAAGAGTTGTAAGTCTATAAATTCCTATTTGTTGTAGAGTTCTTTTCAGGTCTTAAAGTTTACACAGATCTCATCAAATGTAACTGCGAGTATTTTTCCTTTTATCAAATATGTTTGAAAGTTAGTGTTGATTGTTCCTTAAATATTTTAAAATAGTTACTGAAGTTAGATGAACCTGCAGTCTTGTCTTGGGAAAGCTTTATGGAACGGGCTTACTTTCTCTATGTGATGTGGAACTCTTCATATTTTATGGTATTTGTCAGCTTCAGTATATTGCACACTTTGAGTAACTTATTCATTACATGCAAATTTATTTTTGTATAATTGTTCGTAATATTTAGTATTATTTCATGCTGATAAATCTGTAAGACTATAACAAATGATATGACATTTGTGTCACTGGGATCTTAAAGGGAGATGACAAATGGATGATGCCTAAATAGTGTTTGAAGGAAGATTGACTATTTTCCAAATTTGAACAAATACTTAAATATAAAAATTCAAGAATTTGGTCAAACCCAAACGAAGATAAATCAAAGGAAATTTATGCCAAAAATCTTGAAAGCAACAAGATAGAAATGACACTTGATGTACAGGAGAAAAATTAAATGACAGTGGATTGCTCATTACAAATCGTGCAGACCAGACAGAAGTGGCACAAGATATTTTAATGGCTGAAAGTAACGTTAACCCAGAATGTATATCCAATGAAAATTTTATTATAAAATGAAGGTTCTATCATGACAATCTTTTGTTGTTGTTGTTGTTGTTGTTGTTGTTTTTTAGATGGAGTCTTGCTCTGTCACCCAGGCTGGAGGAGACTGGCGTGACCACGGCTCACTGCAGCCTCTGCCTCCCAGGCTCATGCGATCCTCACATCTCAGCCTCCCAAGTAGCTGGGATTAGATATGCATCACCACACCTGGCAAATTTTTTGTATTTTTGGCAGAGACAGAGTTTTCCCGTGTTGTCTAGGCTGGTCTCAGACTCCTGAGTTCAGAGGATCACCTGCCTTGGCCTCCCAAAGTGCTGGGATTACAGGTGAGAGCCACCGGGCCCAGCCATGACATTCTTAGAGGAAGGAAAATCAAGAGAATTTGATGCTAGCAGAGTTATCCTAAAACAAGAGCTAAAGGAAGTACTTGAACTAGAACAGAAATGATAATGGAAGAAAACTCGGACAATCAGGAAAAAAATAAACAATAGAGTAAGTAAAAACATGCATAGATACTACAGACTTCTCTTCTTCAGTTTTGTAAATTAATTTGACGGTTGAGGCAAAAATTACAACACTGTCAGATGTGGTTTGTTATTCAGGTAGAGAAAATAAAAATACATATTATAAATGCAGGAGTGGAAAGGGATATAAAGGAGGTAAAGTTTCTACACCTTAGTCTAATTTGGTAAAATATCAGCACCAGTAGACTATGATAAGTTATGTTAATAGACAGATAAATCACAGAAACTATACAATGAGATTCACCAAAAAATAGTTGATTAAAAAATTGAATTCTAAATATTGCTTAAGGAACACATTGAAAAACAAGAAAACAGAGAAGCAAAAGTGAAAGGAAACAAAAAAGAAAACAGAAAGCAGATGGCGTCATAAGAGCTCACATATTAACAATTGCATTACATGTAAATTGTCTAAAAAGACAAGGGTCAGACTGAAAAATAATGACCCATCCATATGCTACCTATGAGAAACTTACTGCAAATATTACAACAGTGGAAGGCTGAAACAGAAAAATGGAAAAAAGTAAACCATGCAAACATTTGTCAAAGAAAGCAGAAATGGCTATAATATCAGATAACACAAAATACACAAAGCAATGAATATTCTGATAGAGAAACAGAAACACTACATAATGATAAAAGTGTTAATTTACAACGAAGACAGAGCAACTCTAAATGTGTGTGCACCAAACAACCGAGTTACAAATATGTAGAGCAAAAATGGTCAGAACTGGAAAGAGAAATGGAGAAATACACAGTTAAACATTCGGACTTCACATCTCTGAAAAATTAATAAAACAATCGTACAGAAATTCAGCAAGATAATGAAACCAAACAAAACTATCCACCAATAAGATCTCATAGACATTTACAGACCACCACACCAAACAACAGAATATACTTTTTTTAACTGCCCAGGGAATATTTACCAACATAGACCATACCCTGGACCATAAAAGGAACCTCAACAAATGTGAAAGAATTGAAATCATACAGACTGTGTTCTTTGAAAGCAATGGAGTTGAACCAGAAATCATTAACATGAAGAAAATTGGTACAACTCCAAACACATAGAAACTTAATAACATACTTTTAAGTTACCCTTGGATCAAAAAAGATGTCTTTAGGAAAATAAAAATGTATTCAACTAAGTGAAAATGAAAATACAACATACGAAAATGGTACATAGTTAAAGCAGTGCTTTGAAAAACTATCTGGGCTAGGCGCGGTGGCTCAAGCCTGTAATCCCAGCACTTTGGGAGGCCGAGGTAGGTGGATCACGAGGTCAGGAGATTGAGACCATCCTGACTAACCTTGTCTCTACTAAAAATACAAAACAAATCAGCTGAGCGTGGAGGTGAGCTCCTGTAGCCCCAGCTGCTCGGAAGGCTGAGGCAGGAGAATGGCGTGAACCCAGGAGGCGGAGCTTGCAGTGAGCCCAGATAGTGCCACTGCACTCCAACCTGGGCGACTGAGCAAGACTCCGTCTCAAAAAAAAAAAAAAAAGAAAAGAAAAACTATTTACAGTACAAAAGGTAAACACTAAAAAAGAGAAAAGGTCAGAAACCCGTCATCTCAGTTCCCACCTCAAGAATCTAGAAAAGTAGTCCAAAATAACCTAAAGCAAGAAGAAGTTAAAAAAAAAAAAAGGTTAAAAAAATTAATGTAAGGGCAGAACTTGGTGGCTCGTGCCTGTAATCCCAGCACTTTGGGAGGCCGAGGGGGACAGATCACCTGAGGTCAGGAGTTCAATACCAGCCTGACCAACACAGAGAAACCCCATCTCTACTAAAAATACAAAATTAGCTGGGCATGGTGGCACATTCCTGTAATCCCAGCTACTTGAATCACTTGAACCTGAGAGGCAGAGGTTGTGGTGAGCCGAGATTGTGCCATTGCGTTCCTGCCTTGGCAACAAGAACAAAACTCCGTCTCAAAAAAAAAAAAAGAAAGAAATAGAGAAAATCAGTGAAAGAAAAAGTTTGTTCTTTGAAAGGATTAATAGAACTGACCAATTTCTAGGACAAAATAAAAGGGAAAAAGGAGAAAAAACACCAATATTGGGATTGAAACATGTTTCATCACTAGAGATCCTTCGACATCAATTGTCCACCAAAAGAATACACCAAAAACACTTAGGTGAAGTGGAAAAATATCCTTAAAAAGTACACACTATTAAAACTAAATATGAAATACATACATTGAGAAGCTCTATAATTATGAAAGTAGTAGAAGTTATAAAGACTGCTGAAGGAGAAATCTCTAGGCCAGAATAGCTTCACAGCAGAAATCTACCAAACATTTCAGTAGAATTAACATAAGTCTGCAAAATTTCCTCCAGAAAACAGAAGAGAACGAACACATCCCAACTTATTTTATGAGGACAGTATTTCCTCAAATCAAAAGTACACAAAAATAGTACAGCAAAAGAAAATTAGAAAGCAATATTCCTGCATGACTGTAGATGCAAAACTCCCTAGCAAAATATTAGCAAATAAAAATCAGCCAAACTGAAAAAATATGTAAACTATGCCAAGTAGCGTTTATTCTAGGGTGCAAATCTGGTTTAAGTTTGAAATCAACCAATGTCATCCATCATATTAACAAGCTAAAGAGGAAACATCACATCTGTCAGTCAGGCTGGAGTGCAATGGTACAGTCTCGGCTCACTGCAACCTCTGCCTCCTGGGTTCGAGCTATTCTCTTGCCTCTGCCTCCCGAGTAGCTGGGATTACAGGCACCCACCATCATGCCTGGCTAATTTTTGTATTTTTAGTGGAGACGGAGTTTCGCCATGTTGGCCAGGCTGGTCTTGAACTCCTGACCTCAGGTGATCTACCTGCCTCGGCCTCCCAAAGTGCTGGGATTACAGGCATGAACCACTGTGCCTGGCCAAAACATCACATGATTCTATCAATTGATGTAGTAAAGGCCTTTGACATAATTCAACATTCATTTAAGGTAACAAACAAAAAAAACCCCTCAAAATAGTAGAAATAGAAGAGTACCTCCTCAACTTGATAAATAACTTCTACAAAAACGTGGCTAAATTACACTTAATGGTGGAAGACTGAAAGCTTTTCCTCCTCTGCTTCAACTAATAAGGAAATTCACAAAGGTCACAGAATTCAAGATCAACCAAAAAATCAATTTTATTTGAATATACAGTAATAAAGAAATCAAAACAAATATTGAAAATGCAACATGAATTATCTTCACTTAAAAAACCTCACAAGTATACCAACAGAACATATACACAATCCATATGCTGAAATGCTGAAGAAACAAAAAATCTAAAGAAATGTAAAGATTTACTGTGCTAATCAACTAGAAGCCTAAATATAGTAAAGATGTCAATTCTCCCCAATTTGATATCCAGCTTTAAAACAATGTCTCTCTAAATTCCAGCAAGATTTATAATAGTTGTAGACAAAGTTATTCTAAAATGTATATGGAGAAGCAAGGGAACTAGTATAGGAAATTTCATAGTAAAAAAACATGGAGAAGTAACTGTAACCAAATTTCAGAATTTTTATAGCTGCAGTAATCAATACTGATTGACATTACTGCAGAGATAGACAGAGACTAGTGGGGCAGTATAGATAATAAAGAAATACACCTATGCCAACTGATTTTGACAAAGATGCAAAAGAATTCAGTGAAGGTAATGGAGTCTATAGTCTTTTCAAACAATGATCCAGGAGAAAGTGGAAATCCATAGACAAATCAAAACCAAACAAACAAACAAAAAGAAGCAAAAGGAAAAAGAAGCAAGAAAGAAACTTAACAAATTCTCTCATCTTGTGAAAACACCCCAATTAAATCACGTCTACATGTAAAACGTTTAGAAGAAAACGTATGAGAAAATCATCAGGATCTGGGTGCTGCTCTTTGATTTCTGAGTTCTTAGACATGACACCAAAAGTGCTATGTGTAAAAAAAAATCAATAAATGGAGCTTTATCAAAATTTAAAACTTTTGTTCTGTAAGATATCCTGCTAAGAAATGAAAAGTAAGCTAGAGCTATGAAGAAAATATTTAAAACCACATATATTATCAAGAGTACATTATCTAAAATATATAATCAACTATAAAAGCTCTACTATAAAATCTATAGTAGAGCGCAGGCCATAAAATTTAATTACAATATGGGCAAAAGGTATGATTAGACATTTTATGGCAGAAGATATATACATGGCAAATAAGCGCAATGAATGACATGCAAATCACTAGCCATCAGGGAAATGTAAATTAAGAACTTGATATTATAGCACTACACATCTTTTAATACAGCTAAAATTATTTTAAAAACTAACAATTATAAATGCTGGTAATAATGAAGAAAAACTGGATTTTCATACACTGATGGTGAGAATGTAAAATGGCACAGTCCTTCTAGAAAATAGTTTGGCTGTGTCTTGAAGAACTAGACATATATTTGCCATATGAACCAAGAATTACATTCTGGGCTATTAATATCAGAGATATAAAAACACATGTTCACACAAAAATCTTACACAAATGTTCACAACAGCTTTATTTGTAATAGCCCCAAAATGGAAACACCCAAAATGTCCCTCAACAGGGAAATAGTTAAACTGCAGTGCCTTCATCTAATGGAGTATTCCTTGGCAACAAAAAAGAGCAAATTGTTGATACATACAACAACTTGGATGAATCTCAAATACATTATGCTGAGGGGAAATGCCAGTCACAAAAGTCATATACTGTGTGATTCTATTTATGTAACATTTTCAAAATGACACTATAATAGAGACTGGGGGAGAAGAGATTAGTGGTTGTCAGTTGTCAGGGTGATGATGTGTAGGCAGAAGGGTGTGACTCTAAAGGGCAGCATGACAGGAGATCTCTGTGGGATGGAATAGCTCTCCACTGGATTGCTTGGTGGTTACATAAATCTGCAAAAATGATAAGACATAGGCATTGAACTATGGACATTTATTATGCCAAAGGCAGTTTCCTGGTTTTGCTCCTGTGCTAGAGCTACTTAAGATATAAACATTTGGAAGAAGTGGGTGAAAGGGTACACATATGTTCTCTGTTCTGTCTTTGCAATTTCCTGTGACTCTGTAATGATTTCCAAGAAAAAATTTATTAAAAAGCAAATTTTGAGGGGCTGAAGTCCAAAACTCTCAGAAAACCAAATGCTGGGAAGGAGGTAGAACAATAGGGACCCAGATTCATTGATGGTGGGAATGCAAAACAGTACAGCCACTTTGGAAGACACTCTGGCTGTTTCTAACAAAGCTAAACATACTCTTAATACAGTCCAGCAATGGCACCTCTATTTACCCAAATGAGTGGAAAATTTATGTCCACACAAACACCTATACCTGGATGTTTATAGCAGTTTTATTCATAATTACCAAAAAATTGGAAGCCTCCAAGGTGTCCTTAAGGTGAATGGATAAAGAAATTGTGATATATCCATACCATGGAGTATTATACAACAGTAAAGAGAAATAAACTATCAAGCTATGAAAACACATGGAGGGAGATAGGGTGCCAAGATGGACGAATAGGAAGACTTCTAGCTTCCAGCTCCCAGCGTGACTGACACAGAAGATGGCTGATTTCTGCATTTCCAACTGAGCCTCTGCTGCTGATACCTCAGCTGCAGGTCTGTTGGAATTTGCTTGAGGTGGAGTGGACCTCAAGCAAACTCCAACAGACCTGCAGCTGAGGGTTATGACTGTTAGAAGGAAAACTAACAAACAGAAAGGACATCCATACCAAAACCCCAACTGTATGTCACCATCATCAAAGACCAAAGGTAGATAAAACCACAAAGATGGGGAGAAAGCAGTGCAAAAAAGCTCAAAATTCAAAAAATCAGAGCATCTCTCCCCCTCCAAAGAAATGCAGCTCCTCTCCAGCAATGGAACAAAGCTGGATGGAGAATGACTTTGATGAGTTGAGAGAAGAAGGCTTCAGTCAATCAAACTTCTCAGAGCTAAAGGAGTAACTACGAACCCAACGCAAAGAAACTAAAAAACCTTGAAAAGAGATTTGACAAATGGATAACTAGAATAACCAATGCAGAGAAGTCCATAAACGACCTGATAGAGATGAAAACCATGACACGAGAACTACATGACAAATGCACAAGCTTCAGTAACTGACTCGATCA
>NW_016819733.1:455084-506255 GCF_001698545.2 Rhinopithecus bieti | reverse complement strand
GGATCTCGGCTCACTGCAAGCTCCGCCTCCCGGGTTCACGCCATTCTCCTGTCTCAGCCTCCCGAGTAGCTGGGACTACAGGCGCCTGCCACCTCGCCCGGCTAGTTTTTTGTATTTTTTAGTAGAGACGGGGTTTCACCGTGTGAGCCAGGATGGTCTCGATCTCCTGACCTCGTGATTCACCCGTCTCGGCCTCCCAAAGTGCTGGGATTACAGGCTTGAGCCACCGCGTGGCTGAAGGCTTTAATCTTTAATCACATGCTGCAGCAGAGGAGATGGGAGACCAGTGTCAAGTTCATCTCTGTGACTGAGTAAAATTAGGGGTTTATTTAGCAGGGAAGAAATGTAACTATGTATGGGAAAACAGGAACTAGTGAGGGGTAAGGGAACAATCATGATGAATGGGGAACCTGGAGTCTCATTGTCTGGATGAGATGATCTGGTGAGTTCCAGTTCTTTGATACTTTTGAGAGGCCTGGGGATCTGTTTTGGAAAGGAACTCAGATAAAACAAGCTTAAAGACCAGAAGTGTCCATTTCTATGTTTAATTAAACAAAAACTGTCTAAGTGACTCTTGGGTTCACTTTATCCACTATTTCACTTTAATGGTGGATATGTGGCATTATGTATTTATCAGAACCCATAGAGCTGTATAATAAGAATGAACCCTAATTTAACTATGGACCTCAGTTAACAATAAGTATCAGTATTGGTTCATCATTTGTAGCAAGTGTACCACACTGATGTAGGATGTTAATAATAGGAAAAACTGAACAGAGGGCTGTTTTAGGGAAGAAGGGATGTGGCAACTCCCTGAACTTTCTCTGCAATTTTCTGTACACTTAAAACGACTTTAAAAAATGGTCTCCTTACATAGAATGATATGGATTTATTTTTGCTTTTTTATTCCGTGTTTGTCTGCATTTGACAGAATTCTGTATTGTTCACCTACTTATTTTATATTAAAAGTGTAGATATGTTACAAAACACTTATGCCTATTCTATATGTAATATTCTAGAAATTCTGCTTGGATTCTCTAAACCATAGATAGAGGAATTTGTTATTTATTAGTAAGTCTTACAAGGTCATGCTGGTTTTGGGTGTTTTATCTTTCATAATTAGGGTGTAGAAATTTTGAGAAAAAAATGGAAAGCATAGTTTTTGCAATATTTTATTATTACCAAACATGGTACCTAATTACTTTGCTTACATTTTCCCTTTAATTCTGATAATAATTCAATGCAGTAAAATTACTATCAGTATTTTATGAGGAATGCAAGGCTAAGGTAGGCAAGATACCAGTGAAAACAAAGCTAGTAAATTATACAGCCCAGATGAAATCCAAATCTAACTCAATATTTATTTGCAGTCTATCACACTGTCATGCATAATTCGTCTTTATGGTTTATGGTAGGTTCTCATAACCATTTCAGAAATAAATGCTATCATACTTTTACAGACAAATTAGCAAGAACTCACTGTGTTTCTAATATTTTCTTCTCATCTTAATCCCATATCCTGCCCCTGCTCCCATTACTCAGTTTTTCTACCCAAATACACATGTCCAAAGATATGATGGTTTCGATAATAAGTCATACTGTTCTTCTGGTAATAAAATAGGCATCCAAGGCTTTTTCTTAAAGAACAGGCAATGTCAATTTGCAGTGTCTAATTTCATTCCTCTTTAAATCTGGAATGAGCATTGCTGATATATAAATCTTGTAATATTTGTGGGTCTTCTTCTCATTCTACTCCCCAGTCTATCCCCTATCTCCTCCTCTCCATCTGTTTCACCCATTCTCAGAGGTCAAACCCTGGGATTTCAGATTTACTCTACTGAAGATGCAAGCATGTCATTGACTTGCAGGCTCAAGAACCCAAAAGTGATTTTGAGCCCACTGTCCAGTAGAGATCTTTTAACAAAAAACAACAAAAACAACAACAACAAAAAAACCCAGCTTTAGCGTTTTCCTCCGCAGGACGAGAACACAGAATTACCTGCACATACTCAGAAAGAGACCAACCCAATGAGCCTGCATACTTCTGATTAATTATGTTACTAAGAAGTGTACGAATCTTCCATTCTTCTCTAACTCGGAAGAAAGAATTCAGCCAAGAGATGCATAGCAAGGGTTGAGCAGCAGAGATTATTGAAGGAAAATAAAGTACATTCCTAGGGAGGAGTGGAAAACAGTTCTGGGCTGTTCCAGCTGGAAACATAGTAGTAGCAGTGTTTATTTAAAATGACAGTATGCTCTGAAGGAGGAGCCAGAGTGCGCTGCTCAAAAGAAGGAGCCAGCAGCAGCCAGTGTTGAAGGACTCTGTTTAGGAGAATCTCACATGATTATTCATGGAGGGGCCTGAGGGGGTGTCACTTGCAAACATGTTTCAGGAGGACTCTTCAGGTGCTCATGCTCTGTGGTTGCACATGTTACTACACATGTTGAATGTCTCAGTATTAAAAATCTCCACCCAGAGCTGTGCTTTTTATTATTACAATGAGCAAGAGGCTATTCTATGGGAAGTTTTTGGAGGAGTGCACAATTTCATCAGTGGAGAAAGTCCCTGCCATGGCTATTTCAGGCTTGGGCATTGTAAGTTCCCTCCAGGGGCGGAGGGACCAACCACAGGGCCAGATGTAGCCTGTGTAGCCATTGTCCTTTTTGCTATTAGTGCGCAGTGTTCATTATCAGTGGGCAGTGACTCCAAGACTCCTTTTCCCAGGGGCTCCCTTGCCGGCTGATTTCTGGCTATCTGCCTACTCTAACGATAACAGATCTTATATGATACATTTGACATTCACACAATTCAGAATGAAGGGATCACATAAATCCTCCCGCTCCCCTCACTGCAAATAACCAGAAAATTCACCAAAGAACCATCAAAATAGTATAGCATATTCAGAAAAATCATTATTTGAAGAAACTTGAAGCAATAAGTACATGGAGAATGTCCCCATAGAGTGTTTGGAAAATTCTACAGTAGAGAAAGAATCCTATGCAGTATATCACAGAAGCATTTCATGGTGATAATAAAATGGTGGGAACAAGTTTTGAAAGTGCTCCCTTTAACCCTATTTCAGTATGTTATTAAGAATTACTTTTCTTTGTTGCCTACAATAGTCTGTTCTTATATTGCCATAAGAAAATACCTGAGGCTGGGTAATTTATAAAGGAAAAAGGTTTGACTCACAGTCCTGTATGGATGGGATGGCAACTTACAATCATGGCAGAAGGGGAAAAGGCCCATCTTATACGGCAGCAGGCAAGAGAGAATGTACCCATAGGTGGAACTGTCAAACACTCATAAAACCATTAGATCTCATAAGAACTCACTATCACAAGAATAGCAAGGGGGAAATGGCCCCCATGATCAAATAACCTCCAACCAGGTGCCACCCTTGACATGTGGAGATTATGGGGATTGTAATTCAAGATGAGATTTGGGTGGAGAAACATAGCCAGCATAACCATGTCACTCTTATGGGATCATTTGCGGTGTTCCTTTTCTTGCCAAAATCCTGTGGTTGGTAATGCCTTTGCCCAAGTTTTGCTTGGGCTGGCTGAGCTCATTCCACCCACTTCGCATGGCAGGCTGTACTCAACTCACTCTACCAGCCTGGATCCCACACCTGTCAAGGGTGAGTCAGGTGGCGAGGGATGTGTGAGCAAATGAGCATGTGATCCGGACACTGCACAGCCAGGAATGTTGGCTGTGCAGAGTGGGCAGCTCTAGGTGCCAGCATGGATGCCAGCTGCCTGTGAGGCTGCAGCTGGACCAGGCACACCACAAGCAGCTTCCACAGCTGGCACTGGGGAACATGGTGGCACCTGGAAGATTGGGGACTCCAGGAACGACAGGCCCCAAAAAGGGAGTCACATCCATGGCTTGGTGAGCTCCCAGGTTTGGGCTCCCTGAAGAGCCACAGCTCTTCTCTCCTTCTCTTTGCCCACAACATGGTGAGAAAGGTGCATGTTTCAACCGTGTTTGTTACAGCTTTTTTAGCCTCACCATTCGGCAGATGCTGGGTTCTTGTCCTGAGTCCAGGAAGAATGAGGTATGCAGACAAGTGGAGGGTGGGCAGGACTAAGAGGAGCTTTATTAAACAATAGAAGAGCTCAGAGATCCTCAGTTGGCAGCTCATCACCACAGCCAGGTTGTCCCAACACCTGTTCAGCTCTCAGTGGAGAGAGTAGCTCCACTCTGCAACTGATTGTCCTGTCCTCTCCTCAGTTTTCAGCAGAGAAGAGACCCTGGGGAGGGCAACTCCACTCTGCAGCTGAGGAGACCCTGGGGAAGGCAGCTCCACTCTGCCACTGAGAGGAGACCCTGGGGAGGTCAACTCCTTTCCGCTGCAGGTCATCCCTCATCTCCCAATCCTCTTGCTCTGCTGTCCTCTGCTCATGTCCTCTCTGTCCTCTGCTCATGTCTGCCTGAGCCCAGGACTTTAACCGGCCTCAGAGGGGAGGAAGTGTGCACCATGGGCAGGTCCAGAAAATGCACAAGTTACCACCCCTGTCAGCAGGACTGGCAACCCAGCCAGCAGCTTTCAGGCTCTCCCTGGGCTGCAGGAGGAAAATCATCAGGGACCTGCCACCTTCTGCCCAGGCGGCTGTCTGCCTCCCACCGCCATCCATGGCACCCGGGCTGCTCATGCCAAGGGCACCTGCAGGCCAGCACCAGTTGCCCTCCACCCATCTTTCCTCGGCTTCCCCATTGTTGAGGTGGCAGTAGGCTGGTGTGTCAATGCTGCTCTGAGCATGTACACACTCGACCAGGATGTGACAGCACCGGGGCTTGGCCCCACCTGCACTCTGAAATCAGGGTGGGTGCTTGACAGCTGGGAAAGGTCAGGCAGTGGAAGCAGACACCCCCGAGCAGGGACACGAGGCCCTTCTTGGCATTCAGAGCCTGGAGTGCAGAGAGGCCTGGATCCTGCTGCAGGAAAGACGTTGCTCACCCCCAATACTGGGAGCCGGCAGGTGGCCCTGTCATACCTTCTGGCAGCCTGGGGTAGGCAGCTCCTCTCGCTGGGCCCAGGCTGACATCTGGTGCAAGGGTGATGTCTGCAAGTTCTTCCCCTAGCACTCAGGGGTGCCCACGTGTCCAGAATTCATTCCTTCCGGTGGGTTCTTGGTCTCACTGACTTCAAGAATGAAGCCACGGACCCTTGCAGTGAGTGTTACATTACTTAAAGATGGTGTGTTCGGAGTTTGTTCCTTCAGATGTTCAGACGCGTCCGGAGTTTCTTCCTTCTGGTGGGTTCGTGGCCTCGCTGACTTCAGAAGTGAAGCGGCAGACCTTCTCAGTGAGTGTTGCAGCCCTTAAGGGTGGCGTGTCCGTGGTTGTTTGTTCCTCCTGGTGGGTTCCTGGTCTTGCTGACTTCAGGAATGAAGCTGCAGACCCTTGTAGTGAGTGTTAACAGCTCTTAAAGTCAGTGCGGACCCAAAGACTGAGGCTTCAAGATTTATTGTGAAGACTGAAAAAACAACCATTACACAAGTGGAAAGCCACCCCCAGGAATTGCAACTGTTGGCTTAGGTGGCCAGCTTTTATTCCCTTATTTGGCCCTGCCCACATCCTGCTGATTGGTCCATTTTACAGAGTGCTGATTGGTCCATTTTACAGAGTGCTAATTGGTCCGTTTTTACAGAGTGCAGATTGGTGGGTTTACAAACCTTTAGCTAGACACAGTGCTGATTGGTGCATTTTTACAGAGCGCTGATTGGTACGTTTTTGCAGAGTGCTGATTGGGGCGTTTACAAACCTTCAGCTAGACACAGAAAAGCTCTCCAAGTCCCCACCCTACCTAGAACCCCAGTGGGCTTCACCTCTCACCCAGGGCTCCCCCTCGCCTGGATGGGGCCGGGGAGGCACATTGGGGAGCAGATCATGGCCTGGGCCTGGCCATGGAGAACATCAGGCTCACTGGCCACCCCCAGTGAAACAACCCTGGGCAGCCTCATGCAGAGGCTCCTCCTGAGGCACAGGAACTGGGCACTCTCACAGGGTGGCACAGTGGCCTTGCCGCTGGCTGGGTCCCCAAAACGGAGCCACACCCACTTCCCATCCTGGGCCCCTGAAGTATGGTCCCAGCTCCTTGCCCTGCCCACAGCTGCAGGGTGAGAGCAGCAGGACAGGAGTGGTGGAGGCTACGGACCTGGAGGCGGTCCCGCCGGCTGCTCAAGGGTTGGGACAGCACAGTATGCTGCCTGAGGGACACAAGGCACAGGGGACATGGGGCACAAGGGTCCCCATGTTTGGGGCACTTCTGCCACCACTGCTTGCAAATTCCCGCTGCGGTGGGACACTCTGGACAACTTGGCCACTGCCACCATCACCACCCTTTTATCCTAAAATACTAAGGTGAACCTTCGCCGGCTTTCCTAGGTTATCATCATCACAATTAGTTATTTTTTTTTCACAATTTGTTTCTTCTTTTATTTTTCTTTTCTGTTTTTTGTTTGTTGTGTTTTGTTTTGGTTTGTTTTTGACAAAGTCTCACTCTTGTCCCGCAGGCCGGAGTGCAGCCGCGCAATCTCCGCTCACTGCAACCTCCACCTCCCTGGTTCAAATGATTCTCCTGCCTCAGCCTCCTGAGTAGCTGGGATGGCAGGCGCCTGCCACCACGCCTGGCTAATTTTTGTACTTTACTGGGTTTTGCTATGTTGGCCAGGCTGGTCTCGAACTCCTGACCTCAGGTGATCCACCTACCTTGGCTTCCCAAAATGCTGGGATTACAGGCGTGAGCCACCGCATCCGGCCTTTTTATTTTATTTTTGTCAGGTTCTCCCTCTGTTGCCCAGGCTGGAATGCAGTGACATGATCTTGGGTCACCGCAGCGTGAACCTTCCAGGTTCAAGCAATCCTCCTACCTCCCGAGTACTGGGACGAAATTAGTTTTTAAGTAGAGTATTATTTTCTGTTGACCAAATTGAATGTGATCTTCTGGTTGCAATTGCACAACTTCCAATAGTCTTGAATTATTATTGGGGTTTACAGACATAGTTATTCTCAAATCCAGGGACAATAACCACTTTTACCCAAGACAATTTGAACTTTCTGTACTAATAGAGGTGTGTTTTTCCAAAGTAAATAAAGCACTATTTTTCTTCTATTTTGAGATGGTCAAATTTATTACTTTATGATGAGAAATCTGAAATAATTCTGAGCAATAGTTTATATTTAGGAATTTTGAGGCCACTGTTACCTTTAATAAAAAGGAGACTTCTCAGGAGCTATATATACATATATCCATAAATTATAGGGATATAAATAATTTTAATACAAGGGACATTATTCTCAGAAATAGAATGTGAAGGAGTGTGATATAGTGACTGAGCTTAAGGGGTATATAATTTGGTTTAATCTGTAGTGTACCATTTACTAGCTTTGTATCTTTGCAAAAGTTGTTTTATCTCCATCGTTTTATTCTCTCCACCTATAAGCATGAAAAGGGTGTTTATTTTACTGAGCTGATGTGAGAATTAAATAAAAACATGAAGTATAGAAATCCCTTAGTACAATTCTGAGTACAAAGTGAAATGCTCTTACTTATGTATTTATTTTTGAGATGAAGTCTTACTCTGTCACTCAGGCTGGAGTGCAGTGGTGTGATCTCGGCTCACTGCAAGCTCTCCCTCCCAGGTTCACGCCATTCTCCTGCCTCAGCCTCCCGAGTAGCTGGGACTACAGGCGCCTGCCTAATAGCTTGTGGCCTAGATAAAAAAAAAAAAAAAAAAAAAAAAAAAAAAAAAAAAAAAAAAAAAAAAGGCTAGTAAGTAGGGATCCTTTGGTTGGAGATTCTGGAGCAAATTAAGGCAGAGCCACTAAGGCTAATGCGATTACACTGGATCCTGTGACAGACACGTCATGCTTCATGGGTCACGTGGTGAGTTTCTTCTCCCCTCTGCCCTGGTTCATGTAGGTTGTGATGTTAGAGAAATCTCAGGTGGGAGATCTGGGGCTGGGATATTATGTTGGAGGACAGATTTGCTTCCATATCTTTTTTTTTTTTTTGAGATGGAGTCTCATTCTGTTACCAGGTTGGAGTGCAGTGGCGCAATCTCGGCTCACTGCAACCTCCTCCTCCCGGGTTCAAGTGATTCTCCTGCCTCAGCCTCCCAAGTAGCTGGGACTACAGGCACCTGCCACCACGCCCAGTTAGTTTTTGTATTTTTAATACAGATGGGGTTTCACCATGTTGGCCAGGATGGTCTCGATCTCTTAACTTCGTGATCCACCTGACTTGGCCTCTCAAAGTGCTGGGATTACAGGCATGAGCCACCGCAACTGCCTGCTTCCATATCTTTTAACTGTATATCTTTTCCCCTTTTTCCCAGGACTCTCTGTACTTCAGCCAACAGGTAACACCTTTTCATTCTCTTTTAGAAACAGATTCGCTTTCCTAGAATGATGGTATATCATCATGTATATGTATGTATATGTCATAAGTATGTGAGGTAATGCATATGTTTAATAGCTTGATTTAGGCTTTCCACACTATAGGCATATATCAAAACTTTGACTCTACAACATAAATACACTATACAATTTGTACTTGTCAATTAAAAAAGGAAACCTAACGTTTACAAAGGCAATGCATAAAAACTGAGAAGAGACTGTAACAACTGAAAGAAACTTGGCCAACATGATATGAGAAACCAGCTAGCAAGTACCCTTTTCTTTTTTTTCTTTTTTTTTTTTTTTTTTTTTGAGACTGAGTCTCAGTCTGTTGCCCAGACTGGAGTGCAGTGGTGTGATCTTGGCTCACTGCAAGCTCTGCCTCCCGGGTTCACACCATTCTGCCTTAGCCTGTTGAGTAGCTGGGACTGCAGGCGCCCACCACCACGCCTGGCTAATTTTTTTGGATTTTTAGTAAAGACAGGGTTTCACGGTGTTAGCCAGGATAGTCTTGGTCTCCTGACCTCATGATCCACCTGCCTTTGCCTCCCAAAATGCTGGGATTACAGGCATGAGCCACTGCGCCCGGCCCAGAGCTCTTCCTTAATCCATCGACCGTATTGTGTATCTATTACTGTAAAGTAGTATATGGTTTTTCATTCCAGAGACTTCAGTAATATAGTATTACCAAAGGACTTGCACAGATTTCAGAGAAAGACAAATTTAGAAGATGGAGGGTTCTCCATTGTGTTCTGAGAGTCAGTATCAAATATGTCAAATCCAAAAAGTACATAATCAATTCAGAAGTCTATTTCAAAGTAATAATCATTTCAGCATAATTTCTCTACTGTCAGAGACAACTTTTCAATCAAATTCAATATTTTATACATATTTTATTTTTAGTTATATGTTACTTATACATACACATCAGTACAAGTACATATAAATCCTATAAGAACATAAATCCTATAGAAATATATTAAGCTGATAATTATGTCTGTTCTGTTTGTTTCCAGAGTTGCAACAAATAGGCCTTGTTCCCTAAGTTGAGGAGATGATTTGTCTCATTTTATATGAGATTTGTGGTGTGGAACTAAAATGTGTGGGATGAATATTTGAATGAAGATGCTTCTGCTGCAAATAGCAGGAAATCCCACCTAGTGGGCTTTATTTTTTTTTAACTCATGATCTCACATAGGTGATAGATGCAAGGCTGGGTGTCTCCAGGGTTGCTCAACTCAGCAGGTCAGTGGCATCACCAGCGACCCTGGAACTTCGTAGCTCATCTCTCTATCACACACGGCACGTCAGCTTTCCTGCGATGGTAGGAGGATCCCCGCAGCAGCTTAGGTTTCTTATTCTTTCACAACAGCTCCCAGAAAAAGGAAAAGATAGCACTTTTTCCTGTGCGCCCTTATAAGGAGCAACTACACTGTTTTCAGAGTGTTCCCAGTACCCACTTTCTCACTGGAATGACCATGGGATCACACGGGCTCAGACAGGCCAGGATTCAACCTTTGTAGAGTGGGCCTGATGCACATGGGGAGAAAAGGAGCAAAATCATACATTTTTAGAGTAAAGAAATGGTGGCTAGAGTAGGAGAGGTTGATTTCAGGGTAAGGAAATGATAGATTGTGGCACTCTTAGGTTGTTAGTATTTGTAGTTAAATGAAACATGAAGGCCTAGAGATTCCTGATAGGCATCCTCCATTCAGTGTTTTGGATCTTTTTTAATACATATGTATTGAGCATTAAATGTCTGCCATGAACTCAATTAGAATAAAACAGAAAAGCAAGGAAAAAGGATTGATATGAGAACTCAATTCAGTATGCTGACATGTTATTTTACGGGGAAATTTTGAGAAAAAGTAGAATAGGAATGACTAGCTCTATAAGGTGCTAAAACATACTATACATTTATTTCAAAAAATACATTTGTTGGCTGGGTGTGGTGGCTCATGCCTGTGATCTCAGCACTTTGGGAGGCCGAGGCGGGCGGACCATGAGGTCAGGAGATCAAGACCATCCTGGCTAACACGGTGAAAACACGTCTCTACTAAAAATACAAAAAACAAAATTAGCCAGGCATGGTGGCAGGCACCTGTAGTCCCAGCTACTCCAGAGGCTGAGGTGGGAGAATGGCGTGAACCCAGGAGTTGGAGCTTGTAGTGAGCCAAGATCACGCCATTGCACCCCAGCCTGGGTGACAGAGAGAGACTCCGTCTCAAAAAATAAAACAAAAACAAACAAAAAGAATTTGTTACTGATTATTTACTTTTTGTTAAATATGCCAGTAAAACAGAGTCTAGAATTAGAACCAGAAAGAGTTGAGATTTAGTTTCAGTTTGTGGTAAGTTGTATTTCAAAGTCATTTCTTTCACCAAATGGATCCTGGATGAATAAAAATTGAAACATAAAGAGAAAACATAAAATTCACAAGACAGATGTTATTTCTACTACTATCATCATCATTATAATTATGTTTGAAGACAAACAGATTTTCTAAACCCTTATGTGTTGCTGGTGGGAGTGTATGATTTTACAAATACCTGGAAATTTGGCAATTTCTTTAAAAGTTTAACGTATGTTTGCCGTATGACCCAGCAATTTCACTCCTTGGAATCTACCTAAGAGACGTAAAAACGTATGTCCTCATGAAGATACATGTTTAAGAGTTCAGAACAGCGTTAGCCATAGTAGGCCCAAACTGAAAACAATCCAGATATCCTTCAACTAGTAAATGGATTGACAAAATGGATAAACTACATCCATGCAAGGCAATATCATTCAACAATAAAAGGGAACAAAACCAGACTTAACTGGCAGGGGAGATACCATGAACATGAGGGTAGTTTTCCCAAGGCAAGTTTCAACCCTTGCACTCCGGGTGATGAGCGATTACTTAATGGGTACAATGCATGTGATTGGGGTGATCGATACTGTGGAACACTGACTTCACCACTATGCAATCTACACAGGTAACAAAACTACACTTGGACCTTATAAATTTACACAGATGAAAAAAGAGAAAATAAATAAAAAGAAATGAAAAGGGACAAAATGATGATACATACTACAAAACTGATGAACTTCAATAATGTTAACTAAGAGAAGGAAACTGGACACAAAAGATTACATAATGTATGATTTCATTTACTTGAAATATGTAGAAGAGGGAAATTGATTGATGCAAAAAGCAGATCATTGGGTGCCTAGGGCTTGGGGTATCGGTGGGAATTAACTGTAAATAGAGAAATTTTGGACATGACAGAAATGTTAAAAAAAACTGGCTTGTTGTGATAATTGCACAAATGTACTGATTTACTAAAATCATTACATTTTACATATAGAATGAATAATCCTGTTAAAATAATTCTTTTTTAAAAAATAAGACTTTGTAAACAAGACAAAATCCAGAAGACACAAATGAAAAAATATTTGAAGAAAATTACTGACTTCTTTGCATGAAGAAAATAATAAAATTAAAAGAAGTATATGACGCTCAGAAAAAAATTTGATCACATAAGACAGACAATGGGTTAATTTCCTTATGAAAAATTGCTAACTAATCAATAAATTAATTAATGGAAATGCCACGGAAAATTGAGCAAAAGATATAGACTGACTATAGAAGAGAATATTCCAATAGTCAAATATTTGCTCAAACTCACCAACGAACGGAAAAATCCAAATTCAAACAGCAATTTCTCCCCCAAAAAACTGGAAAATACAATAGCTTGTTTTAAAATCAAGGATTTAGAAGATTCTATGGGAACAGATTCTCCTATATTATTAGGATTGTGAGTGGATGGCAGTGTGCTATTAAAACTCAAAATGCAATTGTTACATGCTTGATGAAAACAACAAAAATCCCATTCTGAACGTCTGTCTTAAGGAAACAATCCTACATGAGCCCAAAGAAATATAAAATTGGTCATTTTGAGCCGTGGTTTGCAATAACAAAAACATTTTGAAATTCTAAAAGAAAAACTGATTAATTTGTCTTGATTATAAAATTTTGTACATCCCAAAAACTATGCAGCATGTGAAGTGACAGCACACTGCAGGATGACATTTGGTGCTGTGTGGGGCAATGTGAGCATAGAGATTGGTGTAACCCTGAGTCGTTTGGATAATACAGTATTTCCACTCTAGGTTTTTACAGTCTCGGTACATTTTTCCTTGTACGTCCATGATGACATATAAAAAATGTAACAGGAGAGAAAAGAAACATTCTCAATATTTAGAAGAAAGGTAAATTGTGGTATAGACATAGAAAGGAATAATATACAGGGCTTTAAGTAAATTATGTAGGACTATCAACATGAATTGGAAAAAAATCATAAAACATAATGCCAATTAGGAAGTAAAAAATTATAAGAATTGTCACTGTTACTATAAGAAAAAAATATACAGACTAGACTAAATGGATAAACTGGAAAATAATCTTATTTTTAAAATTTTAATGAGCCATAGATCAAAAAGTATAAAAATTCCAAATTCCGGAAATGAACAAATTCCACTTAGGTGAGCAGGGACAAGAGTCCACTCTTATTCTTTGACCCCTCTATGGAATCTTAACGCGGTGGGGGGGAAGATTGAGCCTGGCTGAGAAAGGGAGATAGGGACTGAGGACAAAGCAACTGAGTTGTAAACAGCCCGGTGGGCTTGTGTGCTGCATTACAATCTATAGAGGCCCCCTGAATAATACATATCTACTTTACTCTGCCAGCTGAGTCTCCTTCCAGAATTTTTTCTGACTTCATGCTGGTGGTATGGGAACTAGGGAGGTAGACAGAAGACAACAAACATCTCTGTAGCTTCGTGCAAAGATCAGGAAGGAAATCAAGATAGGAACGATGCTTTCAACCACCTTGACTTGGCTGGCATTTATAATTGACATATATACTGACATCTGAGAACTACAGAATGTTTATTTACATTGCACAAAGATTATCCATGAAATAGAACAAATACTATGACGATAAAAGTAGTCTCAATTACTTTCACAAGCATAAAATCATACAGGGTATATTATCTGAACACAGTCTTACCAAATTACAAATAAGATGAAGAACATTGGCCAAATTTTTGGAAGTAAAATAATATGTTTCTAAACTGTGATTTGTCAAATAAAATCAGAAGGAAAATTAGAAGATAATTTTAAATAAAATAATACTGAAATGAATATTTAAAATTGTTGTTATGCAACCAAGGCAGTCCTTAGAAAAACAATTGTTTTAAATTCTTGTATTATAAAAGAATGCAACATTGGAGGTTACATTTCAACATGAGATCTGGAGGGGACAAACATCCAAACTATATCAATAACATAATTGGTTTAATGTATAGCGACTTTGTATCCAGCAACCTTATTTACATTTGCTTATTAAATCTATGAGTTTGTCTATTATTTTTTATTTCCTAAGTACCTGATTAGGTCAAGAGTAAATAATGACAACTTAACTGGATGCAATTATTATCTCTTTCATATATTTTTCTTGCCATTTTCATTGTCTGACTTCTCTGCTACTGCAGATATGAAAGAGACAGTTTTACATATATTTCACTGCTGAGACTAATATGTGCAATAGGTTAGCAACCATTTCTTAGACTGAAAAAATACCTTTTAAATACAAGTTTGCAAACAGATTTTTGTTTTTGTTTGCTTATTTTTTTTAGACAGAGCTTTGCTTTTGTTGCCCAGGCTGGAGTGCAGTGGCGCACTCTCAGCTCACTGCAACCTCTGCTTCCCAGGTTCAAGCAATTCTCTTACCTCAGCCTCCCCGGTACCTGGGACTACAGGCACGCGCCACCATGCCCGGCTAATTTTGTATATTTACTAGAGACAGGGTTTCTCCTTTTGGTCAGGCTGGTCTCGAACTCCCCACCTGAAGTGATCCACCCAACTCAGCCACCCAAAGTGCTGGGATTACAGGAATGAGCCACCACGCCTGGCCAGATTTTTAAAAAATTAAGGCCAAATGCTGAATTCTATCAAATACTTCAAGACTCTTTGCATGTCTTTTCTCCTTCCTTCAGCTAATGTAGTGAATCACACTAATTGATTCTCAAATGTTCCAACAACCTTGAATTTCTGCAATAAACTCCACTTGGTCATGAGGTAGTAGCCATCTTTTATATCACTGAATTCAGTTGGCTAATATTTTCTTAGGAACTTGGCTCATAAGAGCTATTGGTCCATAAATTCCTACTTGTTGTAGAGTTCTTTTCAGGTCTTAAAGTTTACACAGATCTCATTGAACACAACTGCAAGTATTTTCCTTTTTTCAAATATGTTTGAAGTTTGCAAAAGTTAGTGTTGTTTGTTCCTTAAATAGTTGAAAACAGTTACTGAACCTGGATGAACCTGCGGTTTTGTCTTGGGAAAGCTTTATGGAACGGCCTTACTTTCTCTATAAGATGTGCAACTCTTCATATTTTATGGTATTTGTCAGCTTCAGTACATTGTACATTTTGAGCAATTTATTCATTACATGCAAACTTATTTTGTAAAGTTGTTCATATTATTATTTCGTGCTGATAAATCTGTAAGACTATAACAAGAGATATGAAATTTGTGTCACTGGAGTCTTAGAGGGAGATGACAAATGGGTGATGCCCAAAGAGTGTTTGAAGGAAGATTGACTGTTTTCCAAATTTGGACAAAGACTTAAATGCAAAAATTCAGGAATCTGTGCAAACCCAAACGAAGATAAATCCAAAGAAATTTAGACCAAAAAAGAAATAAAGCACAGTTTAGCCCTGGCCTGTATATTTACACCACTGAATAAATTACCAAAAGTGTCTGTCTAGCGAGAGTTTGTTCTAACAAAGTGGAGAGGAAGAGCCAGTCTTATGTAAATATTGAATCATCCCACAACTACGTTTCATTAAACTCCCTGATTTTTTTTTTAAACAGAGTCTTGCTCTGTAGCCCAGGCTGGAGTGCAACGGCGTGATCTCGGCTCACTGCAAGCTCCGCCTCCCGGGCTCACGCCATTCTCCTGCCTCAGCCTCCCCCAAAAAACTCTTGAAAGCAACAAGAGAGAAATGACATCTCATGATCTCATGCATAGGATAAAATAAATTAAATAACAGTGGATTGCTCATTAGAAATCATGCAGACCAGTCAGAAGTGGCACAAGTTATTTTAATGGCTGAAAGTAATGTTAACCTAGAATGTACAACCAGAAAAATATTATTATAAAATGAAGGTTCTATCATGACATTCTTTGTTTCTGTTTTGTTTTGTTGTTTAGATGGAGTCTTGCTCTTTCATCCAGGCTTGAGGGCAGTGGCGCGACCACGGCTCACTGCAGCCCCTGCCTTCCAGGCTCATGCGATCCTCACATCTCAGCCTGCTGAGTAGCTGGTATTACAGACACGCACCACCACATCTGGCTAATTTCTGTATTTTCGGCCGAGACAGGGTTTACTCATGTAGCCCAGGCTGGTCTCGAACTCCTGAGTCAGGGGATCCACCTGCCTTGGCCTCTCAAAGTGCTGTGATTACAGGCATGAGCCGCCACGCCCCACCATGACATTCTTAGAGAAAGGAAAATTGAGAGAATTTGATGCTGGCTGACTTATCCTAAAACAAGAGCTAAAGGAAGTTCTTGAACTGGAATAGAAATGATAATGGAAGAAATCCTCCACTAGCAGGAAAAAAATAAACAATAGAATGATTTAAAATATGGGTTAAGACGACAGACTTTTCTTCAGTTTTGTAAATTAATTTGATGGTTGAGGCAACAATTACAACATTGACAGATGTGGTTTTTGATGCAAGTAGAGAAAATAAAAAATGTCTATTATAAATGCAGGAGTGGAAAGGGATATAAAGGAGGCAAAGTTTCTACACTTTAGTCGAATTGACAAAATGTCAGCACCAGTAGACTATGAGAAGTCATGTTAATAGATAGCTAAATCACAAAAACTCTACAATGAGATACACCAAAAAGATGATTGATTACAAAATGGAATTCTAAAAATTGCTTAAGGAACACATCAAAAAACAGGAAAAGCAAATGGAGAAGCTAAAACCAAAGGAAACAAAAAAGAAAACAAGAAGCAGATGGCAGTCATAAGAACTCACATATTAATAATTGCATTACATGTAAATTGTCTGAAAAGACAAACGTCAGGGTGAAAACTAATGAACTATAGATATACTACCTATTGTGTCCGGAGTTTGTTCCTTCTCGTGAGTTCGTGGTCTCACTGACTTCAACAATGGGGTTTGTGGTCTCACTGACTTCAAGAATGAAGCCGTGGACCTTCCCAGTGAGTGTTACAGCTCTTAAAGTTGTCATGGACCCAAACAACAAGCAGCAGCAAGATTTATTGTGAAGAGCAAAAGAACAAAGCTTCCACAGTGTGGGAAGGAAACCGAGCAGGTTTCTGCTGCTGGCTGGGGTGGCCAGCTTTTATTTCCTTACTTGTCCCCACCCATGTCCTGATGATTGGTCCATTTTACAGAGTGCTGACTGGTCCATTTTACAGAGTGCTGATTGGTACATTTTATAAACCTTTAGCTAGCTACAGAGCACTGATTGGTGCGTTTTTACAGAGCACTGATTGGTGCATTTTACAAACCTCCACCTTGCCACAGAAAAGTTCTTCAAGTTCCCACCCGACCCAGAAGTCCAGCTGGCTTCGCTTCTCACTATTAGCAACTTACTGCAAATATTACAAAAGTGGAAGGTTGAAAGAGAAGAATGGAAAAAAATAAACCATACAAACATCTGTCAAAGAAAGCAGAAATGGCTATAATCTCAGATAACATAAAATACACAGAGCAATGAATATTCTAAGAGACAAACAGAAACAATAAAGATAAATGTGTTAATTCAGAACGAAGACATAGCAACTCGAAATGTGTGTGCAGCAAAAAAATGAGTTACAAATCAGTAGAGCAAAAATGATCATAACTGAAAGGAGAAATAGATAAATACACAGCTAAACTTTTAGAATTCACAAACCATCTCTGAAATATTAATAAAACTGTACAAAAACTCAGCCAGATAATGAAACCCAACAAAACTATCCACCAATAAGATCTAATAGACATTTACAGACCACCACACCAAACAGAAGAATACACATTTTTAACTGTCCATGGAATATTTACCAATGTAGATCATACCCTGGACCATAAAAGAACCTCAACAAATGTGAAAGAATTGAAATCATACGGACTGTGTTCTCTGGAAGCAATGGAGTTAAGCCAGAAATCAATAACGTGAAGAAAATCGGTAGAACTCCAAACATACGGAAACTAAATAACATACTTTTAAATTACCTGTGGATCAAAAAAGATGTCTTAAGGAAAATAAGAAATGTATTCAACTAAGTGAAAATGAAAATATAATCTTTGGTACATAGCTAAAGCGGTGCTTTCAAAAACTATTTATAGTACAAAATGTACACACTGAAAAAGAGAAAAGGTCAGAAACCAATAATCTTAGCTCCCACCTCAAGAATCTAAAAAAGTAGTCCAAAATAACCTAAAGCAAGAAACGAAAAAAATATATATATGAAGGCAGAACTCTGGGGCTCACACCTATAATCCCAGCATTTTGGGAGGCCAAGGCAGGCGGATCACCTGAGGTCGGGATTTCCAGACCAACCTGACCAACATAGGGAAACACCTATGCCAGCTCATTTTGACACATAATCATAATAATTCAATGGAGGTAATACAGTCTCTAGTCTTTTCAAAAATACGGTCCAGGAGAAAGTGGAAATCCATAGACAAAAACAAAACCAAACAAAATAAAAAAGGAAGCAAAAGGAAAAAGATACAAAAAAAGAAACTTAACAAATTCTCACATCTTATGAAAACATTCACCCCCAATTAAATCATGTCTATGTATTAAAGGTTTAGAAAAAACATATGAGAAAATCGTCAGGAGCTGAGGCCTGGTGTCTAGTTCTGAGTTCATAGACATGACACCAAAAGCACTATGAGTGAAAAACAAAAACACAGGCCGGGCAAAAAATTAGCCAGGTGTAATAGCAGGCGCCTGTAGTCACAGTTACTTGGGAGGCTGAGGCAGAATGGCGTGAACCCGGGAGGCAGAGCTTGTAGTGAGCTGAGACCGCGACACTACATTCCAGCTTGGGCCACAAAGCAAGACCCTGTCTCGGGAAAAAAAGAAAAAAATCCACAAACACAAAAAACAAACAAAATCAAATCAATAGATGTGATTTTGTCAAAAAAAAAAACAACAACCTGTTTTTCTGTAAGGTATCCTGCTAAGAAATGAAAAGTAAGCTAGAGATATGGAGAAAATATTTAAAACCACATATATTACCAAGAATATATTATCTAGAATATATAATCAACTATAAAAGCTCTACTATAAAATCTATAGAGTGAGGACTATGAAATTTAATGACAAAATGGGCAAAAGATATGAAGACACATTTTATCACAGAAGATATATATGTACAATATATACATGGCAAATAAGCACAATGAATGACATGCCAATCACTTGCCATCAGGGAAATGCAAATTAAGAACTTGATGTAATAGTGCTACACACCTCTTTTTTTTTTTTTTTTTTTTTTTTTGAGACAGTCTCCCTCTCTCGCCCAGGCTGGAGTGCAGTGGTGCTATCTCAGCTCCACCTCCTGGGTTCACGCCATCCTACTGCCTCAGCCTCCCAAATAGCTCAGACTATAGGTATCCACCACTACACCCAGCTAATTTTTTGTATTTTTAATAGAAATGGGGTTTCACCATGTTAGCCAGGATGGTCTCCATCTCCTGACCTCGTGATCTGCCTGCCTCGGCCTCCCAAAGTGCTGGGATTAAGGCATGAGCCTCGGCCCCCGGCTCCCCAACCTCTTAATACAGCTAAATTTTTTTTAAAAACGACAATGTAAATGCTGGTAAGAATGCAAAAAAACTGGATTTCACATACATTGATTGTGAGGATGTAAAATGTCACAGTCTTTCTAGAGAATAGTTTGGCAGTGTCTTGAAGAATTCCTGCCATATGAGCCAGGAATTACATTCTGGGACATTTACATCAGATAAATAAAAACACATGTTAACACAACAGTCTTACACAAATGTTCACAACAGCTTTATTTGTAATCGCCCCAAAACTAGAAACAGTCAAAATGTCCCTCAAAAGGCAAATAGTTAAACTGCAGTGGCTCCATCTAATGAAGTGTTCCTTAGCAATAAAAAAGAGCAAACGTGATACATGCAACAACTCGGATGGATCTCAAGGACATTATGCTGAAGAGAAAATGCCAGTCACAAAAATCACGTACTGTGTGATTCTATTTATGTAACATTTTCAAAATGACCCTATTCTAGAGATTGGTGGAGAAGAGATTAGTGGTTGTCAGTTGTCAGGGTGATAGTGTGTAAGGAGTATGGCATGACTCTAAAGGGCAGCATGGCAGGAGAGCTCTGTGGGATGGAATAGCTCTCCATTGGGTTGTGTGGTGGTTACATAAATCTGCAAGCATGATAAGACACAGGCATAGAAGTATGGACACATATTACACCAAAGTCAGTTTCCTGGTTTTGCTACTGTGCTAGTGTGTCTGGAATTGGTTCCTTCTGGTGGGTTCTTGGTCTCGTTGACTTCAAGAATGAAGCCACAGACCCTTGTGGTGAGTGTTACAGTTCTTAAAGATGGTGTGTCTGGAGTCTGTTTCTTTCCGACGTTCAGATGTGTCCAGAGTTTCTTCCTTCTGGTGGGTTCGTGGTCTCGCTGACTTCAGGAGTGAAGCCGCAGACCCTTCTTTCTGGTGAGTGTTACTGCTCATAAAGGTAGTGCAGACCCAAAGAATGAGCAACAGCAAAATTTACTGTGAGGAATGAAAGAACAAAGCTTCCACAGCGTGGAAGGGGACCCAAGCGGGCATGTCATCATGTCACCATGTCATCACTCTCACACTGAGCCCCAGGTATGTCTAACCATTGAGGGCCAGGAAACTGACTTCCTCCTGGACACCGGCACGGCTTTCTCAGTGTTAATCTCCTGTCCTGGACAGGTGTCCTCAAGGTCCGTTACTATAAGAGGAATTCCGAGGCAGCCTGTAACCAGGTATTTCTCCCACTTCCTCAGTTGTAATTGGGAGACTTTGCTCTTTTCACATGCCTTTCTTGTGCCTGAAAGTCCCATACCCTTGTTAGGGAGGGACATATTAACCAAAGCTGGAGCTATTATCTACATGAATATGGGGAAAAAGTTAACGATTTGTTGTCTCCTGATTGAGGAGGGAATCAAACCTGAAATCTGGGCATTGGAAGGAACAAACTCAAGCTCCAGCCTTAAGCCTTCCCACAGGAAAAAATTTCTCTTTTTTTTTTCTTTTTTTTTTTGAGACAGATTCTCACTCTGCCTCCAGGCTGGAGTGCCGTGGTGCAATCTCGGCTCACTGCAACCTCCACCTCCTGGGTTCAAGCAAGTCTCCTGCCTCAGCCTCCTGAGTAACTGGGAAGACAGGCGCATGCCACAATGCCTGGCTAATTTTTTTTCTTTTTTTTGAGACTAAGTTTCACTCTTGTTGCCCAGCCTGGAGTGCAATGGCACAATCTCGGCTCACTGCAACATCCACCTCCCTGGTTCAAGCAATTCTCCTGCCTCAGCCTCCCGAGTAGCTGGGATTATAGGCATGCGCCACCATGCCCGACTGATTTTTGTTTTTTTTTTTTTAGTAGAGACAGGATTTCTCCATGCTGATCAGGCTGGTCTCGAACTCCTAACCTCATGTGATCTGCCTGCCTTGGCCTCCCAAAGTGCTGGGATTACAGGTGTGAGCCACCACACCCAGCCCCAGCTAATTTTTGTATTTTTAGTAGAGACAGGGTTTCACCGTGTTAGCCAGGAGGGTCTCGATCTCCTGACCTCGTAATCCACCCGCTTAAGGTCTCCCAAAGTGCTGGGATTACAGGCGTGAACCACCGTGCCCAGCAGGAAAAAGGTTTAATAGACTCACAGTTCGGTATGGATGGGAAGGCCTCAGGAAAGTTACAATCATGGCAGAAGAGGAAGAGGACCATCTTATATGGCAGCAGGCGAGAGAGAATGTACCCATAGCAGGAACTGTCAAACACTTATAAAAACCATCAGATCTCGTGAGAACTCACTCACTATCACAAGAACAGCATGGGGGAAACGGTCCCCATGGTCTAATCACCTCCCAGCAGGTCCCACACTGGACGTGTGGAGATTATGGGTATTACAATTCAAGATGAGATTTGGGTGGGGAAACAGAGCCAGGCTAAGCATGTAACTGTTACGGGATCATTGGGGTGTTGCTTTTCTTGCCAGAATCCTGTGGCTGGTAATGCCTTTGCCTGAGTTTTACTCAGGCCAGCTGGGCTCATTCCACCCACTTTGCCTGGCATGCAGTGCTCAGCTCACACTACTGGCCTGGATCCCACACCTGCCAAGGGTGAGTCAGGTGGTGAGGGATGTGTGAGCAACTGAGTGTGGGGTCCGGCCACTGTGCAAACCCAGGCATGTTGACTGTGCAGGGAAGGCAGCTCTAGGTGCTGCCACGGGTGTCAGCTCCCTGTGAGGCTGCAGCTGGACCAGGCACACCACAAGCAGCTTCCACAGCTGGCACTGGGAACAACGTGGCACCTGGAAGCTTGGAGACCCCAGGAATCACAGGCCCCAAAAAGTGAGTCACAGCCCTGGCTCAGTGAGCTCCCAGGTTTGGGCTCCCTGAAGAGCCACAGCTCTTGTCTCCTTCTCTTTGCCCACGACATGGCGAGCAAGGGGCATGTTTCAGTCATGTTTGTGTTCCAGCATTTTTAGCCTCACCATTCGGGGGCAGATCCCCAGTTCTTGTCCTGAGTCCAGGAAGAATGAGGTATGCAGACAAGTGGAGAGTGAGCAGGAAAAAAAGGAGCTTTATTAAGCCATAGAACAACTCAGAGACCTGCAGTGGGCAGCTCTTCTCCATAGCCGGGTTGTCCCGACACCTGTTCAGCTCTCCGCAGAGGGGGTAGCTCCTCTCAGGAGGGCAACTGCTCTCTGCAGCAGGACATCCCTCATCTCCCTGTCCTCTCTCTCGGCTCTCTCCATCCTCTGCTCGAGTCTGCCTGAGCCCAGGGCTTTTACAGGCCTCAGAGGAAAGTGCACATCATGGGCGGCCATGGGGCAGGCCCAGAAAAGGCACAAGTTCCCACTGCTGTCAGCAGGACTGGCAGCCCAGCCTGGTGAGCAGGGCCTCAGCAGGACCTGCCTCTTTCTGCCCAGGAGGCTGTTTGCCTCCCACCACTATCCATGGCGACCAGGCTGCTCATGCCAAGTGGCACCTGTAGGCCACGCCAGTTTCCTCAGCCCATCTTCTCTCAGCTTCCCCATGGCTGAGGTGGCAGGAGACTGGTATGTCAATGCTGCCCTGAGCGTGCACACACCTGACCAGGCTGTGACAGCACCGGGGCTGGGCCCACCTCCACTCTGAGATCAGAGCAGGAACTAGGAGAGACCAGGGGAGATGCCAGGCAGTGGGAGCAGACACCCTGGAGACTGCAGGGACATGGAGGCCTTCTCGGCCTTGAGGGCTTGGAGTGCAGAGAGGCCTGGACCCTGCTGCGGGGGAGTGGGTCTCCCACCCAATCTGTGGAGCCTGCAGGTAGCCCCTGTCACAGCTTCTCACAGCCTGAGGTGGGCAGCTCCACTCGCTGGGCCCAGGCCAGCATCTGAGGCAAAGATGATGTCTCTGCAAGATCTTCTCCTAGAACTCAGGGGTGCCCAGGGATCTCCCTCGCCTGGATGGGCTGGGGAGGCACCTTGAGGACCCGATTGTGGCAGGGCTTGGCCATGGGGAGCATCAGGCTCAGTGGCCACCCCCGAGGCCACAACCCTGGGCAGCCTCAGGCAGAGCCTTCTCCTGAGACCCAGGAACAGTGCTCCCTCGGCAGGGTGGGACAGTGGCCTTGTGGCTGGATAGGTCCCCAAAGTGGGGCAACTCCCACTTCTCACCCCAGGCCACTGAGGCATGGCCCCAGCTCCATGCCCTCCCCACAGCTGCAGGATGAGAGCAGCAATGCAGGACTGGTAAAGGCTCCGGGCATGGGGCGGGTCCTGCCGGCTGCTCAGGGGTTGGGGCAGCGCAGTCAGGGACACAAGGCACAGGGAACACGGGGCACAGGGGTCCCACCATGGCCACTGCTCCCACAGTCACTCCTGCTACCACCGCTTGCAACTTCCTGCTGCAGCCAGCCACTCTGGACTGCTCGCCACTGCATCATCACCACCCTTTAATCCTAAAATGCTAAGGTGAACCTTAGATGGCTTTCCTAGATTGTCGTATCACCATTAGTTTCTTTTTCCACAATTTCTTTCTTCTTTTCTTTTTCTTCTTTTCTTTTTTCTTTCTTTGTGTTTTGTTTGTTTGTTTGTTTTGTTTTGACAGGATCTTCCTCTTGTCAGTGATGATGAGGGGAATCTTTTGAAGGAATTAGAATTGCTACACAGTATCTTTCTCAAATTATGTAATACTACCATTCATTAAAAGAAGTAGTCTTATTACTATGCACACCCATAAATTATAGGGATATAAATAATTTTAATACAAGAAACATTATTCTCAGAAATGGAACGTGAAGGAGTATGAGATAGTGGCTGAGCTTGAGGGGTATATAATTTGGTTCACTCTGTGGTGTACCTTTTACTAGGTTTGCAGCTTTGCAAAAGTTGTTTTATCTCCATCTTTTTATTCTCTCCACCTGTAAGCATGAAAAGGGTTTACTTTACTGAGCTGATGTGAGAATTAAATAAAAATATGAAGTCTAGAAAGCCCTTAGTACAATTCTGAGTACAAAGTAAAATGTTCATTTCTATTGCAGCGTGATGAGAATCCTGCCCCTGGAAACACTAAGGCACATAAGGGATGAGTGCCTGTCAGAGCTGTGGGAGGGTGTGAATTAATGCAGAACATTACATGTGTAGTTGTACTTTGAGGTTCGTTCTGAATCTTAGATGTTACATTTATAATAATACAAAACATAGGCCGGGCGCAGTGGCTCAAGCCTGTAATCCAGCACTTTGGGAGGCCGAGACAGGCGAATCACGAGGTCAGGAGATCGAGACCATCCTGGCTAACACGGTGAAACCCCGTCTCTACTAAAAAAAAAAAAAAATTAGCCAGGCGTGGTGGCAGACACCTATAGTCCCAGCTACTCGGGAGGCTGAGACAGGAGAATGGCGTGAACCCGGGAATTGGAGCTTGCAGTGAGCCTAGATCACCCCACTGCGCGCCAGCCTGGGCGACAGAGCGAGATTCCATCTCAAAGAAAAAAAAATTAATAATAGCATAAAGCATAATAATTATCTAAATGTAGAATTATACATGTAAAATTATATGATTACATCAACTGATATAATTCATAGTTTTTCCCTAGGGTTCTCTTTCCTGAACATTCTGTAACGTATTAGTTAGCAAAGTCTTCTTATATCTTCCCTTACGATAAAACAAGAGAAGCATAATAGTAAAGGGCCATAGTCTCAGTCAAATGAGGAAATCATAATAGGAACCAAGAATGAGGGACTGAACACTCTTCACATAAAATATTAATTATTTTAAAACAGAGTTGTTCTGTCAACAGCTGACGTTGAGTCTTTGATCGATCTCTCAGCCCCCTGAATACTTGGATTGCACAGTTGACCTTATCACATTGTTAGGGTAAGTGCTATACAAAGGCACCTTCAGACCCTCCATTGCACATAGGTGACCCTGCAAACCCCTTGCCTGTGTTGTTTGGAGGTGCCACTAAACTTGAGGGCAGCATCAGGAGACACATTTGAAAAAACCTTTTACTCAGATTAAATTATTAAAAACTTTCAATTTCCTCTAACTTATTAGAGACATCCCTACCTGTAAAGAGGTGCAGATTGCACTCTCCAGTCAACAGCTGTCATTCTGTCATATCATCAGATACCTGGGGCTGCTGCTTCTTGAGGTGTCCAGAGAATCACAGTATTTTCCAGTATTGAAAGACCTGAAAGGTCACGGTGCCTTCATTTCAACTGTGAGATATTAAGTAATTTTCCCAAATCTACAACATTAAGATATGGTGCAATAAGGACCAGATTAAAGGTCTGCACATTGGCAACCATGTTCCCTCCATCTCCTTTACTCCTAAACACACTCACACACTCCCTTCTGCAAACAATTCTCTTGTCAAGTGGGAAATGAATGCTCTTACAAGGCTCAAACTTGTGAACACATCACTGACCAGCACAGAGATGGCTAACAATAGGGACCCAATTAAAGTGTTTTACATGCAACTGGATCAAACCTTTCAAGTACTAAATTAAAACAATCCTTTAAAGAAGAAAATTGTTTCAGAAGAGGACCTTCATGCTGAATCTCTGACCAGCAACTAATGATGCTATTGAACTCAGATGCTGATTGGTTCTCCAACACGAGATTATCCAATTCAGGAGCAAGGAAATCAGTAACTTCCTCCCTATAATTTGGAATGTGGGTGGAGGGGGGTCAGAGTTCTCCCTGAGTGAGACTTGCCTGCTACCCTGGCCCCTGGTCCTGTCCTGTTCTCCAGCATGGTGTGTCTGAAGCTCCCTGGAGGCTCCTGCATGGTAGCGCTGAAAGTGACACTGATGGTGCTGAGCTCCCCACTGGCTTTGGCTGGGGACACCCGAAGTAAGTGCACATTATGGGTGCTGAGCTACTATGGGGTGGGGAAAATAGGGAGTTTTGTTAACATTGTGCCCAGGCCATGTCCCTTAAAAAATTGTGACATTTTTCAGAGATTGCCCATCTTTATCATTGGATCCCAAATTATTTCCACCACAAAAGGAGCTTGGCTACTTGCCGTCTCCATGAGACTTGTGTAAGGGGCCTCCGTACAGGTCGTTTCTTTTTCAAATCTCCAGCAATAAAACCTTTGCATCACATGTCCTCAGGGTCTTTAGAAGATTTAGAAATAAGGATGCTAAAATAAATTCCCCATACAGCACTTCCCTTTATTATGTTGACTTATGTCAGAAAAAAGGAGGTTTTTACTGAAAATTTTGTGGGAATCAAGGGAATTCAAAGTGTCTCTCCTAGAGGACCCTGGGTTATGTCCTCCCAATGTGCCAGGATTAAAGATGTAAGCCACTGTGCCCAGGCCAAAAGAGATGACTCTTAATAAAAGATTTCCTTTTCTTAAATCACTGTTTCTTTATCTGTGAATTCTTCTTCCAACTAGAAGGAGGAGAAAGAAGAAGTTTGTCTGTATTTCTCACCAGGAGAAGGGGTCTAGTGTGACATCAAAATGAAAGAGTGCTGGAGCTTAAGTCCCCTCTTGCTTTCCAGGATCCCCGCAGTGATAAGTTCCCATACCCTGGTTTATTCATGGAAACCACGCTTCTTTTTCTCAGCAGCTACTGTGGCCTGGGCTCCATTCTAAGTTCAAATCATTCTGTTTGATTAAGATAGAGAGGGTCTCTACTCTCATGGAAGTTACACAAGTGTAGAAGAGACAGACACTAACCCAATAAACATTTAACAAAGAAGAAAATGTTAGAGAGACATCGTGCACTGAAGAAAAGACATAGGTCTGTGGAAAGAGAGAAATGGATTCACCTACTTTAGTTCTATGTTTAGGCAGCTCTACCTGAGAAAGTGACATTCAGCTGAGACAACAAAATAAGTAGACAGTCGTGAAGATCTAACGGATCAAAGTTCCAGGGAGACCAAATCGGGGGAAAACCCTGGTGTGGGAAATTATGTGGAGGGAGAGAAAGAAGGCTAGAGGTGCTGACATATAGAAAGCAAGGAAATGGAAAGGCAGAAGATGAAGTAAGACACAGAGAGGAAGTCAGGAGCCTCGTCATTATATGCTCTGATGTCCATGATAAAAAATTTGAATTTTATTTTATTTTTATTTATTTTTTAATTTAATTTAATTGTATTTTTTTGAGACGAAGTTTCATTCCTGTTGTCCAGGCTGGAGTGCAGTGGTGCAATCTCAGCTCACTGTAACCTCTGCTTCTCGGGTTCAAGTGATTCTCCTGCCTCAGCATCCCAAGTAGCTGGGATTACAGGCACCCACCACCATACTGGCTAATTTTTTTGTATTTTTAGTAGAGATGGGGTATCACCACGTTGACCAGGTTGGTCTTGAACTCCTGACCTCAGATAATCTGTCTGCCTTGGCCTCCCAAAGTGCTGGGATTACAGGCGTGAGCCACCACACCAGGACTGAATTTTATTTAAATAGATCTGATGGTTACTGTATGGTTACAGGGAGAGTCAATTTATATTAACTTTTGTTTGTTTGTTTGTTTGTTTGTGATGGAGTCTCGCTCTGTTGCCCAGGCTAGATTGCAGTGGCACAATCTCGGCTCACTGCAACCTCCACCTCCTGGGTTCAAGCAATTCTCCTGCCTCAGTCCCCCGAGTAGCTGGGACCACAGGCATATGCCAGCACACATGGCTAATTTTTTGTATTTTTAGTAGGGATGGGATTTCACCGTGTTAGCCAGGATGGTCTCGATCTCCTGACCTCAGATGATCCACCGACCTCAGCCTTCCAAAGTCCTGGAATTACAGGCGTGAGCCACTGCGCCCTGCCTATATTCAATTATTAAAATTAATTCTACCTACTCTGTGGGGATTGGATTGTTGGGGTTCACGGGTGGTCAGGGAGACTATTTAGGAGCACAGCAGGGAATTCTCCTGGGAAAACAAGCTTGTGGCTTCATGGAGTGCATTAGTGATAAAGACGGTGAAGAGGATAAAGTGGACAGACTTGGCATCTATTTTTGCTTAGTTAATGAATTACTGTAAAGGGGGTGGAACAATCAAGCTTATTCCTAAGGATTTTGTTTTGACAGATAAGTGGGTGGTGGTGTTATTTATTGACACAGGAAAAACTATGGGAGGAAACGACTTGACGTGGGTGGTTGGAAATAAAAGTTTTGTTTAAATTTGAGACGATTTATTGACATTCATGTAGAAAAATCAGAAGGTCAGTGAGAAGAGACTCATGGTGAGGCTAGGGTTTCAGATATTTGTGTTGGCGGCATCAGTATGTGTAGTGTGTTAGATTCCAGGGAGTGGAAGATGATACATAGGGAGATGGATTGTGCGGAGAAAAAAGAAGAGGGCACAGGCCAGCAAAGGGGGCTGAGAAACAGCCCAGGGATGTTGGAGAATAAAACAAGAGAATATAATGCGTGTAAGTCAAGGAAAACAGATTTTTTTTTTTCAAAGAAAAGGGAGAGGCCAATTGTGGTGAGTACCACTAAGAGGAGGGGGAGTGAGAACGTGACAGAGAAGCGAGTGCTGGGTTTGGTGGAGTTGATATTTGCAATCAATCCAGTACACAGGGAGGAAACTGGATTGGACCATTTGAAGAGCGAGTAGAAGTGAGGATGAGGTTAAGGTTGACTGGAGGCAGGGAGGGGTCCCCAAAGCCTGGGGATCAAAAGGGGATTTCCCGCATGGTTCCCCAGGCCCCCGTTCGCCTCAGGAAGACGGAGGATGAGCCCCTGGGCTGCTGGGGGTGGGCGGTGCGGGTGGGGCCGGTTAAGGTTCCCAGTGCCCGCACCCGCTCAGGAGCCCCGGATGGCGGCGTCGCTGTCAGTGTCTTCTCAGGAGGCCGCCCGTGTGACCGGATCGTTCGTGTCCCCACAGCACGTTTCTTGGAGCAGGCTAAGTCTGAGTGTCACTTCTTCAACGGGACGGAGCGGGTGCGGTTCCTGGATAGATACATCCATAACCAGGAGGAGAACGTGCGCTTCGACAGCGACGTGGGGGAGTTCCGGGCGGTGACGGAGCTGGGGCGGCCTGACGCCGAGTACTGGAACAGCCAGAAGGACATCCTGGAAGACGAGCGGGCCGCGGTGGACACCTACTGCAGACACAACTACGGGGTTTTTGACAGCTTCACAGTGCAGCGGCGAGGTGAGCGCGGCGGGGAGAGGGGCCTGGATCCCTGTGAGCTGGGAATCTGAGTGTATGTGAGTGTGTGTGAGTGTGTGTGTGTGTGAGACAGAGACAGAGAGAGAGAGAGAGAGAGAGATAGCGCGCCATTTGTGAGCATAGAATCCTCTCAATCCTGATCAAGGAGTTCTGAGGGCACAGGTGTGTGTAGAGTGTGGATTTGTCGTGTCTGTGTGTCTGTTGTGGGGGGGAGGCAGGAGGGGGCTGCTTCTTATCCTTGGAGGCCTCTGTGGGGAGGTGACATGGGAGGTGGGTGCAGGGGACTGGAGAGAGAGGAGACCTTGATTGTCTGGGGTCCTTAGAGAGGCAGGGAAGGGAAGTGTAAGGAGTATGTGGTTGGGGTGAAGGTTTAGGGGAGGAGAGCTGAGGGGTAAGGAAGGTTTGGGATAATGTGAGGAGGCCAGTTCCAGGCTGTCCCTGGCACACACCCTTCATGTAATCTCTGAAATAAAAGTGTGTGGTGTTCATTTGCAAAAGCATTAGATTGATTTCTAGGGGAATAGAGGAGACCTCTGAGGCACCTTGAAGTTTCTTTAGTTCTAAATTTCTTGCTAGTTTTTTTGTTTTTGTTTTTGTTTTAGTGTGTACAGGGTTTACATAGTAGAAATGACTGTGAAACTAACTTCCTGAATTAAAGTTTTAACACAGTTACTATTTTGTTATAATGCTAATAGTTTTCTAGTAGTTACATATTATTCTTTTACATGTAATAGTTGTGACACAACTCACCTCACTTTCCCCTTTGTTGACTTTTATTATGACATTCTCCAAAAGTTGAAAATGTATGTTTCTGGTTAATTTTTAATTTATGTTTTTTATTTGTAATTTCTTTGAATTTTTTTGACCTATTTATTGGCCAGTTATAATTACTGCTCTAAGAATTCCCTATCGTATTAGGCAGGTAATGGACAATGATGTACTGTCTAATATCTCGAGGGCTTAGTATTTTTCTCAGTGACTTTGTGGGTTCTTTGTACTGTAAGATTATTAACACTTTATTGATATTTGATTCAGCATTTGTTCCAGTTTGTGGTATGTTGATTTTGAAAATTCTTTTCCATGTTAAGAATTTGAACATTTTTATTTAATAAAATATATTGCAAAATTTTGATTAATGATTTACAATCCATCTTAAATCTACCATTTTGTGGTACTGTTGTCTCTAGGTTTCTCCTTACTTAAAAAAAATTATTGTATTTATTGAGAGTCTGCTAGTGTCAGGGATTTTTCTGGGCATAAGCACCCAAGTAACAAGTCCCAGATCCTGCCTTGATCCAAATGTCATTCTGGAAAGAAAAATCATTTCACAATGATAGGCCTGATAATAATTATGCTTGTTATTATCCTTGTTTGGCTATTTTTCTACTTCTCTGTAAACCCAGGCTCTGGCCTTGACCAGGCCTCCAGCACAGCTGGCCATGTGGCCTTACAGTGTCAGCCTGGAATTTAATCTTGATAGTGAGGACCCATTAGATTTGAGAGATGGGAGATGCATTGATTAGCTAAATGTAAATATAAGAACTTTCAAAACTAAAATGACATTCCTTAATCCTTCTCTCTGCTTCAGGACTCATGCTTTTCTAGGAACGTAAACATTTGGAGAATCATTTCTGTCTGTCCCACCTTCCCAGGGGCAGAACCATTTCTGTGGTGTTTGTTCTAAGGTGTGAGTGCATGGCGGTAGTATTCCTAAAACTTCATACTCAGTTTCCTCATGTACCCAAGTCTGTCCTTTTAACTATCCACATTGCTTTAAATCATACTTTTCTGTCACGGTGTACAAGGATGATAAATAGGTGCCAAGTGGAGCACCCACGTGTGATGAGCCCTCTCACAGGGGAATGGAGTGAGAAGCTTCTGACCTCATAAATTGAAGGCTATCTTCAGTCATTGTTTTATACATTTTACGTGCATTTATCCTCATATAACCCCAAGAGGTAAATTAGTATAATCGTCCTTCATTGTAGGTGACAAAGTTGAGACACAGAAGAATCAAAAAACTCTTCCAGGATCAACCAGTAAAAGGCAGCCCTTGGATTTGAACCAGGCAACCTGGCTCAGATATTAGTTTTAATTACTATACTCTTTACTTTCAAAGATTTGTAAACACTTTGACAATGCATACCAATTTCAAGCTATGAAGAAACAAATATAATTTTTCACAACATCTCTCAAATCTAATGGGTCCTCACTATCAAGATTAAATTCCAGGCTGACACTGTAAGGCCACATGGCCAGCTGTGCTGGAGGCCTGGTCAAGGCCAGAGCCTGGGTTTACAGAGAAGTAGAAAAATAGCCAAACAAGGAGACACTCTGTCTTCCTGACTCATTCCCACTATGTTTTCTTCTCCTAGTCCAACCTAGGGTGACTGTGTATCCTTCAAAGACCCAGCCTCTGCAGCACCACAATCTCCTGGTCTGCTCTGTGAATGGTTTCTATCCAGGCAGCATTGAAGTCAGGTGGTTCCGGAATGGCCAGGAAGAGAAGGCTGGGGTGGTGTCCACAGGCCTGATCCAGAATGGAGACTGGACCTTCCAGACCCTGGTGATGCTGGAAACAGTTCCTCAGAGTGGAGAGCTTTACACCTGCCAAGTGGAGCACCCAAGCGTGACCAGTCCTCTCACAGTGGAATGGAGTGAGCAGCTTTCTGACTTCATACATTTCTCACCCACCAAGAAGGGGACTGTGCTAATCCCTGAGTGTCAGGTTTCCCCTCTCCCACATCGTATTTTCATTTGCTCCATGTTCTCATCTCCATTAGCACAGGTCACTGGGGGTAGCCCTGTAGGTGTTTCTAGAAACACCTGTACCTCCTGGAGAAGCAGTCATGCCTGCCAGGCAGGAGAGGCTGTCCCTCTTTTGAACCTCCCCGTGATGTCACAGGTCAGGGTCACCCACTCTCCCCAGGCTCCAGGCCCTGTCTCTGGGTCTGAGACTGAGTGTCTGGTGCTGTTGCTCTGAGTTATTTGTTGTGATCTGGGAAGAGGAGAAGTGTAGGGCCCTACCTGACATAAGGGAAGTCTGATCTCAGCTCTGCCTTTTATTAACTCTGTCACTCTAGACAAACTACTTAGCCTCATTGAGTCTCAGGCTTTCTGTGGATCAGATGTTGAGACTCGTGCCTTACATCAAGGCTGTAATATTTGAATGAGTTTGATGTCTGAACCTTGTAACTGTTCAGTGTGATTTGAAATCCTATTTTTCTCCAGAAATGGCTGGTTGTTTTAGTTCTTTTAGGGCAGCCTTCTTCCCCATTTTCAAAGCTCTGAATCTTAGAACCTCAATCAAAGAGGTTCAGTTTGGAATAAACATCACTAATCCTGGCTTCCTCTCTCAGGAGCACGGTCTGAATCTGCACAGAGCAAGATGCTGAGTGGAGTCGGGGGCTTTGTGCTGGGCCTGCTCTTCCTTGGGGCCGGGCTGTTCATCTACTTCAGGAATCAGAAAGGTGAGGAGCCTTTGGTAGCTGGCTCTCTGTCCATAGGCTTTTCTGGAGGAGGAACTATGGCTTTGCTGAGGTTAGTTCTCCGTATATGAGTGGCGCTGGATAAAGCCTTTCTTTCCCCAAATGACCTCCAATGTCCTGCTAATCCAGAAATCATCAGTGCATGGTTACTATGTCAAAGCATAATAGCTTGTGGCCTGCAGAGACAAGAGGAAGGTTAACAAGTAGGGGTCCTGTGGTTTGAGATCCTGGAGCAAATTACAGAAGAACCACTAAGGCTAATGCAATTACTGGATCCTGTGACGGACACTTCATGCTTCATGGGTCACATGGTCTGTTTCTGCTCCCTCTGCCCTGGTTGGTGTGGGTGGTGGTGTTAGAGAAATCTCAGGTGGGAGATCTAGGGCTGGGACATTGTGTTGGAGGACAGACTTGCTTCAATATGTTTAAGTGTATATCTTTTCCTATTTTTTTCCAGGACACTCTGGACTTCAGCCAACAGGTAATACCTTTTAATCCTCTTTTAGAAACAGATATGGTTTCCCTAGTGAGAGTTGAAGCCAGCTGGACTTCTGGGTTGGGAGGGGACTTGGAGAACCTTTCTGTCTTACAAGAGGTTTGTAAAATGCACCAATCAGCACTGTGTAAAAACACACCAATTAGTGCTCTGTGGGTAGCTAGCTATTTATAATATGGACCAATCCACACTCTGTAAAATGGACCAATCCGCACTCTGCAAAATGGACCAATCCGCACTCTGTAAAATGGACCAATTGGCACTCTGTAAAATAGACCAAGCAGCACTCTGTAAAATGGACCAATCCGCACTCTGTAAAATGGACCAATCCGCACTCTGTAAAATGGACCAAGCAGCTTTCTTTAAAACGGACCAATCAGCAGGACATGGGCGGGACAAATAAGGGAATAAATGCTGAGGGGACCCCAGCAACCCCCTCAGGTCCCCTTCCATTCTGTGGAAGCTTTGTTCTTTCGCTCTTCACAATAAATCTTGCTGCTGCTCACTCTTTGGATCTGTGCCACCTTTAAAGAGCTGTAACACTCACCAGGAAGGTCCCTGGCTTCATTCTTGAAGTCAGCGAGACCACAAACCCACCGGAAGGAACAAACTTGGGACACACTAGAGTGATGGTAGAGGTGATAAGGCATGAGACAGAAATAACAGGAAAGACTTTGGATCCAAATTTCTGGTCAGGCAATTTACACCAAAACTCCTCCTATCCACTTAGAAAAGGCCTGTGCTCTGCAGGAAGGTTGGCTGTGGGACACTCAGGAACTTGTTTTTCTTCTTCCTGCAGTGCCCTCATCTGAGTCCTTGAAGGAGGGGAAAAGAAACTGTTGGTAGAGCCAGGTTGAAAACAACACTCTCCTCTGTCTTTTGCAGGACTCCTGAGCTGAAGTGCAGGTGACCACATTCAAGGAAGAACCTTCTGCCCCAGCTTTGCAGGATGAAAAGCTTTCCCACCTGGCGGTTACTCTGCCACAAGAGAGGGCTTCCTCAGTTGCTACTGGTTCAGCAGCTGCAGAAAATGCCCTCCCTTGTGGCTTCCTCAGCTCCTGCCCTTGGCCTGAAGTCCCCGCATTGATGGCAGTGCCTCATCTTCAACTTTTGTGCTCCCTTTACCTAAACCCTATGGCCTCCCGTGCATCTGTACTCACCCTGTACCACAAACACATTACATTATTAAATGTTTCTCAAAGATGGAGTTAAATATCATCTGGTCCATTTGGCTCCAAAGACAAAAAATGAAAAGAAAAAGGGAAGATTATTTCCCAATAGAATAATGATTTTCATGTATATATCATGAGTGTGTGAGGTAATGCATATGTTAAATAGTTTGATTTAGACATTCCACACGATAGGCATGTATCAAAACTTCGTGCTATACATCATAAATATACTATAAAATTTTTATTTGTCAATTTAAAAGGTAATCCTAACATTTAAAAAAGCAATGCATAAAAACTGAAACCAGACTGTAACAAATGAAACAAACTTGGCAAACATGAGGTGAGAAACCAGCCAGCAAGGCAATCAGAACTTTCTTCACTCTGTCTACAATATGTCGTATTTATAACTGTAAATTAGTGTATAGTGTTTCACTCCAGAGACTTCAATAATATGGTGTTATCAAAGGACTTGTACAGATTTCAGAGAAAGACAAATTTAGAAGACGGAGGATTCTCCATTATGTTCTATCTGAGAGTCGGTATGAAATGTCAAATCTGAAAGTACATATTTCAGAGGTCTATTTCAAAGTAATAATCATTTGAGCATAATTTCTCCACTGTCAGGGATGACTTATTTTATTTCTAATCAAATTAAAAGTTTTTTATGCATATCTTTTTAGTTATATGTTACTTGTACATGCATAGCAGTACAAGTACATATAAATCCTGTAAGAAATATATTAAGAATATATATATAGAAATTAATATATAGAAATATATTAAGCTGATAATTATGTCTGTTCTGTTTGATCACAGAGTGGCAACAAATAGGCCTCATTTCCTAAGTTGAGGAAATGATTTTCTCATTTTATGTGAGTCTTGTGGTGTGGAATTTCAAGGTAGAACCAAAATGTGTGTAATGAATATTTCAGTGAAGATGCGTTCTGCTGCTAATAGCAGGAAATTACATCTAGCGGGTTTATTTTTCTTTAACCCATGATCTCACATAGCCGATAGATCCAAGGCTGGGCGTCTCCAGAATTGCTCAACTCAGCAGGCCAGTGGCATCACCAGCGATCCGGGAATTTCACAGCTCATTCTCTATCACACACAGTATGTCAGCTTTCCTGAGACAGGAGGGTGACCTATGCAGCAGCTGTAGGTTTCTTATTCTTTCACGACAACTCCCAAAGGCAGGAAAAGGTTACTCCTTTCTCCTGTGTGCCTTTATAAGGATCAACTAAAATGTTTCCACGATGTTCCCAGTACCCACTTCCTCACACATTGGAATGACTGTGGGATCACACGGGCTCAGACAAGCCAGGATTCAACATTTGCAGAGTGGGTCTGATGCACATGGGAAGAAAAGAAGCAAAATCATATATTTTTTAAAATAAAGAAATGGTGATGTAGTAGCAGAGGTTGATTGCAGTGTAGGGAAATGATAGATTGTGGTGCTATCAGGTTGTAAGTATTTGAGTTAACTTCCACACCAAGGCCTATAGATTCCTGATAGGCACCCTCAATTCAGGGGTTTGGGTCTATATATACATATATATTTACACACACACACACACATAAACATATATACACACAAACACACACATAGAGAGTATTAAATGTCAGCCATTAACTCAATTACAATAAAACAAAAAAGCAAGAAAACAGGATTGTTTTTAGAACTCAAGTATGCTGACATGCTATTTTATGAGATAAATATATTTTCCAGGGAAATTATTGAAAAATAAGAAATGACTAGCTCTATAAGGCACTAAAACATACTATACATTTACTTTTAAAAATGCATTTGTTATTGATTTTTTTTATTAAATATGCTAGTAAAACAGAGTCTAGAATTAGAAACAGAAATAGTTGAGATTTAGTTTCAGTTTTTGATAAGTTGTATTCTGAAGTCATTTCTTTCACTAAATAGATCCTGGATAAATAAAACTTGAAACATAAAGATAAAATATAAAATTACCAAGACAGATGTTATGTCTAATACTACCATCATCATTATAATTATGTTTGAAGACAAACAGACTTTCTAAACCCTTATGTGTTGCTGGTGGGAGTGTATGATTCTACAAATACCTGGTAATTTGGCAATTTCTTAAAAAGTTTAACATATGTTTGCCCTGTGACCCAGCAGTCTCATTCCCTGGAATCTACCTAAGAGACATGAAAACATAGGTCCTCATAAAGATATGTGTTCAAGGGTTCAGAACAGCCTTAGCCATAGTAGGCCAAAACTGAAAACAATCCAAATATCCTTCAGCTAGTAAATGGATAAACAAAATTCTACTACATCCAGGCAAGGCAATATCATTCAACAATAAAAGGGGACAAAAATAGACTCATCTGGCAGGGGAGATACCATGAACATGAGGGTAGTTTTCCCAAGGCAAGTTTCAACCCTTGCACTCCGAATGATGAGAGATTACTTAATGGGTACAATGCATGTGATTGGGGTGATGGATACTGTGGAACACTGACTTCACCAGTATGCAATCTATGCAGGTAACAAAACTACACTTGGACCTTATAAATTCACACAAATGAAAAAAGACAAAAAGAAATGAAAAGAAAAACAAAATGATGATACATACTACAAAACTGGTGACCTTCAATAATGTTAACTAAGTGAAGGAAATTATACACAAAAGATTAAATGTTGTATAATTTCATTTACTTGAAATATCTAGAAAAGGTAAATTGATAGACACAAAAAGCAGATTATTGGGTGCCTAGGGTTTGGGGTCTCAGTGGGACTTAACTATAAATAGAGAAACTTGGCACATGACAGAAATGTTCTAAAATTGGATAATTGTGATAATTGCACAAATCTATTAATTTACTCAAATCATTAAATTTTACATATACAATGAGTGAATTTTGTAGTATGTAAATTGTGCTTTAGCAAACCTGTTAAAATAATTCTTTTTTTAAAAAAAAAGACTTTGTAAGCAAGACAAAATCCAGAAGACACAAATGAAAAAATATTTGAATAAAATGACTGATTTCTTTGTATGAAGAAAATAACAAAATTAAAAGAAGTATATGATGCTCAGGCAAAATTTTGATCATGTCAGGCAAGCAATGGGGTAACTTTCTTAAGAAAAATTATTAACTAATCAATAAATAAATTCATGGAAATGCCATAGATACTTGGGCAAAGGATATAGACTCACTATAGAAGAGAATGTTCTAATAGTCGATAAACATAAATATTTGCTCAAACTCACCAATGAACAGAAAAATCCAAATTCAAACAGTAATGTAATAAACTATTTATCCCACTCCAAAACTGGCAAGCACAAGAGTTTGTTTTAAAATCAAGGATTTAGAAGAATCTAAGGGAATAGGTTCTCTCATATTATTAGGATTTTGAGTTATCGCAGTGTAGTAGTATCTATTAAAACTCAAAATACAATTGTTACTTGCTGATGAAAACAACAAAAATCCCATTCTAACCATCCATCTTAAAGAAGAATCCTACATGAGCCCAGGGAGACATAAAATTGGTCGTTTGTTGAGCCATGGTTTGGAATAACAAAACATTTCCAAATTCAAAAGAAAACCGATTAATTTGCCTTGATTATAAAAATTTTGTACATCCTAAAATCTATGCAGTATGTGAAGTGACAGCACACTGCAGGATGACATTTGGTGCTGTGTGGGGCACTGTGAGCATAGACTGGTGTAACCCTGTGAGTGGTTTGGATAATACAGTATTTCTGCTCTAGGTTGTTACAGTCTCCATAAATTCTTCCTCATATGTCCATGATGACACATACAAAACGTAACGGGGAGAAAAGAAACATTCTCTACATTTAGATAGAAGAAAGGTAAACTGTGGTATAGCTGTAGAAAGGAATAATATTCAGGGTTTTAAGTAAATTATATAGGACTATCAACATGGAGTGGAAAAAAATCATAAACCATAATGCCAGTAGGAGCTGGAAAATTACAACAATTGTCACTGTTACTATAAGAGCAAAAAGGTGTATAGACTAAACTAAATGGACAAACTGGAAAATAATCTTATTTTAAAATTTTAATGAACCATAGATCAAAAGTATAAAATTCCAAATTCCAGAGATGAACGAATTCCACTTAGGTGAGCAGGGACAAGTGTCCACTCATTCTTTGGTCCATCTACTGAATCTTAACATGGGTGGAAGATTGAGCCTGGCTGAGAAAGGGAGATTGTGAGGGAGTGAGGACAAACCAGCTGAGTTGTAAACAGCCCTGTGGGCTTGTGTGATGCATTACAACCTATGCAGACCCCCTGAATAATATATATCTACTTTACCCTGCCAGCTGTTTCTTCTTCCGGAACTTTTTCTGACTTTATTCTGGTGGTGTGGGAACTAGGGAGGTAGACAGAAGACAACAAACATCTCTGTAGCTTTGTGCAAATAAAGATCTGGAAGGAAATCAAGATAGGAACGATACTTTCAACCATCTTGACTTAGCTGTCATTTATAATTGACATAAATTGACCACATCTGATAACTACAGAATATTTATTTATTTACATTGCACAAAGATAATCCATGAAATAGAACAAATACTATGACTATAAAACTAGTCTCAATTACTTTTACAAGAATAAAATCATACAGAGTATATTCTCTGAACACAATCTTATCAAATTACAAATTAGCAAGATTGAGAAAACTGCCCAAATTTTTGGAAGTAAAATAATACATTTCTAAGTAATGTATGGCTTGTCAAAGAGGTAATCGGAAGGAAATAGAAAATAATTTTAAATAAAACAATACAAAATGGATTTTAAAATTTTCGAGATGCAACCAAGGCAGTCCTTAGAAAATAATATTTAGTTTTAAATGCCTGTATTATAAAAGGATAAATATGTAAAATCAAAAGTGTAAACTTTTAATAATAAGAAAAGCAAATTTAAGTTGAAAAAAGTAGAAGAAAAAAACAAAGAGGTGAGGAAATCGATAACATTATTTTCTTGGTTTTGTTTTCTATTTTTTTATGATAGAGCATAATTATGTTAGTCTATTCTTAAATTGCCAGAAAGAAATACCTGAGGCTGGGAATTCATAAAGAAAAGAGGTGTAACTGGTTCATGGTTCTGCAGGCTGCATAGGAGGTGTGGTGCTGGCAACTGCTTCTGGTGAGGGCCTCAGGAAGCTAACAATCATGCGGGAAGGGAAGAGGGGCCCGGGTATCACATGGTGAGAGCAGGAGCACAGAGAAAGTGGGGAAGAGTCGCACTCCTTTAAACAACCAGATCTCGTGTGAACTGAGTTAGAACTCACTCATTACAGCTAGGATGGCACCAAGCCATTGATGAAAGATCTGCCCCCGACCAAAATACCTCTCAGCAACAATGGAGGTTAAAAAATAAACCTCGCCTCCAACAATGGAGGTTATTTATTTAAAAAATAAAAAATACCTCGCCTCCAACAATGGAGGTTACATTTTAACATGATCTGGAGGGGACAAACATCCAAACTATATCAATAACATAATTGGTTTAATGTATAGTGACTTTGTAATCAGCAACATGGTTTAAATGTACTTATTAAATCTATGAGCTTGTCTATTGTTTTTATTTTCTAAGTACCTGATTATGTCAAGAGTAAATAATGACCATTTTACCTGGATGCAATTATTATCTCTTTCATATATTTTTCTTGCCATTATCATTGCCTAACTCCTCCAGATATGAAGGAGACAGTTTTAAATATTTCACTGCTGAGACTAATGTGTGCTATTGGGTAGCTGTCATTTCTCAGATTGAAGAAATATCTTTTTAATACAAGTTTGAAAACAGGCTTTTTAAAAATTAAGGTCATGTTCTGAATACTGTCAAATAATCTTTCATGACTCTTTCAAGGTGGTTGCATGTATGTTCTCCTTCCTTCGGTTCATGTAGTGAATCACACAAATTTAGTCTCGAATGCCCACACAATCTTGCATTTCAGGAAGAAACTCCACTTGGTCATGAGGTAGTAGCCACCTTTTATATCACTGAGTTCACTTGGCTAATATTTTCTTAAGAACTTGGCTCATAAGAGTTATTGGTCTCATAATTCCTATTTGTTGTAGAATTCCCTTCAGGTATTGAAGTAAAGTTTACACAGATCTCATCAAACATAACTGCAAGTGCTTTTCCTTTTTTCAAATATGTTTGAAGTTTGTATAAAGTTATTGTTGTTTGTTCCTTAAATATTTCTAAATACTTACCGAAGCTGGATGAACCTGGGGTTTTGTCTTGGGAAAGCTTCATAGAATGGACTTACTTTCTCTATGAGATGTAGAACTCTTCCTATTTTATGCTATTTGTCAGCTTCAGTACATTGTACATTTTGAATAGTTTATTCATTACATGCACATTTGTTTTTCTAAAGTTGTTCATGATATTTAGTATTGTTTCATGCTGATAAATCTGTAAAACTATAACAAAAGGTATGAAATTTGTGGCACGGGAATCTTATAGGGAGATGACAAATGGGTGATGCCCAAACAGTGTTTGAAGGAAGATTGACTATTTTCCAAATCTATACAAAGACTTAAATGTAAAAATTCAAGAATCTGTGCAAACCCAAATGAAAATAAATCCAAAGAAATTTATGCCAAAAAAATCTCAAAAGCAACAAAAGAAAAATGACATCTCATGCACAGGAGAAAATAAATTAAATGACAGTGAACTGCTCATTAGAAATCATGAAGACCAGACAGAAGTGCCACAAGATATTTTAATGACTGAAAGGAATGTTTATCTAGAATGTGTATCCAGTAAAAATAGTATTATAAAATGTTCTATCATGACATTCTTTTTTTTTCTTTTCTTCTTTCTTTTTTGTTTTGTTTTGTTTTTGTTTTTGTTTTTTAGATAGAGTCTTGCTCTGTCACCCTGGCTGGAGGGCAGTGGCATGGCGACCAGGGCTCACTGCAGCCTCTGCCTCCCAGGCTCATGTGATCCTCACAGCTCAGCCTCCTGAGTACCTGGGATTACAGACACACACCACCAAGCCTGGCAAATTTTTTGTATTTTTGGCAGAGACAGGGTTTTGTCATGTTGCCCAGGCTGGTCTCAAATCCCTGAGGTCATGGAATCTGCCTGCCTTGGCCTTCCAAAGTGCTGGGATTACAGGCATGGGCCACCGTGCCTGGCCATGACATACTTAGAGGAAGGAAAATCAAGAGAATTTCATGCTAGCATTTCATAGAAACAATAATGGAAGAAATCTTGGACAATCGGAAAAAAAGTAAACAATAAATGAGTAGAAATATGGTTAGATACAACAGACTTCAGTTTTGTACATTAATGTGATGGTTGAGGCAAAAATTACAACATTGACAGATGTGGTTTTTGATACAAGTAGAGAAAATAAAAAATATACATTACACATGCAGAAGTGGAAAGGGATATAAAGGAGGGAAAGTTTCTACACTTTAGTCAAATTGGTAAAATGTCAGTACCAGTAGACTATGAGAAGTTATATTAATAGATAAATCACAAAAATTCTACAATGAGATACACAAGAAAAGGTTGATATAAAATTGGAATTCTAAAAATTGCTTAAGGAACACATTGGAAAACAGGAAAAGAAACCAGAGAAGAAAAAACCAAAGGAAACAAAAAAGAAAACCAAAAGCAGATGGCGTCATGAGAGCTCACATATTAACAATTGCATGACATGTAAAGGGTGTAAAAAGACAAATGTCAGAGTGAGATATAATGACTCTTCGACATGTTTCCTATAAGAAACTTACCGCGAATATTACATGCCCATCTCCCCTTGGCTTCCCTGTGACTGAGGTGGCAAAAGGCTGGTGTGTCAACACTGCCCTGAGCGTGCACACACCCAGCCAGTCTGTGACAGCATTGGGGTTTTGCCCCAACTCCACTCTGAGATCCGAGTGGGCACCTGGGACCCTGGTGAGACCAAGGGAGAGATCAGAAAGTGGGAGCAGACACCCGCAAGCCTACATGGACAGGGGGACCTTCTTAGCCTTGAGGGCGTGGAGTGTAGAGAGGCCTGGATCCTGCTGCCTGTGGAGAGGGCCGGGAGGGCGGGGCTTCCAACCCACTCCTTGGAGCCTGCAGGTAGCCCCTGTCACACCTTCTGGCAGCCTGGGGTGGGCAGCTTCCCACGCCGGGCCCAGGCCGGTATGTGGGGCAAGGGTGATGTCTCTGCAAGTTATTCTCCTAGCACTCAGGGTGCCCGGGGTTCCCTCTCGCCTGGATGGGGCGGGGGAGGCACCTTGGGGAACAGATCACAGCCCAGGCCTGGTTGTCAGGAGCATCAGGCTCGGTGGCCACCCGCAGGGACAAAACCCTGGGTAGCCTCAGGCAGAGCCTCTTCCTGAGGCGCAGGAACTGGGCGCCTTCAGCAGGGTGGGACAGTGGCCTTGCCTCTGGCCGGGTCCTCAAAGTGAAGCCACTCCCACGTCCCACCCCGGGCCACTGAAGGGTGGCCCCAGCTCCATACCCTCCCCACAACTGCGGGGTGAGAGCAGCAACGCAGGAGTGGTGAAGGCTCTGGGCCTGGGGGCGGTCTCGCCGGCTGCTCAGGGGTCGGGGCAGTGCAGTCAGCTGCCTCAGTGACGTGAGGCACAGGTGACATGGGGCACAAGGGTCCCACCATGGCCACTGCTTCCGCAGTGGCTCCTGCCGCCATGGCTTGCAACTTCCCTCTGCAGCCCACCACTCTGGAAAGCTCACCACTGCCAGCATCACCACCCTTTCATCCTAAAATACTAACGTGAACCTTAGCTGGCTTTCCTAGATTACTACCACCACAATTAGTTTTGTTTTTTTGTTTTTTTTTCCCACAATTTGTTTCTTTTTTTCTTTTTCTTTTTCGTTTCTCCTTCTTTCTGAAGGAGTGTGATCTAGTGGCTGAGTCTGAGGGGTGTATAATTTGGTTCACTCTATAATGTACCATTTACTAGTGTATCTTTGCAAAAGTTGTTTTATCTCCATCGTTGTAGTCTCTCCACCTCTAAGCATGAAAAGGGTGTTTATTTTACTGAGCTGTTGTGAGAATTAAATATGAATATGAAGTAGAGAAAGCTTTTAGTACAATTCTGAGTACAAAGTCAAATGCTCATGTTTACTGCAGCACGGTGAGAATCCTGCTTCTGGAAACACTAACGCACATAAGGAATGGGTGCCTGTCAGAACTGAGGCACAGTGTGGATTAACGCAGAGCTTCATACTTATAGTTGTACTTTGAAGTCCACTCTGAATCTTAGATGTCACATTTATATTAATATAAAGCATAACAATTATCTAAATGTAGAATTACATGTTTAAAACTATATGGTTATGTCAACTGATGTAATTCATAGTTTTTCCCTAGGGTTCTCTTTCCTGAACATTCTGTAACGTATTAGTTAGCACAGTCTTCTTATATCTTCCCTCATGATAAAACAAAAGAAGCGTAATAGTAAAGGGCCACAGCCTCAGTCAGATGAGGAAATCCTAATGGGAACCAGGAATGAGGGATTGAACACTCTTCACATCAAATATTATTTTGATACAGAGTATTTCTGTCAAGAGCTGACTTTGAGTCCTTGATCGATCTCTCAGACCCCTGAATACTCTGATTGCACAGTTGACCTTTTCACATTGTTAGGGTAAGTGCTATGCAAAGGCACCTTCAGACCCTCCACTGCACATAGGTGACCCTGCAAACCCCTAGCCTGTGTGTGTTCTGGAGGTGCCACTAAACTTGGGGGCAGCATCGGGAGACACACTTGAAAAAAAAACCTTTTTACTCAGATTAAATTATTAACCAACTTTCCATTTCCTTTAACTGATTAAAGACATCCCTACCTGGAAATAGGTACAGATTACACTCTCCAGTCAACAGCTGTCATTCTGTCATATCATCAGACATCTGGGGCTGTTGCTACTTGAGGCATCCACAGAATCACAGCATTTTCCAGTATTGAAAGACCTGAAAGATCGCAGTGCCTTCATATCAACTGTGAGACATGAAGTAATTTTCCCAAATCTATGACATTAAGATATGGTGCAATGAGGACCAGAGTAAAGGTGTCCTGATTTTCAACCATGTTCGCTCCATCTCATTTACTCCTAAACACACTCACTGCTGCAAATACTTCTGTTGTCAAGTGGGAAATGAATGCTCTTACAAGGCTCCAACCTGTGAACACATCATTGACCAACACAGAGCTGGCTCACAATAAGGACACATTTAAAGTGTTTTACATGCAACTGGGTCAAACTTTCCAAGTAGTAAATTAAAGCAATCATTTAAAGAAGGAAGTTGTTTCAGAAGAGGACCTTCATACAGCATCTCTGAACAGCAACTGATGATGATATTGAACTCAGATGCTGACTGGTTCTCCAACACGAGATTACCCAAACCAGCAGCAAAGAAATTAGTAACTTCCTCCCTATGTTTGGGATGTGAGTAGAGGGAGGTCATAGTTCTCCATGAATGTGAGACTTGCCTGCTACCCTGGCACCTGGTCCTGTCCTGTTCTCCAGCATGGTGTGTCTGAGGCTTCCTGGAGGCTCCTGCATGGCACCTCTGACAGTGACACTGATGGTGCTGAGCCCTCGCCTGGCTTTGGCTGGGGACACCTGACCTAAGTGCACATTGTGGGTGCTGAGCTACTATAAGGTGGGCAAAGTAGGGTGCTAAATTTGTCACTGTGCCCAGGCCATGTCCCTTAAGAATTTGTGACGTTTTCAACAGGAATTGCCCATCTTTATCATGTGGATCACAAATTATTTCCTCCACAAAAGGAGCTTGGCTACTTGCCCTCTCCATTAGACTGTGTAAGGGGCCTTTGTACAGGCCATTTCTTCTCAAATCTCCACCAATAAAACCTTTGCATCACATGTCGTCAGGGTCTTTAGAGGATTTGGAAATAAGGATGCTAAAATAATTTCCTCATACAGCGCTTCCCTTTATTATGATGACTTACGTCAGACAAAAGGAGTTTTTTACTGAAAATTTTGTGGGAGTCAAGGGAATTCAAAGGGTCTCTTCTAGACAATCCTGGGTGATGTCCTCCACAGGACCTGTGGTGTTGGCCCCTCTTCCTCATATGTGAGGATGGACCCAGTGGCCTCCCCATTACCTTCTTTCTTTTTTTTCCTTAACTCCAATGTTTATAAAGCCTGTATCCCTGTAATGTATGTAGCTTCTCTGACAGAAGTTATACCTAGTGCTCTTTCTTTCTTACGGGGAAAAATCCCTGGAACTGAAGCTGGGCTCTTTAGTATGTGGAGTCACCCTACAGATAAAGAGCATCTCCAGGGTGTTCTTTGGTGCCTAAAGAACTTAAGGCATCCTCTGAAAACCTGGCCCAGGTTAGTGTTTCTTATGAATCTCTTTTAACCTTTCTACAGAAATTTCTCCTACATCTCCTACATGCTCTAACTAGACGTAACAAGAAGAGATTCAACTAACATAGGATAAATTATATGAAATTCTAATTTTGTAAGTCAAAAACAGTAAAATATGAGAAATTTAATAATGTTCAAACTATAAACTCTGTGTGGAGTTACTGAGACAATGTGGACATTGTTCACATCTCATGGGGCTGAAAGTCAATGAGTAAGTCCTGGAAACTCATTGTCTTATTGGGGTCTTGTCCTAAATTTCATAGGTTCACCCATCATGCCCTCAGTTTTTCTTATTTAGCCATGTCTGTTTACCTCTTCCCCCAGTTTCTCTCTATTTTTCCCCAGTTATGTTGTCATCATTTCCTGAAATCCTTAAAGCTTGCACAGACCCAGAGCATTATGAGACCCATTGAAAGAGATTTTTTCTTTTTTTCTTTTTTTTCTTTTTTTTTTTTTTTTTGAGACAAGGCCTGGCTCTGTCACTGACGCTGTAGTTCAGTGTTATGATTGAGGCTCACTGCAACCTCTGCCTCCCAGGCTCAAGCAAGCCTTCCTCCTCAGCCTCCAGAGTAGTGGAGACTACAGGCAGGAAACCATGCCCAGCTAATTTTTGTAATTTTGCTAGAGATGAGACTTTGCTATGTTGCCCAGGCTGGTCTTAAACTGCTGGACTCAAGCAATCCTCCTGCCTTGACCTCCCAACATGCTAAGGTTATAGGTGTGAGCCACCGTACCCAGGCAAAAAAAAAGATGAATCTTAATTTTAAAATTTCCTATTTCTTAAATCACTGTTAATCTTTATCTGTGAATTCTTCCAACTAGAAGGAGGAGAAAGAAGAAGTTTGCCTGTATTTCACACAGGGAGGAGAAGGGGTCTAGTGTGACATCAAAATGAAAGAGTGCTGGAGCTTGAGCCCCTCTTTGCTTTTCAAGATCCACACAGTGATCAGTTCCCAGAATGCTGGCTTATTCATGTAAACCACACTTATTTTTCTCAGCAGCTATTCTATACTGGGTTCCATTCTAAGTTCAAATCATTCTATTTGATTAAGATGGAGAGGGTCCCTACTCTCATGGAAGTTACACAACAATAGAGGAGACAGACACTAACCTAATAAGCATTTAACAAAGAAGAAAATATCAGAGAGTCACAGTGCACTGAAGAAAAGACATCAGGTTTGTGGAAAGAGAGAAATGGATTCACCCAACTTTAGTTCATGTGTTTAGAAAGCTCTGCCTGGGAAAGTGACATTCAGCTGAGACAATAAAATAAGTAGAGAGCCATGTGAAGATCTAAGGGACAAAAGTTCCAGGGAGACAGAATGTGGTGATTGTGGGGGGTAGGGGGGATGGTGGGAAGCCCTGGTGTGGGAAATTATGTGCAGGGAGAGAAAGAAGACTAGAGGGACTGATGTATAGCGTTCAAGGAAATGGAGAGGCAGAAGATGAGGTAGGAAGCAGAGAGGAAGTCAGGAGCTTCATTATATTAGGCTCTGATGTCCATGGTAAGAAATTCGAATTTTATTTTATTTATTTTCATTTTTTAATTTTATTATTTATTTTTTGAGATGGAGTTTCGTTCCTGTTGCCCAGGCTGGAGTGCAATGGCACGGCCTTGGCTCGCTGCAACTTCTGCCTCCTGGGCTCACATGATTTTCCTGTCTCAGCCTCCCAAGTAGCTGGGATTACAGGCACCCACCACCATGCCAGGCCAATTTTTTAGTATTTTTAGTAGAGACAGAGTTTTACCATGTTGACCAGGTTGGTCTGGAACTCCTGACCTCAGGTAATCTACCTGCCTTGGCTTCCCAAAGTGCCGGGATTACAGTCATTAGCCTCCACACCCGGCCTGACTTTTATTTAAATAGATGTGGGACGCTACTGGATGGTTACAAGGAGAGTCAATTCATGTTCAATTTTATAAACCAATTCTAGGTTTAAAGTAGAGGGAAATTTATAGCACTAAATGCCCACAAGAGAAAGCAGGAAAGATCTAAAATCAACACCCTAACATCACAATTAAAAGAACTAGAGAAACAAGAGCAAACAAATTAAAAAGCTAGCAGAAGACAAGAAATAACTAAGATCAAAGCAGAACTGAAGGAGACAGAGACACGAATACCCTTGAAAAAAAATCAGTGAATCCAGGAGCTGGTTTTTTGAAAAGATCTACAAAATAGATAGACTACTAGTCAGGATAATAAAGAAGAAAAGAGAGAAGAAGCAAATAGACGTAATAAAAAATGCTAAAGGGGATATCACCACTGATCCCACAGAAACACAAGCTACCATCAGAGAATACTATAAACACCTCTATGCAAATCAACTAGAAAATCTAGAAGAAATGGATAAATTTCTGGACGTATACACTCTCCCAAGACTAAACCAGGAGTAAGTTGAATCCCTGAATAGACCAATAACAACTTCTGAAATTGAGGCAGTAATTAATAGCCTACCAACCAAAAGAAGTGGAGGACCAGATGGATTCACAGTTGAATTCTACCGCAGGTACAAAGAAGGAGGCCAGCATCATCCTGATACCAAAACCTGGCAGAGACACAACAAAAAAAGAAAATTTCAGGCCAATATCCCTGAGGAACATCAATGTGAAAATCCTCAATGAAATACTGGCAAACTGAATCGAGCAGCACATCAAAAAGCTTATCCACCATGATCAAGTTGGCTTCATCCCTAGCATGCAACGCTGGTTCAACATACGCGAATCAATAAACGTAATCCATCACATAAACAGAAGCAATGACAAAAACCACAGGACTATCTCAACTGATGCAGAAAAGGCATTCGACAAAATTTAACAACTCTTTTTGCTAAAAACTCTCAATAAACTAGGTACTGATGGAACACATCTCAAAATAATAAGAGCTATTTATGAAGGACCCACAGACAATATCATACTGAATGGGTAAAAACTGAAAGCCTTCCCTTTGAAAACCAGCACAAGACAAGGAGGCCCTCTCTCACCACTCCTATTCAACATAGTATTGGAAGTTCTGGCCAGGGCAATCAGGCAAGAGAAAGAACTAAAGAGTGTTCAATTGTCTCTGTTTGCAGATGACATGATTGTGTATTTAGAAAACCCCATTCTCTCAGCCCAAAATCTCCTCAAGCTGATAAAACAACTTCAGCAAAGTCTCAGGATACAAAATCAATGTGCAAAAATCACAAGCATTCCTATACACCAATAGCAGACAAACAGACAACCAAATCATGAGTGAACTCCCATTCACAGTTGCTACAAAGAGAATAAAATACCTAGGAATAAAACTTACAAGGAATGTGAAGGACCTCTTCAAGGAGAACTAAAAACCACTGCTCAAGGAACTAAGAGAGGACACAAACAAATGGAAGAACATTTCATGCTCATGGATAGGAAGAATCAATATTGTGAAAATGGCCATACTGTCCAAAGTAATTTACAGATTCAATGCCATCCTCATCAAGCTACTGTTGACTTTCTTCACAGAATTGGAAGAAACTATTTTAAATTTCCTTTTTTTTTTTTTTTTTTTTAAAAGTCTTGTCTGTCGTTAAGGTTAGAGTGCAGTGGCACGATCTCAGCTCACTGCAACCTCTGCCTCCTGGGTTCAAGCGATTCTCCAGCCTCAGCCTCCCGAGTAGCTGGGATTACAGGCACCCGCCACCATGCCTGGCTAATATTTGTATTGTTTAGAGACAGAATTTAACCGTGTTGTTCAGGCTGATCTTGAACTCCTGATCTCAAGTAATCTACTCACGTCATCCTCCCAAAGTGCTGAGATTACAGGCGTGAGCCACTGCACCTGGCCCAAAACTACTTTAACTTTCATGTGGAACCAAAAAAGAGCCCACGTAGCCCAGACAATCCTAAACAAAAAGAACAAAGCTGGAGGCATCATGCTACCTGACTTCACACTATATTACAAGGCTACAGTAACAAAAACAGTATGTTACTGGTGCCAAAACAGATGTACAGACCAATGGAACAGAACAGAGGCCTCAGAAATGACACCACACATCTACAACAATCTGATCTTTGACGAACCTGAAAAAAACAAGCAATAGGGAAAGGGTTCCTTATTTAATAAATGGTGTTGGGAAAACGGGCTAGCCATATGCAGAAAGCTGAAACTGGATCCCTTCTTTACACCTTATAGAAAATTTAACTCAAGATGGATTAAAGACTTAACCATAAGACCTAAAACCATAAAAACCCTAGAAGAAAACCTAGGCAATAATATTCAGGAGCAAAGACTTCATGCTAAACTACCAAAAGCAATGACATCAAAAGCCAAAAGAGACAAATGGGATCTAATTAAACTAAAGAACTTCTGCACAGCAAAAGAAACTATCATCAGAGTGAACAGGCAGCTTACAGAATGGGAGAAAATTTTTCCAATCTATCCATCTGACAAAGGGCTAATATCCAGGATCTACAAAGAACTTAAACAAATTTTGCGGGAAAAAAACATACAACCCCATCAAAAAGGGGGAAAAGAATATAAACAGACACTTCTCAAAAGAAGACATTTATGCAGCCAACAAACATGAAAAAATGCTCATCATCACTGGTCATTAGAAATGCAAATCAAAACCATAATGAGATACCGTTTCACGCCAGTTAGAATGGCAATCACTAAAAAGTCAGGAAACAGGACAGGCACAGTGGCTCATGCCTGTAATCCCAGCACTTTGGGAGGCCGAGGTGGGTGGATCATGAGGTCAGGAGATGGAGACCATCCTGGCTAATATGGTGAAACCCTGTCTACCAAAAATACAAAATAAAAAAGCCGGGCTTGGTGGCAGGTGCCTGTAGTCCCAGCTACTCGGGAGGCTGAGGCAGGAGAATGGCGTGAACCTGGGAGGTGAAGCCTGCAGTGAGCCAGGGTTGTGCCACTGCACTCCAGCCTGGGTGACAGAGCGAGACTCTGTCTCAAAAAGAAAATAATAAAATTTTAAAAAAAGACAGGAAACAATAGATGCTGGAGAGGATGTGGAGAAATAGGAATGCTTTTACACTGTTGGTGTGGTATAAATTAGTTCAACCGTTGTGAAAGACAGTGTGGTGATTCCTCAAGGATCTAGAACTAGAAATACCATTTGACCCAGCAATCTCATTACTGGGTATATACACAAAGGATTATAAATCATTCTATTATAAAGACACATGCACATGTATGTTTATTGTGGCACTGCTCACAATAGCAAAGACTTGGAACCAACCCAAATGCCCATCAATGATAGACTGGATCAAGAAAATGCAGCACATATACACCATGGAATACTATGCAGCCATGAAAAGGATGAGTTCATGT
>NW_016819733.1:378530-453801 GCF_001698545.2 Rhinopithecus bieti | reverse complement strand
AAAAAAAAAAAAAAAAAAAAAAAAAAAAAAAAAAAAAAATTGAAAAGGAGGAGCTCCTCCCTAACTCATTCTATGAGGCCAGCATCATGCTGATACCAAAACCTGTTAGAGACACACACAAAAAAGAACTTCTGCATCTATTGATATAATCTAATGGTTTTTGTCATTGCTTCTGTTTATGTGATGGATTACATTTATTGATTTGCATATGTTGAACCAGCCTTGCATCCCAGGGATGAAGCCAGCTTGATCATGGTAGATAAGCTTTTGGATGTGCTGCTGGATTCAGTTTGCTAGTATCTTATTGAGGATTTTTGCATCCATGTTCACCAGGGATATTGGCCTGAAATTTTCTTTTTTTGTTGTGTCTCTGCCAGGTTTTGGTATCAGGATGATGCTGGCCTCATAAAATGAGTTAGAGAGGATTCCCTGTTTTTCTATTGTTTGGAATAGTTTCACAAGGCATAGTACCAATTCCTCTTTGTACCTGCGGTAGAATTCAGCTGTGAATCCATCTGGTCCTGGACTGTTTTTGGTTGGTAGGCTATCAATTACTGACTCAATTTCAGAATTTGTTATTGGTCTATTCAGGAATTCAACTTCCTCCTGGTTTAGTCTTGGGAGAGTGTATATGTCCAGGAATTTAGTCATTTCTTCTAGATTTTCTAGTTGATTTGCATAGAGGTGTTTATAGTATTCTCTGATGGTAGTTTGTATTTCTGTGGGATCAGTGGTGATATCCCATTTATCATTTATTATTACATGTATTTGATTCTTCTCTCTTTTCTTCTTTATTAGTCTGGCAAGCAGTCTATTGATTCTGTTGACCTTTTCAAAAAACCACCTCCTGGATTCATTGATTTTTTGAAGGGTTTTTCATGTCTCTATCTCCTTCAGTTCTGCTCTGACCTTAGTTATTTCTTGTCTTCTGCTAGCTTTTTAATTTGTTTCCTCTTTCTTCTCTAGTCCTTTTAATTGTGATGTTAGGGTGTTGATTTTAGATCTTTCCTGCTTTCTCTTGTGGGCATTTAGTGCTATAAATTTCCCTCTACACACTGCTTTAAATGTGTCCCAGAGATTCCGGTATGTTGGTGTCTTTGTTTTCATTGGTTTCAAAGAACATCTTAATTTTTTCCTTCATTTTATTATTTACCCAGTAGTCATTCAGGAACAGGTTGTTCAGTTTCCATGTAGCTGTGTGGTTTTGAGTGAGTTTCTTAATCCTGAGTTCTAATTTGTTTGCACTGTGGTCTGAGAGACAGTTTGTTATGATTTCCATTCTTTTGCATTTGCTGAGGAGTGTTTTACTTCCAATTATGTGGTCAACTTTAGAGCGGATATGATGTGGTGCTGAGAAGAATGTATGTTCTGTTGATTTGGGGTGGAGAGTTCTGCAGATGTCCATTAGGTTTGCTTGGACGAGAGCTGAGTTCAAGTCCTGGCTATCCTTTTGAATTTTCTGTCTCATTGATTTGTCTAATATTGACAGTGGGGTGTTAAAGTCTCCCACTATTATTGTGTGGGAGTCTAAGTCTCTTTGTAGGTCTCTAAGAACTTGCTTTATGAATCTGGGTGCTGCTGTATTGGGTGCATATATATTTAGGATAGTTAGCTCTTCTTGTTGCATTGATCCCTTTACCATTATGTAATGCCCTACTTTGTCTCTTTTGATCTTTGTTGGTTTAAAACCTCTTTTATCAGAGACTAGGATTGCAACCTCTGCTCTTTTTTGCTTTCCATTGACATGGTAAATATTCCTCCATCCCTTTATTTTGAGCCTTTGTGTGTCTTTGCACATCAGATGGGTCTCCTGAATACAGTACACCAATGCATCTTGATTCTTTATACAATTTGCTGATCTGTGTCTTTTAATTGGGGCATTTAGCCTATTTACATTTAAGGTTAATATCGTCATGTCTGAATTTGATCCTGTATTTATGATGCTAGCTAATTATTTTGCCCCTTAGTTGATGCAATTTCTTCATAGCATCAATGGTCTTTACAATTTGGAATGTTTTTATAGTGGCTGGTACTAGTTATTCCTTTCTATGTTCAGTGCTTCCTTCAGGACCTCTTGGAAGGGAGGCCTGGTAGTGACAAAATCTCTCAGCATTTACTTGTTTACAAAGGATTTTATTTCTCCTTTGCTTATGAAGCTTAGTTTGGTTGAATATGAAATTCTGGATTGAAAATTCTTTTATGTAAGAATGTTGAGTATTGGCCCCCACTCTCTTCTGGCTTGTAGGGTTTCTGCAGAGAGATGTGCTGTTAGGCTGATATGCTGTTACCCTTTGTGGGTAACCCAACCTTTCTCTCTGGCTGCATTTAATATTTTTTTCTTCATTTCAACCTTGGGGAATCTGATGATTATGTGTCTTATGGTTGCTCTTCTGGAGGAATATCTTTGTGGTGTTCTATGTATTTCCTGAATTTGAATGTTGGCCTGTCTTTCTAGGTTGGGGAAGTTCTCCTGGATAATATCCTGAGGAGTGTTTTCCAACTTGTTCCATTCTCCCCATCCCTTTCAGGTACACCAGTCAAATGCATATTTGGTCTTTTCACATAGTCCCATATTTCTTGGAGGCTTTGTTTGTTTCTTTTCACTCTTTTTTCTCTAATCTTGTCTTCTCACTTTATTTCGTTAAGTTGATCTTCAATCTCCGATATCCTTTCTTCCGCTTGATCAATTCAGCTATTGATGCTTGTGTATATTACACCACGTTCTTGTGCTGTGTTTTTCAGCTCCATTAGGTCATTTATGTTCTTCTCTAAACTGGTTATTCTAGTTAGCAATTCTCCAACTTTTTTCAAGGTTCTTAGCTTTCTTGCATTGGGTTAGAACATGCTCCTTTAGCGCAGAGGAGTTTGTTACTACACACCTGAAGCCTGCTTCTGTCAATTTGTCAAACTCATTCTCCATCCAGTTTTGTTCCCTTGCTGGCCGGGAGTTATATTCCTTTGGAGGAGGAAAAACATTCTGGTTTTGAAATTTGCAGCTTTTTGAACTGGTTTCTCCCCATCTGCATGGATTTATCTACCTTTGACAAAATTTAACAGCACTTCATGCTAAAAACTCTCAATAAACTAGGAACTGATGGAATGTATCTCAAAATAATAAGAGCTATTTATGACAAACCCACCGCCAATGTCATACTGAGTGGGCAAAAACTGGAAGCATTGCCTTTGAAAACCAGCACAAGATAAGACTACCGTCTCTCACTACTCCTTCAACATAGTATAGGAAGTTGTGGCCAGAGCAATCAAGCAAGAGAAAGAAATAAAGGGTACTCAATTAGGAAAAGAGGAAGTCAGATTGTCTCTGTTTGCAGGTGATGTGATTGTATATTTAGAAAACTCCATCATCTCCACCCAAAATCTTCTTAAGCTGATAAAACAACTTCAGCAAAGTCTCAGGATACAAAATCAATGTGCAAGGCTGGGCTCAGTGGCTCAAGCCTATAATCCCAGCACTTTGCGAGGCCGAGGCGGATGGATCACGAGGTAAGGAGATTGAGACCATCCTGGCTAACACAGTGAAACCCTGTCTCTACTAAAAATACAAAAAAAAAATTAGCTGGGCGAGGTGGTGGGCGCCTGTAGTCCCAGCTACTCAGGAGGCTGAGGCAGGAGAATGGCGTGAACCTGGGAGGCAGAGCTTGCAGTGAGCCAAGATCGCACCACTGCACTCCAGCCTGGGCAACAGAGCAAGACTCTATCTCAAAAAAAAAAAAAAAATCAACGTGCAAAAATCAAAAGCATTCCTATACACCAATAACAGACAAACAGAGAGCTAAATCATGAGTAAACTCCCATTCACAACTGATACTAAGAGAATAAGATACCTGGGAATACAACTTACAAAGGGTATGAAGGACCTTTTCAAGGAGAACTACAAACCTCTTCTCAACGAAATAAGAGAGGACAAAAACAAATGGAAAAACATTCTATGCTCATGGATAGGAAGAATCAATATCATGAAACCGGCCATACTGCCCAAAGTAATTTATAGACTCAATGCTATCCCCATCAAGCTACCACTGACTTTCTTCACAGAACTGGAAAAAACTACTTGAAACTTCATATGGAAGCAATAAAGAGCCCACATAGCCAAGACAATCCTAAGCAAAAAGGACAAAGCTGGAGACATCACACTCCCTGACTTCAAACTATACTACAAGGCTGCAGTAACAAAAACAACATGGTACTGGTACCAAAACAGATATATACACCAATGGGACAGAAGTGAGGCCTCAGAAATAACACCACACATGTACAAAACCTGATCTTTAACAAACCTGAAAAAAACAAGCAATGGGGAAAGCATTCCTTATTTAATAAACGGTGTTGGGAAAATGGGCTAGCAATATGTAGAATGCTGAAACTGGATCCCTTCTTTATACGTTATAGAAAAGTTAACTCAAGATGGATTAAAGACTTAAGCATAAGACCTAAAACCATAAAAACCCTAGGAGAAAACCTAGGCAATAATATTCAGGACATAGGTATGGGCAAAGACTTCATGACTAAACCACCAAAAGCAATGGCATCAAAAGCCAAAATAGGTAAGTGGGATCTAATTAAACTAAAGAGCTTCTGCACAGCAAAAGAAACTATCATCAGAGTGAACAGGCAACCTGCAGAATGGAAGAAAAATTTTGCAATCTATCCATCTGACAAAGGGCTAATATCCAGGATCTACAAAGAACTTAAATGTACACGAATAAACAACCCCGTCAAAAACTGGGAGAAGGATATGAACAGACACTTCTCATAAGAAGACATTTATGCAGTCAACAAACATATGAAAAAATGCTCATCTTCATTGCTCATTAGAGAAATGCAAATCAAAACCACAATGAGATACCATCTCATGCCAGTTGGGATGATGATCACTAAAAAGTCAGGAAACAATAGCTGCTGGAGAGGATGTGGAGAAATAGGAACGCTTTTACACTGTTGGTGGGAGTGTAAATTAGTTCAACCATTGTGGAAGATAGTGTGGTGATTCCTCAAAGATCTAGAACTGGAAATACTGTTTGACCCAGCAATCCCATTACTGGGTATATACTAAAAGGATTTTTTTTTTTCTTTTTTTTTTGAGATGGAGTCTCACTCTGTTGCCCAGGCTGCAGTGCAGTGGTGTGCTCTCGGCTCACTGCAAGCTCTGCCTCCCTGGTTCATGCCATTCTCCTGCCTCAGCCTCCCAAGTAGCTGGTACTACAGGCGCCTGCCACCAAGGCCAGCTAATTTTTTGTATTTTTAGTACAGACGGGGTTTCACCATGTTACCAGGATGATCTCAATCTCCTGACCTCGTGATCTGCCTCCGTTGGCTTCCCAAGGTGCTGGGATTACAGGCATAGCCACCATGCCCGGCCCTACCCAAAGGATTATAAATCATTCTGCTATAAAGACACATGCACACGTATGTTTATTGTGGCACCGTTCACAATAGCAAAGACTGGGAATCAACCCAAATGCTCATCAATGATATACTGGATGAAGAAACTGTGGCACATTTACACCATGGAATACTATGCAGTCATTAAAAAAAAGGATGAGTTCATGTCCTTTGGAAGGACATGGATGAAGCTGGAAACCATCATTCTCAGCAAACTAACACAAGAACAGAAAACCAAATACCACATGTTCTCACTCATAAGTGGGAGCTGAACAATGAGAACACATGGACACAGGAAGGAGACTATCACACACCAGGGCCTGTCAGGGAGTAGGAGTTAGGGGAGGGATAGCATTAGGAGAAATATCTAATGTAGATGACAGGTTGATGGGTGCAGCAAACCACCATGGCACGTATATACCTGCACCTTCTGCACACGTACACCAGAACTTAAAGTTAAAAAAGAAAGAAAGAAAGAAAGAAAGAAAGAAAGAAAGAAAGAAAGAAAGAAAACTTCAGGCCGATATCATTGATGAACATTGATGCAGAATCCTCAACAAAATACTGGCAAACTGAATACAGAAGCACATCAAAAAGTTATCCACCACGAAGAATGAGGCTTTATCCCTGGGGATGCAAGGTTGGTTTAACATGCATAAATCCATAAATGTGATTCATCACATAAATAGAATGAAAGGCAAAAACCACATGATTATCTCAATAAATGGAGAAAAGGGTTAATAAAGCTCAACATCCATTCATGTAAAAAACTCAAAAAGGTATTGAAGGGGCATACCTCAAAATGTTAAGAGCCATGTATGACGAACCCACAATCACTTCATACTAAATGGGCAAAAGCTGGAAGAATTCCCCTTGAAAACTGCCACAAGACAAGAATGGCCTCTCTCACCACTCCTGTTTAACGTAGTATTGGAAGTTCTGGCCAGGGCAGTTGGGCAAGAGAAAGAAATAAAGTGCATTCAAGTGGAAAGAAAGGAAGTCAAACTATCCTTGTTTGCAGAGAACATCATCTGATATCGAGAAAACCTCATAGTCACAGCCCAAAAGCTTTTTAAGCTGATAAGCAACTTCAGCAAAGTCTCAGGATACAAAATCAATGTGCAAAACTCGCTAGCATTCCTACACACCAATAGCAGTCAAACTAACAGCCAAATCACAAATGACTTCCCATTCACAATTGCCACAAAAAGAATAAAATACCTAGGAATACAGCTAACTAGAGAGGTGAAAGATCTCTACAAGGAGAACTACAAAACTGATACAAAGAAACTAGAGATGACACAAACAAATGGAAAAAGGTTCCAAGCTCATGGATAGGAAGAATCAATATCATTAAAATGGCCATACTGTCCAAAGCAATTTACAGATTCAATGCTATTCCCATTAAATTACCATTGACATTCTTCACAGAACTAGAAAAAAACTATTTTAAAATGCATATGGAACCAGAAAAGAGCCTGAATAGCCAAGGCAATCCTATGTAAAAAGAACAAAGCTGGAGGCATCACATTATCTGACTTCAAACTATACTACAGGACTACAGTAACCAGAACAGCATGGTACTGGTACAAGAACAGACACACAGACAAATGGAACAGCATAGATAACTCAGAAATAAGACTGCACACCTGCAACTATCTGATCTTCAACAAACGTGATCAAAACAAGCAAAGGGGAAAGGATTCCCTATTCAATAAATTTGCTGGGATAACTGGCTACCCATATGCAAAATAATTGAAACTGGATCCCTTCCTTACACCATATGCAAAAATAAACTCAAGATCGTTTAAAGACTTAAATGTAAAATCCAAAACTATAAAACTCTGGAAGACAACCAAGGCAATACCATTTAGGACATAGGCACAGGCCAAGATTTCATGACAAAGATGCCAAAAGCAATTGCAAGAAATGCAAACATTGACAAACGGGATCTAATTAAACTAAAGAGCTTCTGCACAGCAAAAGAAACTACCAACAGAGTAAAGAGACAACCTAAAGAATGGGAGAAAATTTTTGCAAACTATGTATCTGACAAAGGTTTTATATTCAGTATCTATAAGGAGCTTAAACAAATTTACAAGAAAGAAAACATTTAAAAGTGGGCAAAGGACATGAACAGACACTTTTCAAAATAAGACAAACTGCAGTCGATAATCATATAAAAAAAGCTCAGCATCACTGATCATTAGAGAAATGCAAATCAAAACTACAATAAGATATAAAGCACTTAGTAGAATTGTGAGTACAAAGTAAAATACTCAAAGGTCACTCTGCAAATTTTCGTCTTTTTTTTTTTTTGGAGGCAGAACCTCGCTCTTGTTGCCCAGGCTGTGTCAAAGGTTGACTTCAAGTCCTCTCTTGATCTCTCAGGCCCTCTGCATACTTTGACTGGACAGTTGACCTTATCACATTGTTAGGATAAGTGCTACACAAAGGCATCTTCAAGACCCTCCATTGCTCATAGGTGGCCCCTGCAAACTTCTTGCCTGTGTGTGTTCTGGAGGTGCCACTAAACTCGGTAACAGCCTCAGTAGGCACAATTTGAACATCTTTTTACTCGGATTTAATTATTGGCTAACTTTCAATTTTTTTTAGGTTATCAGAAATATCTTTACCTGTAAAGAGGTACAGATTTTACTCTCCAATCAACAGCTATAACTGTCATATTATGAGATTCCAGCGACTTCTGCTCCTTGAGGCATCCACAGAATCATAGCATTTTCTGGTATTCAAAGACCTGAAAGATCACAGTGCTTTCATTTCAACTGTGAGAAGTTAAATAATTTTCCCAGACCTACAACACTAAGTGATGGTGTAATAAAGGCCAGATTAAAAATCACTTGATATGCAATCATGTTGCCTCCGTCCACTTTAGTCCCAAACACACTCACACACACTTGTCCAAACAGCTCCATCTTCAAGGGAGAGATAAATGCTTCTACAAGCCTCAAACTTGTGAACACATCACTAATCTGCACAAGGCTGACTCACAATAGGGGCCAGATTAAAGTGTTTCACATGCAACTGGACCAAACTTTAAAGTCTAAATTCAAGCAATCCTTTCATGAAGGAAATTTTGTTTCAGAAGAGGATCTTCAATTAGCAGGGTGTTGTTGCGCACGCCTATAGTCCCAGCTACTAGAAAGGCTGAAGTGTATGGATCACTTAAGCCTGGGAGGTAAATGCTGCAATGAGCCCTAATCATGCCACTGTACTGCAGCCTGAGTGATAGAGTGAAACCCTGTCTCAATAAATAAATAAATAAATAAATAAATAAACCTCATACTACATCTCATCTCAGACCGGCTATTCACCTCTGAGGCTGATTACTTCTTCAACACTAAGATTACCTAATCCAGGAGCAAAGAAATGAGTAACTTGATTCCTATGATTTGGAAAGTGGGTGGAGGAACGTATGTCATAGTTCTTTCTGAGTGAGACTTGCCTGCTCCTCTGGCACCTGGTCCTGTCCTGTTCTCCAGCACGGTGTGTCTGAGGCTCCCTGGAGGCTCCTGCATGGCAGCTCTGACAGTGACACTGATGGTGCTGAGCCCTCACCTGGCTTTGGCTGGGGACATGCAAGGTAAGTGCACACTGTGGGTGCTGAGCTACAACAAGGTGGGGGAGAAAGGGAGTTAACTTTGTCACTGTGCCCAGGCTGTGCATCTGAAAAAATTGTGACATTTTCTTCAAGGACCACCCATCTTTATCATATGAATTCCCAATTATTTCCATAACAAAAGAAGGCTGGCTACTTGCCCTCTGCATAAGATCTGCATAAGGGGCCTCCATATGGACCATTTCTTAGATCTCCTACAACAAAACCCCTCCAGCTTTGCATCACATTTTCTTGGGATCTTCAGAGGATTTATAAATAAAAACACTGAAATGAATTCCCCCATACAGCACTTCCCTTTATTATGTTGAGTTTTGCCATAAAAAAAAAAATTTCTCAGCTGGGCGCAGTGGCTCCTGTAATCCCAGCACTTTGGGAGGCCGAGGCCTTTTCTGTGCAGATCACAAGGTCAAGAGATTGAGACCAGCCTGGCCAACATGGTGAAACCCTGTCTCTACCAAAAATACAAAAAGTAGCTGGGCGTAGTGGCACGTGCCTGTAGTCCCAGCTACTCAGGAGGCTGAGGCAGGGGAATCGCTTGAACCCGGGAGGCGGAGGTTGCAGTGAGCCAAGATGGTGCCACTGCACTGCAGCCTGGCGACAAAGTGAGACTCCGTCAAAAAAAAAAAAAAAAAAAAAAAAAAAATCTCACGGGGAGTCAAAAGGAATTTGAAGGGTCTTTCCTAGAGAATCTTGTATCATGTCCTCAACAGGATCTGTGAGGTTAGTGTGAGGATGCACCAAGAAGCTGCCCTGTTATCTTCTTTTTTCTCCCTTAACTCCAATGTTTGTAAAGCCTTTATCTTTGTACTGTAGATTTCTGACAAAAGTTGAGGTTAGTACCCTCTCTTTCTCTTGGGAAAAACACATTGGAGTTGAAGTGGAGACCCTTAGTACTTGGAATGACCCTATAGATAAGGAGCGTCTATGGAGTATTGTTCAGTACCTTAAACAACTTAAGGTATCCTCTGAAATGCCACTAATGCTACTAACCTGGCTTGAATCTTTCTAGGTTAGTTTCTCCTACATTCTCTGACTTGAGCTTACAAGAAGGGATTCAACTAATGTAGGACAAATTATGTAAAATTCTATTTTTATAAGTCAAAATCATCAAATATCAGCAATTTCATATGGTTCAAACTATATACCTTCAGTGGGGTTACAGACAGATTGTAAAGGTTGCTAAAATCCCATAGGGCTGAAAGCCAACCAGCAAGTCAAGGGGACTTATTGTCCTACTGGGAATATGTCCCAATTTTTAGAGCTGGATTCAGCATGCTCTCTGCTTTCCTTAATTATTCATGTCTGCTGACCTCTACCTCAAGTTCCTCTCTGTTTTTCATTTAACTATGTCATCATCATTTCTGAAAATCCCTAAAGCTTACCCAGACATTTGGCACTATGAGACCTATCAAAAGAGATCATTCTTCATGCAAATTTTTCTCTTTCTTACAATCACTGTTTCCTTATCTGTGATCCCTTCTTCCAACTAGAAAGAGGAGAGAAAGGAAGTATGCCTGAATTTCTCACAGGGAGGAGAAGGGATACAGCATGTCATTAGAATGAAAGGGTGCAGGAGCTTGAGCCCTTTTCTGCTTTCTAGAATACCCAGAATGATCAGTTCCCGGAACCTGGTCTCTTCATTTAGACCACAGGTATATTTCTGAGCAACTGTTACATTCTGGGCTCTGTTCTAGGCTCAGAGAATTCTACTCAAATAAGATAGAAACTCAGTGCCAGAGGAGACAGACAATATCCCAGTAAATATTTAACAAAAAAGAAAAAGTCAGACAGCAATATTGCCTTTTAAAAAAAGGCATCAGGGTGATAGGACAGAGAGATTTGGATTCACCCAACTTCACTTCACATTGGATTCACAAGTAGTGAATCTATCACAGAGGGAGATAGATTTTGTGTAGAAAAAATATGAGGGCCACAGGACAGCATAAGGGACTGAGAAGATTTCATCACATTTAGCTAAGACAAGAACAATAAGACAGCCATGTGAAGATCTGAGGGACAAGTGTTCCAGAGAGACAGAAAAGGGGAAAGGCCAAGGAACGGGAAGATGTGTGCTGTGCTGAAGAGGCAAAAAGAAGGCCAGAGGGGCTGAAGGATGAAAAGCAAGGGGTGCAATGGCAGAAGATGAGGAAGAGGGACAGAAAGTCAGGAGCTGCGCCATATTCGGCCTTGGTGGCCATGGTAAGGGATTACATTTTATTTAAACATGTTGGAAGCTCCTGGGAGACTACAAGGAGAGTCCATTAATATTCAATTTTAAAAATAATTCTAGCTACTATCTGGGGATTGGATTGTTGAGGTTCACAAGTGGAGAACAGCAGAATTCTCCAGGGAAGACAGAGTTGTGGATTCATGTAGTGCAGTTGTGCCAAAGACAGAGATAAAGATAAAGTGAATAGACTTGGGATGTGTTTTTGCATGACTTGTTAATGGATTAAATGCAAACTTATTTCTAAGTATTTTTCCTTGATAAATAGGTGGATGGTGGTGCTGTTTATTGAAATAGGGAAGAATGTGGGAGGAAATTATTTGAAGGGAGTGATTAGAAATGACAATTGTGTTAATTAAAATTGAGATGATTTTTGAAATCACATTAAGCAATCAGGAAGTCAACTGAATATAAGAGAGGAGTTCATGGTGAGGCCAGGGCTGGAGGTATTTATATTGGGGTTCTGTGTTAAATTCCAGGGAAGTGGAAGAAGTTGCAGAGGGAGATAGATTTTGTGTAGAAAAAATATGAGGGCCACAGGACAGCATAAGGGACTGAGGAGATTCATCACAGATGCTGGAGAAAAAAAAAAAGAGAGAGAGAGAATGTGATTCATGGGAATCAAAGAAAAATGATTTTTTCAAGGCGAGGGAGTGGCCAGTTGTGGTGAGAACCACTAACAGGTGAGTAAAGTGAGAACGTGACAGAGAAGCAAGTGCTGGGTTTGGTGGAGTTGATGTTTGCAGTCAATGGAGTATCCAGGATGGAAAGTGGATTGGACCATTTGAAGAACGGGTGGAAGAAGTGAAGCCTGGATGAAGTTTGACTCTTTTGAGTAGCGAGCCTCAGGGAAAGACTATGCTCTGGGATCTGCCAGCAGAACCTAAAGAAAATTAATAAAGAAGCTGGAGAGAAGCAGGAAGATCTGGGAACCAGAGCCAGATGCTCAGTCATTGGCAATGAAGCACTAGAAGGCCCTGTGTACAGTGGTGACTGGTTATGAAAAAGGCCATTCGTTCATACAGCCAATATTTATCAGTGACTTAGAATATACTAGTATTACTCTAGGTGATGAGAATGGAGTGATAAACAAAGCAAATCTGGTCTGTATCAGCGTGGAGCATTGTAACATTTTGTAGTGACTAATTACCAGGCTTATAAATTTTGGCATAGATATGTAATACCTATCCTATCATAGCTTTGGTATTTAAAAGTATATACATCTTTGGAATCTAAAATTCAAAGGGTATAAGTAACTTACCCACTGTCACAAAGTCAGTGCTAGAAATCAGATTGCAGTTTAAATCTGAGTACATAGAAAGTCCCTCTCTTTGATGTCAGCACTCTCCTTTTGTGTGAGGTTTAGGCATATGAATTATAATTATTATTATTATTATTTTTTTGAGATGGAGTCTTGCTCTGTCGCCCAGGCTGGAGTGCAGTGGCTGGATCCAATTTCCTGACCTTGTGATCCGCCCGTCTCAGCCTCCCAAAGTGCTGGGATTACAGGCTTGAGCCACCGCGCCCGGCGAGGCATATGAATTATTATACATAAACCAATGTTTCTGCCCTCAAGTGTTTAAAACGGTAAATAGTGATAAATTAATAAAGGACCATTGCCAAATCATGATGTAGACATTATTTGCTTTAGAAGTTAAAGAATAGAAAAATAATGAAGCTTTCCTTTATAGGGATTGTAAAAATAAAATGGTAATATATTAGAGTGATTATTATGTTATCAGCACTAAGAAGAGTCACTACTTACTTTTACCCTTAACAATAATCTGATAAAGAATATATTATTGTTGGATTCATTTTATATAATTTTTAAAGGTTCATGGTTGTTAAAATTAATCCAAGTAGAAGAGATCATGTTTAAATTCAGATTTCCTGATTCTAGAGCCTGAGCTTACAACCACTGTTAGTGAATAGTGACTAGACTGAGGCTGAATTGTTGATAGAATTTCTTATGTTCATATGTACTGGGTGTGTCTCAGGGTAGGGAAGAAATGCAAAGTCTGCTAGTCCCAATGTGAAGGAGAAACTTTCATTCATTTTGCATTTATCATTTGAAAACTTCCATGTGTACAGGCTGTCACAGGCATGTGTTAAAGAACACAAAGTATTCAATTCACTTCTTCTGAGCATTATTAGCAAGTTGGGCTAAGGTTGCCAAATAAAGTACAGGGTACCCAGTTAAATCTGAACTTTAGATAAACAACAATAATTTATTTGAAATCCAAATTTAACTAGGCATTCTCTATTTTCATTTGCTAAATATGGCAATCTAAGCTGGACACATGAGTATAGACTGCAGTGCTAACCATGCAAGCTACAGTGACGGCAACTTCATATATTTTTATTTTTCAATGTTCTTATCTGTGAAGAAGGTGCTCAGAGAATTTAGGAATAATAAGATACACCTTCTCTCATTCAAAGTGCTCTCCTCCCTGCTATCATTTCTAAAGGGCGAAGGGAGCTTGTGCAGCTCTCTACTCAAAATCTGGGGACTCGCTCGTTTTTTGTAAACTATCTGTAAGAGAATGCCATCTTCTTAGTTTCTCCCTGTATTAGTCCGTTTTCAGGCTGCTGATAAAGATATACTCAAGACTGGATAATTTATAAGGAAAAAGAACTTTAATGGATTCACAGTTCCACGTGGCTGGGGAGGCCTCACATCACAGCGGAAGGTGAAAGGCACGTCTCACACGATGGCAGACAAGAGAAGAATGATGGTCAAGCAAAAGGGTTTTTTCCCTTATAAAACCAGATCTCGTAAGACTTATTCACTGTTAGCCGGGCAACGTGGCGGGCGCCTGTAGTCCCAGCTGCTTGGGAGGCTGAGGCAGGAGAATGGCGTAAACCCAGGAGGCGGAGCTTGCAGTGAGCTGAGACCCGGCCACTGCACTCCAGCCTGGGCTGCAGAGCGAGACTCCGTCTCAAAAAAAAAAAAAAAAAAAAAAAACTTATTCACTGTCATGAGAACAGCAAGGGGAAATACCTGCCCCCACGACTCGATTATCTCCCCCAGGTCCCTCCCACAACACGTGGGAACTGTGGCAGCTACAATTCAAGACAAGATTTGAGTGGTTACACTGCCAAACTATATCACTCCCCTTCAGAGAAGGCTTAACTACAGAAACGAGAATTCTGCATCTGTCCAAGGTTGGTAATTTGATGCCTGCTTGTATTGTTGGGAGTAGGAGACTGAAAGTTAGAAAATGAATTAGCTGAGGCAGTGAGTAGTGGACCAGTGACACAGAAATTAAGAATATGACTTGGTGACTGATTGGCAAGGCAAATAAATTAGTAAAACTTCGTTCTGAATGAATTAATTTTACTGGAAAAATAGCTCTGCACTAGGACCAGATTCCTAAAAATCCTAAGTTTTATGTGGGACCAAGATTTTAAATAGATAGAATATTGGCAGAGTTTTCAATGTACATCTCAAATGTTCCATAATTAATAGCAGCTTTTTAATCATAGATTTATCAGATGGTTTACACTAGTGGGTCTCACCCAGGGATAGTTCACCATCCCTCTGTTCCTCCCTGCCCTCTCACAACTCCCTAGGGAACATTTGGCAATGTCTGGAGCCATTTGAGGTTGTCACACCAGGAGTTTCTTGTGACATGTAACAAGTAGAAGCCAGGGACACTAGTAGCTCCTCTCATCAAGAAAATATTATCTATTCCAAAATGTCAATGGTGCCAAGGCTGAGAACACTGGTTTACATTGTGCTTCTTCTAAAATTCTAGACTCACAGTTTTAAACACATTTATCTCTTAGTTCGGCTCTTCATGGCTTAGTTTTGCTTGTTTCATTACCAAAAAAAAAAAAACGGTTGCATAAATTCACTGCTTTCTTGGTGAATCCATTTAATCAATGCAGGTTCAAGATCTTCATTTTTACTTTTTGCACATTATGCACTTTATTTCAAAAGGTTCATTGTGTTCTTGATAATTACTATCTCTATTAACTTTCCACAACTGGTCATTATAAGTCACGAATGGTGATGACTGTCACAAATATTTTTCAGTAAAATGCCTCAGATTTCTGCAGTAATTCTACCTTTTATACCTTTTATAATGTAAGATGCTTCTATTCATTGTGGTACATATACACCATGAAATATTATGCAGCCATAAAGAGGAATGAGATCATGTCCTTTGCAGGGACATGGATGAAGCTGGAAGCCATTATCCTCAACAAATTAACGCAGGAACAGGAAACCAAACACCGCATGTTCTCACATATAAATGGGAGCTAAACAATGAGAATACGTGGACACAGTGAGGAGAACAACACTTACTGGGGTCTGTTAGGGGAGGGCAGAGCGGGGGTGAGCATTAGGGAAAAGAGCTAATGCATGCTGGGCTTAATACCTAGGTGATGAGTTGATAGGTGCAGCAAACCACCATGACACACGTTTACCTGTGTAACAAACCCATACACCCTGCACATGTACTCAGAACTTGAAAAACACAGTAAAATAATTATTTAAAGAATACTTTCTACTCATCTTATTTTATTAAACACAAAGATTTTCTTTTTTTTCTGGATAATAAGTTTTATAAACATCACATATCTTCAACATTTTAAATATTCTCAATGGATACATTTCATATAATGTAACACAGTTCCACTTTTTAAAAAAATAGCAAAATAAATATAATCTCACTTTTTCTTGATTATTCAGGATCATTATTATCAATGTCAATTTGGAACACAATATCCTTAAGGTATAGTAATAAATGTAAGGCTGCTTGCCTTTATCCTAAGTGAATTTGGATTGTTTTTATGATTCTCTGCTTTTCATTTTCTCTGTCTGGTCCTTTTACTTACTGACATTCTTTGTTATTATAATCAGTGTGTTCTGATGGTTATTTTTCAGAAAAGTCTTCAGGTGAAGGCCTGTGAATGGTTACATTCTCCTAGAGAGCTAAGTGCATGGGTGCATGGGCTTTGTGACTGTCATTTGCTAGTCAGAGGACCTTTTCTTCCCTCATTATTTCTTTTTTTAATTATTATTATTTTACTTTAAGTTCTAGGGTACATGTGCACAACATGCAGGTTTGTTACATAGGTATACATGTGCCATGTCGGTTTGCTGCATCAATCAACTCGTCGTTTACATTAGGTATTTCTCCTAATGCTATCCCTCCCCCAGGCCTCCGTCCCACAACAGACAGTGGTGTGTGGTATTCCCCACCCTGTGTCCATGTGTTCTCGTCGTTCAACTCCCACCTATGAGTGAGAATGTGTGGTGTTTGGTTTTCCGTCCTTGTGATAGTTTGCTGAGAATGATGGTTTCCAGCTTCATCCATGTCCCTGCAAAGGACATGAACTCATCCTTTTTTAATGGCTGCATAGTATTCCATGGTGTATGTGTGTCACATTTTCTTAATCTAGTCTATTTCTGATGGACATTTGGATTGATTACAAGTCTTTGCTATTGTGAATAGTGCCACAATAAACATACATGTGCTCGTGTCTTTATAGTAGCATGATTTATAATCCTTTGGGTATATACCTAATGGGATCGCCGGGTGAAATGATATTTCCAGATCCTTGAGGAATCGCCACATTGTCTTCCACAATAGTTGGACTAATTTACACTCCCACCAACAGTGTAAAAGCATTCCTATTTCTCCACATCTTCTCCAGCATCTGCTGTTTCCTGACTTTTTAATGATCACCATTCTAACTGGCGTGGGATATCTTATTGTGGTTTTGATCTGCATTTCTCTGATGATCTGAGATGATGAGCATTTTCTCATGTGTCTGTCGGCTGCATAAATGTCTTCTTTTGAGAAATGTCTGTTCATATCCTTTGTCCACTTTTTGATGGGGTTGTGTGTTTTTTTTCTTGCAAATTTGTTTAAGTTCTTTGTAGATTCTGGATATCAGCCCTTTGTCAGATGGGTAGATTGCAAAGATTTTCTCCCATTCTGTAGGTTGCCTGTTCACTCTGATGGTAGTTTCTTTTGCTGTGCAAAAGCTCTTTAGTTTAATTAGATCCCATTTGTCAGTTTTGGCTTTTGTTGCCATTGTTTTTGGTGTTTTGTCATGAAGTCTTTGCCCGTGCCTATGTCCTGAATGGTGTTGCCTAGGCTTTCTTCTAGGGTGATTTTTCTTTACCTGTTTTGATTTTTCACAGTTCATTTAAACATAAATACAAAAAACCAAACACATATACATGCATGGTATTTGAAATCTGTGAAATCTGTGTATATTTACACAGGTATATGTATGTTTGCATGTTTATATATATTGAAACTACAGATGCACATGTCACCAATAAGAGCTCTGTGACACTTTTGACTCCTTACTTCTTCAGATCAGATTTACCAAATGAGTTTTGGCAACAAATTAAAAACAATAGTCAGTGAATTTCTGAGCTTTCTGGATTTCGAAAATCCAAAAAAGTTTGTGGTTCTGTGTTGGGGTCATGGACTCTTCAATTGTTTCCCATTACATTTAGTATAGATCAAAATCCTAACATGATAAAGATTTTAATTGTTCCCTTCCTTGTGATTTCTCCAGTTTAATCTTCTCTTCTCTTCCTTCTCTTCCCTTCTCTTCTCTTCTTTATCTTCTCTTCTCCTTTTCTCTTTTCTTTCCTTTCCTTTCCTTTCCTTTTCTTTCCTTTTCTTTCCTTTCCTTTCCTTTCCTTTTCTTTTCTTTTCTTTTCTTTTCTTTTCTTTTCTTTTCAGAGAGAGTCTCGCTCTGTCACCCAGACTGGAGTGCAATGGCACAATCTCGGCTCACTGCAACCTCCACCTCCCAGGTTCAAGCTATTCTTCTGCCTCAGCCTCCTGAGTAGCTGGAACTACAGGCACGCGCCACCACCCCCATGCCACCACGCCTGGTTAATTTTTGTATTTTTAGTAGAGACGTGGTTTCGCCATATTGGCCAGGCTGGTCTCGAACTCCTGATCTTGTGATCTGCCCGCCTGAGCCTCCCAAAGTGCTGGGATTACAGGTGTGAGCCACTGTGCCCGGCCCAGTTTAATCTTTTCCCCTCCTTTCCCTCATGCTGTGCTTTAGTGAACTTTCTTCTGGTTTCTTGAAGAAGTTCATCAATTCTTTCAAGCTTTTGTAAGTGGTTTTATGCTTACCTGAAAGGTGCCTCCCTTTTTGTCCAGAGACACACAGGCTCCACTCTGCCCCCTGGCTCACACCCACTAAACTTGTAAGGTCACATTTGAATTGTCACTCTCAGAGTCCTTCTCTGAGAGTGATTTAGATCATCCTATTCTTTGTTCTAGAACTCCACACTTCTCTTAACATTTCTCATTCCTGTATAAGGTGCTGTGTATTTCGTTTTTTGCCATCACTTTCACTACCCTTTAAGCTCCCCCAGCTGAGGGGAGAGGTCTGTCTTTCCCCTGTTTGGATTCCCAGGAGCACTAAGGGAAGCATTTACAGAATGGAGGACACAAGGTCAGCACTAAGGAAGCATTTACAGAATGGAGGATACAAGGTCAGCACTAAGGAAGCATTTACAGAATGGAGGATACAAGGTCAGCACTAAGGAAGCATTTACAGAATGGAGGATACAAGGTCAGCACTAAGGAAGCATTTACAGAATGGAGGAGGTGGGTCTTGTTTAAGGAATGAGTAGAGTGTGGCATGATAAGAGGGAGCAGGAAGTGTCTTTTGGGTGGAGGCTCCCAGGAGGAGGAAGTGCAAGTGGCAGTGATGAAGCAGATGATCCTGGTCCAGAGCCTTCCAAAGAGGCGTCCACCTCAACTCGGCAATGGGGAACGAATCCCGAATGGTATTCCACGGCCCTCGCAGCCTCCCTCCGCCTCAGGCAGATGGGAGATGAACCCCTGGGATGCTGGTGGTCGGGGTTGGCTGGTGGCTGCCAGTCAAGGTGTTCCATCGCCCCGCGCCCTGCCGAGGGCGTCCCTGATTGTGGGCATAGCCGTCACTCTTTTCCCAGGATGCCGCCCATGTAATCGGTTCTTCTTTTCCCCGCGGCACATTTCTTGGAGCAGATTAAACATGAGTGCTATTTCTCCAACGGGACGGAGCGGATGCGGTTTGTGCACACTCATCCATACCCGGAGGAGTATGCGCGCTTCCACAGCGACGTGGGAAAGTTCCGGGCGGTGGAGGAGCTGGAGTGGAGGAGAGTTTAGGAATGGAAACAGCCAGAAGAACCTCCTGGGCTACTTGCGGGGTCTGTTGGACACCTACTGCAGACACAACTATGAGGTTTTTGAGAGCTTCTCCATGCAGAGGCGCGGTGAGCAAGGCGCGTGGGGGAGGGGGAGCGGGGTTCCTGAGAACGGAGAGAGTGTGTGTGTGTGTGCGCACGCGCGCACGTAAGCACCCTGTGGGAGAATATAGGATTGTGAGCAAGAAGGAAATAGGACGGCTCAGGTAGGTGAGTGCAGAGTGGGGATTTGTCTGTGTGTCTGTTTTTGGAGGGGACTCAGGAGGGAACTTCAGCTTGTCTTTCCAGCCCTCTGTGCAGAGATGAGAGGAGGGTGGGAGTGGTGATGCAGGGGCCTAAAGAGGGAGATCTTGATCGCCCTCAGTCCTTAGAGATGCAGGAAAGTGAAATTTACCTAGTCTGCTGTTGGCATGAAAGTTTAGGGGAGGAGAGATGAGAAATGATAATGTGAGGGATAATGTGAGGAGGCCAGTCACAAACTGTCCTTGGTACACACCCGTTATGATCCCGAAATCTCTGAAATAAAAGTGTGTGATACTTGTCTGCATAAGCATTTTATTGAGAAAAAAGTATTAGACTAATTTCTTTCTTTTTAATTTTAAATGTTTATTTTAGTTTTAGGGATACGTGTGCAGGTTTGTTCTATAGGTAAACTGCATGTCAGGTGGGTTTGATGTACAGATAATGGCATCACCAGGGTAATAAGCATAGTACCTCCCAGGTACTTTTCCTGATCCTCTCCCTCCTCCCATCCTTCACCCTCAAGTAGGTCCCCGTGTCTACTGTTCCCTTCTTTGTATCCACGTGTTCTCAATGTTTAGCTCCCACTTATAAGTGAGAGCATGTGGTATTTGGTCTTTCGTCCCTATGTTAGTTTGCGTAAGATAATGGCCTCCAGCTCCATCCATGTTCCTGCAAAGGACGTGATCTCATTCTTTTTGTGGCTCCATACTATTCCATGGTGTATTTGTACCACATTTCCTTTAACCAGTCGACTGCTCATGGGCATCTAGGTTGATTCAGTGTCTTGCTATTGTGAACAGTGCTGCAATGAACATACGTGTGCATGTGTCTTTCTGGTAGAATGGTTTATATTCCTTTAGGTATATACACAGTAATGGGATTGCTGAGTCAAACGGTAATTGTCTTTTTAGTTCTTTGCACCACGTTGCTTTCCACAATGGCTGAGCTAATTTACATTCCTACTAGCAGTGCATAAGCATTCTCTTTCCTCTGCAACCTCACCGGCCTCTGTTATTTTTTGACGTTTTAGTAATAGCCATTCACACTGGTGTGAGATGGTATCTCATTGTGATTTTGATTTGCATATCTCATAATAATTAGTGCTGTTGAGAATTTTTTCCTGTGTTTGTTGGCTGCATGTATGTCTTCTTTTGAAAAGTGTCTGTTCATGTCTGTTCATGCCCATATTTTAATGAGGTTGTTTGTTTGTTTTTTTCTTGTAAATTTGTTTAAGTTGCTTATAGATTCTGGATATTAGACCTTTGTCAGATGCATAGTCTGCAAATATTTTCTGACGCAGGTAAGCAATAACTATCGAGGCCAGTGGTGCCAGAGTAAAAGAATTCACCAAGACAGTTGTAGGTAGAAAAAAGCAGATTTACTAGAGAAAGTAGAAAAATACGTTGCAAGGAGGCAACAGGCAGGCCAGCAGAAGAGAAGCTTGCAGGAGATTTTATAGGATGGTTCTTAGGCTGCAGAGTGCTACGTGCAGTAGCAATAATGCCAAGGTTGCAGTGAGCTAGCTTACAGATGTCTGATGATAATTGAGTACAGGAAGACTGAATTATTTGCACAGGAGGGCTGTATGTCCTGGACCATGAGGAAAGACAGACTTATAGCTTATTTGCTTTACCTCTTTGCTTTCTTCTGGTCCCACCAGCCTGACTCCTATTCCCAAATTAGGACTTGACATTTTCTCCATTCTCTAGGTTGTCTGTTTATTCTGTTGATAGTTTCTTTTACTGCACAGAAGCTCTTAAATTAGGTCCCATTTGTCAATTTTTGTTTTTGTTGTGGTTGCTTTTTGTGTCTTTGCCATGAAATCTTTGCCAAGTCCTACGTTCAGAATGGTATATTCTAGGTTACTTTCCAGGGTTTTTATGATTTTAGGTTTTACATTTAAGTCATTAATTCATTTTAAGTTGATTTTTGTATATGGTGTAAGGTAGGGGTCCAGGTTCAGTCTTCTGCATATGGCTAGTCAGTCACTACAGCACTATTTATTGAATGAGGAGTCCTTTCCTCATTGCTTGTTTTTGTCATCTTTGTCAAAGATCAGTTGGTTATAGGTGTGCAGCATTATTTCTGGACTCTCTATTCTGTTCCATTTGTCTATGTGTCTGCTTTTGTACCAGTACCATGCTGTTTTGGTTACTGTGGCCTTGTAGTATAGTTTGAAGTTAAGTAACATAGTACCTCCTACTTTATTCTTTTGCTTAAGATTGCCTTAGCTATACCTGTTTGGCTTCCATATGAATTTTAAAGTAGTTTGTTCTAGTTCTGTAAAGACTGTCAGTGGTAGTTTAATGGGAATAGCGTTGAATCTATAAATTACTTTGAGCAGTATGGTCATTTTAATGATACTGATTCTTCCTATCCATAAGCATGATAATTTTTTCCATTTGTTTGTGTCATCTCTGATTTCTCTGAGCTGTGTTTTGTAGCTCTCCTTGTAGAAGTCTTTCACCTCCGTAGTTAGCTGTATTCTTAGGTAATGTGTGTGTGTGGAAATTGTGAGTGGGATTATGTTCCTGATATGGGTCTTGGCTTGGGTGTTCTTTGTGTATAGGAATGCTGCTGATTTTTATATGCTGATTTTTTTTTTATCCTGAAACTTTGCTGAAGTTGTTTATCAGCTAAAGGAACTTTTGGGCCAAGATTTGGAGATTTGGGGTTTTCTAGACACAGGATCATATCATCTGCACACAGGGATAGTGTGACTTCTGCTCTTCCTCTTTGAATATCCTTTGTTTCTTTCTCTGGCCTGATTGCTCTGGTCAGGACTTCCAATACTATCTTGAATAAGAGTGGTGAGAGAGGGCCAGGCACAGTGGCTTATGCCTGTAATCCCAGCACTTTAGGAGGCTGAGGCGGGCAGATCACAAGGTGAGGATATCAAGACCATCCTGGCTAACATGATGAAACCCAGTCTCCACTAAAAATTAAAAAAAGAAAAACTAGCCAGGCATGGTGGCACGTGCCTGTAGTCCCAGCTACTTGGGAGGCTGAGGCAGGAGAATTGCTTGCACCCGGGAGGCAGAGGTTGCAGTGAGCTGAGATCGCGCCACTGCACTCCAGCCTGGCGACAGAGTGAGACTCCGTCTCAAGAAAAAAAAAAAAAAAAAAAAACGGTGAGAGAGGACATCCTTGTCTTGTGGTGATTTTCAAGAGCAATGCACCCAGCTTGGCTGTGTGTTTGTCATTGATGGCTTTTATTATTTTGAAGTATGTTCCTCCAGTGCCTAGTTTACTGAGTTTTGTTTTGTTTTGTTTTTTGAGATGGAGTCTCTCTCCGTCGTCAGGCTGGAGTGCGGTGGTGCAATCTCGGCTCACTGCAACCTCTGCCTCCCAGGTTCAAGTGATTCTCCTGCTTCAGCCTCCTGAGTAGCTGCGACTACAGGCTCGTGCCACCGTGCCCGGCTAAGTTTTCATTTTTAGTAGAGATGGGGTTTCACCATGTTGGTCAGGATGGTCTCAATCTCCTGACCTTGTAATCTACCCACCTCAGCTTCCCAAAGTACTGGGATTACAGGCGTGAACTGAGCATTTTTAACATGAAGTGCTGTTGAATTTTATCAAAAGCTTTTTCTGCACGATCATGTGGTTTTTGTCTTTCATTCTGCTTTATGTGGTGAATCACATTTGTTGATTTGTATATGTTGAACTAACCTTGCATCCCAGGGATAAAGTCTATTTCATCGTGGCACATTAGCTTTTGATGTGCTGCTGTATTTGGTTTGTTAGTATTTTGTTAAGGATGTTTGCATCTGTGTTCATCAAGAATATTGGCCTGAAGTTTTCTTTTTTTGTTGTGTCTCTGACAGGTTTTAGTATCAGGATGATGCTGGCCTCATAGAATGAGTTGGGGAGTCATCCCTTCTCCTCAATTTTTTTGGAATATTTTAATAGGAATACTACCAACTCTTCTTTATACATCTGGTAGAAGTCAGCTGTGAATCCATCTGGTCCCGGGATTTTTTTGGTTGGTAGCTGTTTATTACTGACTCAATTTCAGAACTCATTATTGGTCTGTTTAGAAATTCAGTTTCTTCCTGGTTCAGTCTTGAGAGGTGTATGTGTCCAGGAATTTATCCATTTCTTCTAGATTTTCTAGTTTGTGTGCAAAGGTGTTTATAGTAGTATTAGACTGATTTCTAGAGGAAGTGAAGGGACCTCTGTAGCACCTCTGACCTTTCTGAGGCTTCTTTTAGGTCTAAAGTTCTTGCTACGTTTTTGTTGTCTTAGCATATACATATATTTCCATAGTTGAAATTATTGTGAAACTAGCTTTTGAATTAAACTTTTGTTATACTGTTAACAGAACCTGTGTACAAACACAAAGCATATGTACATAGTAACATGTTACTATATGTTACTATGTGTACAGTATACACATATGTTACTATGTATATAGTATATATCATATACATACATATGCTGTGCCTGTGTGTATATACACACACATATGTAACCTGTGCATACATTTTTAGAGACAAAGTCCTGCTCTGTCATCCAGGTTGGAGTGCAGTGGTGCAATCACAGCTCATTGCAGCCTTGAACTCCTGGCCTCAAGTAATCCTCCCCTTTCAACCTCCCAAAGCACTGGAATTGCAGGCCTGTGCCACCATGGCTGTTACAGTTTTTATTTTAAAGCTAATAGTATTTAACTAGTTACATATTATTCCTTTATACAGTTGTGATACAATTTACCTCACATTTGCCTTGATTAATCTTTTTTACAATATGGCCAAATAGTTGAAAAGTTATATCTCTTTTTAATTTTTAGTTAATAGTTATTTGATTTCTATTATTGTTCCAAGAATTATTGTATATTTAAAGGAAAGATAAGTATCTCTTTTCTGTTACCTCTGGGATCCTAGTATTTTTTTTCAGGGATTTTATGGGTTATCTGTACAGTAAGATTATTAACACTTTTGTGGTATTTGATTCAGCATTTTCTTTTTTTTGAGACGGAGTCTCACTCTGTCCCCCAGGCTGGAGTGCAGTGGTGCAGTCTCGGCTCACTGCAAGCTCCGCCTCCTGGGTTCACGCCATTCTCCTGCCTCAGCCTCCTGAGTAGCTGGGACTACAGGCACCCGCCACTGTGCCCGGCTAACTTTTGCATTTTAGTAGAGACGGAGTTTCACCGTGTTCGCCAGGATGGTCTCAATCTCCTGACCTCGTGATCCGCCTGCCTCGGCCTCCCAAAGTGCTGGGATTACAGGCATGAGCCTCTGTGCCCGGCCTGATTCAGCATTTTCTCCAGATTGTAGTTTATATTTTTATTTTCAAAATTATTCTCCATGTTACAAACTTGAACATTTTTATTTAATGAAATATATTGCAAAATTTTTGGTAATGATTTACAACCCATCTTACATCTATCATTTTGTAGTATTATAAAAATGTTGTCTCAGGGCCGGGCATGGTGGCTCATGCCTGTAATCCCAACACTTTGGGAGGCAGAGGTGGGCGGATCACCTGAGCTCAGGAGTTCGAGACCAGCCTGGCCAACATGGTGAAAATCCGTCTCTACTAAAAATATAAAAATTAACCAGGTGTGGTGGTGGGAGTCTGTAGTCCCAGCTACTCAGGAGGCTAAGGCAGGAGAATTGCTTGAACTCAGGAGGCTAAGGTTGCAGTGAGCCGAGATCGCACCACCGCACTCCAGCCTGGGCGACAAGTGCAAAACTCCGTCTCAGGAAAGAATAAAAAAAGTTGTCTCAGGTTTCTCCTTTTTTCTTTTAAAATAATTGTACTTACTGAGGGGATGCTAGTGTCAGGAATTGTCACAGGCATTAAACACACTGTCTCAGACCCTTCCCTGGCCTCAAATATCAGTCTAGAAAGAGAGGCAGTTAGAAAATTATAGTTCTAATGTTGTTATTCTTGTTTTACAGAGGAGATAGATTGATTGGCTGAAGGTAAATATGAGAACTTTTCTTACTCCTTTCTCTCTCCTGTATGACTCATATTTTTCTAGGGACTCAACCCATAGAGGTAGAGAATCACTTCTGTCTGTTCCTCCTTCCCAGTGGCAGAACCATTCCTGTGGTGTTCTAAGGTGTGAGTGCATGGAGCCAGCACAGTTAAAATTTCATACTCCATCTCCCCATCTACCCTACAGCTGTCCCCCAATCTATCCATACCACTCTGAATCATATTATTCTCTCAGGGTAAACGGGATAAAAAATAGCTAACAAAACTTGAGTGCTACATTCAGTTGTTGTCTTACGTATTTTTATGTGAATCCTCACATAACCCCAATAGGGAAATTAGTATTATTAACTTTCATGATAGGTGAGAAAGCTGAGGCATAGAGGAATTGAAAATCTCTTTCAGGACCAATCTGTAAGAGGCAGAGCCTGGATTTGAGCTAGACAGCCTGGCTCCAGAAATGAAACATTTAGTAAACACACTATATGCTTTCAAGGATTTCTAAACACTTTGATAATTCATAACAGTTTCAAACTATGAAAAAAGCAAACACAATTTTCTTCATCACTCAAATCTAATGGGTCTGCCCTGTAAAGATTAAATTCCAGGCTGTCGACACTGTGAGACCACATGGCCTGCTTTGATGGAGGCCTGGCTGAGACCTGAGCCTGGGTGTGGAGAGAGGCAGAGAGAAAAGCAACCAAGAAGACTTGCTCTGTCTCCCTTACATATTCTTTGTGTTTTTTCTTAGTCCATGCTGAGGTGACTGTGTATCCTGCAGAGACCCAGCCCCTGCAGCACCGCAACCTCCTGGTCTGCTCTGTGAGTGGTTTCTATCCAGACAGCATGAAAGTCAGGTGGTTCTGGAACGGCCAGAAAGAGAAGGCTGCGGTGGTCTCCACAGGCCTGATCCACAATGGAGACTAGACCTTCCAGACCTTGGTGATGCTGGAAACAGTTCTTCAGAGTGGAGAGGTTTACACCTGCCAAGTGGAGCACCCAAGCGTGACGAGCCCTCTCACAGTGCAATGGAGTGAGAAGCTTCTAGACCTCATAAATTTCTCACCCACCAGGAAGGGAACATTGATTATCCTTGACTATCAGGTTTCTCCTCTCTCATATCGTATTTTCAATTGCTCCATGTTCTTCTATCTTCAACACAGGTCACTGGGGATAGTCCTAGGAGAGTTTCTAGGAATACCTGTACCCCCTGGAGAAGCAGCCGTGCCTAGAAGATAGAAAAAAGGCTGTCCCTGTTTTGAACCTCCTCAAGTCACAGGTCCTGGTCATGCCTTAGCCCTGGGCACCAGACTTTGCCTCTGGGGCTGGGATTGTGCTTTCTGGCACTGTTACTCTGAGTTGTTTGTTGCCATCTGAGAAGAGGAGAAACATAGGGCCTTCCCGACATGAAGAGAGTCCAGTCTCAGCTCTGCCTCTTATTTATGTATTTTAGGTACATTAATCCTCACAGAACCCCAGTTTGGAAATTAGTATTATTAACTTCCATTATAGGTGAGAAAGTTGAGGTATGGAAGAATTGAAAATCTCTTTCAGAACCAATCAGTAAGAGGCAGAGCCTGGATTTGAGCTAGACAGTCTGGCTCCAGAAATGAAACATTTAGTAAATACACTAAAACAAGCTACTCAACTTCATTGAGTCCCAGGGATTTTCTAGATCAGATGTTGAAGCTGTGCCTTATGTTGGGCTGTGATATTTGAACTCAAGAATGAGTTCAATTCCTGAACATTTTAGCTATTCAATGTGATTTTTAAATCTTTTTACCAGTTATTCCAGGTATTTTGGCCAGTTATTTTGGTTCCTCCAGGGTAGCTTTCTTCTCCCATTGTCAAAACTCTGAATCTCCGAGTTTCAATTAGATAAGTTGGATTAGGGTTAAAAATCACTAAATCTGGCTTCTTCTCTCAGGAGCACATTCTGAACCTGCACAGAGCAAGATGCTGAGTGGAGTCGGGGGCTTTGTGCTGGGCCTGCTCTTCCTTGGGGCCGGGCTGTTCCTCTACTTCAGGAATCAGGAAGGTGAGGAGCCTTTGGGAGCTGGCTCTCTCCATAGGCTTTTCTGAAGGAAGAAATATGGCTTTCCTGAGATGAGTTCCCAGTGTGTCAGTGGCCTGGTATTAAGCCTTTCCTTCCCTAGTTGACCTCAAATTTCCTGGAACTCTAGAAATCAATATTCCATGGTTACTGTGTCACAGCGTGAGGGCTTGTGTCCTGCAGAGATAAGAGAAAGGTTAACGAGCATGGGCATCTTGGTTTGAAATTCTGGAGCAAATGAGGGAAGAGACAGTAAAGCTAATGCAATCATACTGTGTGTATGTGTGCCTGTATGTGTGTGCGTGTGTGTGTGTGTGTGTGTGTGTGTGATATGAAAGCTTCATGGGTCACACCGTCTCAGTTTCCACTCTCTTCTCTGCCCTGGCCGGTGTGGGTTGTAGTGTTAGAGAGATTTCAGGAGGAAGATCTGGAGCTTGGAACATTGTTTCCGGGGAAAGACTTCCTTCCATATCTTTTAAGTATATATCTTTCCCTCTTTTTCCAGGACACTCTGGACTTCAGCCAACAGATAATGACCTTTAATCCTCTTTTAGAGACAGATTTGGCTTCCCTAGAAAGATGGTAGAGATGACAAGACATGAGATAAAAATAATGAGAAACACTTTGGATCCAAAGTTCTACGCATGTAGTTTATACTAGAGCTTCTTCTCTCCGCTTAGTAAAATGTCTGTGCTCTAAAGTAACAGTGGCTCAGGGAAACTTAGAAGTATTTTTGTTTCTTCTTCTTGCTCTCTTATGAGGTCCTAAAAGAAGGGAGAAGAAGCTTTTTGGTAGAAGAGTGTTGAAAACAACACTGTCTTTTGTATTCTGCAGCCCCCTGAACTGAAGATGATACTCAGGAAAGAACCTTTAAACCTAGCTCGGAAGCATGAAAAGATTGCCTGCCTGGCCTCCCGTTCTTCCACAAAAGGAAAGCTTTCTCAGGACCTGGTCTGCTCCTGCTTCAATGACCTTGCAGAAAATGTCCTCCCTGGTGGCTTTCTCAGCCCTGCCCTTCGCTTGAAAGTCCCAGTATTGATGGCAATACCCCATCTTCATTCTTTCGTGGTCCCCTTGGTACCCAGCCTTACTGCCTGCCATAAATCTGAAATTACCTTGTATGTAATGTTATTAAGTTTTTCTGGAATAAACATGGAGTGAAAAATTATCTGCTTCAATAACTACAAGGACAAGAAATAGAATAAAAAGAAAAATGCAAGATTACATTCCAATACAATAATGGTTTTCTCTTATAGATGATAACTCTGTGGGTTCACAGATCTATTAAATAGCTTGATTTAGTCATTCTACATTGTAGGCATACATCATACATTGTAGGCATACATGCTGTACACCATAAATACACTATGTAATTTTGACTTGTCAATATTTAAAAAAAAAAAAATGTGGCCAGGCACAGTGGCTCATGCCTGTAATCCCAGCACTTTGGGAGGCCGAGGCGGGCAATCCCAGCTACTCAGGAGGCTGAGGTAGAAGAATTGCTTGATCCTGGGAGGCAGAGGTTGCAGTGAGCTGAGATGGTGCCATTGCACTCCAGCCTAGGAGACAGAGCGAAACGCTCTCAAAAAGAAAGTCAATTCTCCCCAATTTGATATCCAGGTTTAACATAATTTCTCTCTAAATTCAAAATCAAACGTCTTTACCCTAAAACATTGTGTATATATAATTTTAAATCAGTGCATAGTTCTAATTGCATGGAGTTCGACAAGATACTATTATAAGGGAGTTGTATAGATTTCCCAGAAGACAAGTGAACCTGGTTAAGAAGATGGAAGACTCTGTTATTGTATTCTGTCTGAAGAGCAAAAAGTAAATAATTCAGAAGCTTATTTCAAAATAGAAATCATTTGAACACAGTTTATCATGTGTCAGAGACAGCTATTATTTTAATATCTACCAAATTTAGTTTATTTTATGCATATTTTATTTTTAAATACATGTTACTTGTGCAAAGCAGCTTATCCTATAGAAATTTAATAAGCTGCTAGTCATGTCTGTTCTGTTTGATCCCACAGTTGCAACTTTACTCTTGCTTTATTCCCTGAGATGAAGATAAGATTTATCTCACTTTATGGGAAACTTGTGGTGTGAAATTATAAGGTGGAATTAAAATGTATGGAATGAACATTTCCATGAAAATGCTTTCTGCTGCTAGTAACAGAAAATCCAATCTAATTAACTTTTTCTTTAACTCATTATCTCACATAGCAGATGGATCTAAGGCAGGGCATCCCCAGAGTTGCTCAATGAAGCAGGCCAGTAGCATCACCAGCGATCCTGGAACTTCATAGCTCATCTCTTTACAGCACATCAGCTTTCCTGAGATGGTAGGAGGACACCTGCAGCAGCAGCAGTTTTAGGTTTTGTATTCTCTCACAACAACTTACAAAAGTAAGAAACAAACTATTTCTTCTTGTGTCTCTTTATAAGGAGCAATTAAACTTTTCCTACTCTCTCCCTCACACGTTGGAAGAAACATGGGATCACATGGGTTCAGACAAGCCAGGATCCAATCTTTGTGGAGTGGTCTTGACACATGGGAAGAAAAGGAGCAAAATTGGGAGAAAAATGGTAGAATAGAAAGTTCCACTGGTTGTGTCCCCTGCAAGGACATCAAGTTAACAACTACCTACACAGGAAAAAAACAAAAACAAAAACAAACAAACAAAAAACATTCATAAGAACCAAAAGTCAGATGAGCACTCATAGCACCTGGTTTTAACTTTGTGTCCCTGAAAGAGGCACTGAAGAGATCGGAAGAACAGTCCTGAAGTGCCGATATGATAGAATACCAGGTAGAGATCTAAGGTTTTTGACTGTAGTGCCTGAATCCCAGATGGTACTTCCGGACACCCCTGCCATATGGGAGACCTTGCTATCTTCAATAAAGGACAGAGGACTGGCTGGCTTTGCTACCTGCTGATTGTAGAGCCCCAGGGCCTTGAGTGAATATAGGCAGTAGCCAGGGAGTGGTTGCAGCAGGCCTTAGGCAAGACTTGGCTGACAGACAAAATAGCCAGTATAGAAAAGTACATAACTGACCCAATCGAGCTGAAAAGCACACTACAAGATTTTCATAATGCAGTAAGAAGTATTAATAGCAGAGTAGACCAAGCTGAGGAAAGAACCTCAGAGGTTGAAGACTGGCTTTCTGAAATAAGATGATCAGACAAGAATAGAGAAAAAAATGAAAAGAAATGAGCCTAACCTTCGAGAAATGTGGGATTATGTAGAGACAGAATCTACTACTCATTGGTGTCCCTGAAAGAGATGGGAAGAATGGAACTAATGTGGGAAATATACTTCAGGATATCATCCATGAGAAGTTCCCCAACCTAGCTAGAGAGGCCAACATTCAAATTCAGGAAATACTGAGAACCCCAGTAAGATACTTTACAAGATCATCCCCAAGACACATAGTCATCAGATTCTTCAAAGTTGAAATGAAAGAAAAAAATGTTAAAGACAGCTAGAGAGAAAGGTCAGGTCACCTACAAAGGGAGGCCCATCAGACTAACAGTGGACCTTTCAGCAGAAACACTACAAGCCAGAAAAGATTGGGGGCCACAATTCAGCATCTTTAAATAAAAGAAATTCCAGGCTGGGCGTGGTGGCTCAAGCCTGTAATCTCAGCACTTAGGGAGGCTGAAGTGGGCAGACAATGAGGTCAAGAGATCAAGATCATCCTGACCAATGTGGTGAAACCCCGTCTCTACTAAAAATAGAAAAATTAGCTGGGTGTGGTGGTACATGCCTGCAGTCCCAGCTACTCAGGAGGCTGAGGCAGGAGAATCTCTTGAACCCGGGAGGCAGAGGTTGCAGTGAGTTGAGATGGCGCCACTGCGCTCCAGTCTGGTTGACAGAGTGAGATTCCATCTCAAAAAAAAAAAAGAAAGAAAAAAGAAATTTCAACTCGGGATTTCATACCTAGCCAAACTAAGCTTCCTAAGCAGAAGAGAAATAAGATCCTTTCCAGAAATGTAAATGCCAAGGGAATTTATTACTACCAGACCTCCCTTAATAGAGCTTCTGAAGGAAGCACTGATTATGGAAAGGAAAGACTGTTACCAACCACTACAAAACACACTGAAGTACACAGACCAGTGACACTATAAAGCAACCACATAATCAAGTCTTTAAAATAACCAGCTAACATCAGAATGACAGGATCAAATTCACTCATATCAATACTAACCTTGAATGTAAATGGATTAAATGTCTCCAATTAAAAGGCACAGAGTGGCAAGCTGGATAAAAATATAAGATCCATTGGTACGCTGTCTTCAAAAGACCCATCTCACATGATGCAGCACCCATAGACTGTAAATAAAGGGATGGATAAAAATCAGCCAAGCAAATGGAAAACGGAAAAAAAGACAGGGGTTGCAATCCTACTTTCAGACCGAAAAAAAGACTTCAAACCAACAAATATAAAAAAGACAAAGAATGTTGACGTGGGTGGATCACTTGAGGTCAGGAGTTCAAGACCAGCCTGGTGAACATGGTAAAACTCCATCTCCACCAAAAATACAAAAATTAGCTGGGTGTTGTGGTGTGTACCTGTAATCCCAGCTACTCAGGAGACTGAGACAAGGGAATCACTTGAACTGAGGAGGTGGAGGTTGCAGTGAGCCAAGATTGCACCACTGCACTCCAGACTAGGTGTCAGAATAAGACTCCATTTCAAAACAAAAAAAGGGGGCATTACGTAATGGTCAAGTGTTCAATTCATCAAGAAGATTTAACCATCCTAAATATATATTCACCTATATTAGTCCATTATCATGCTGCTGATAAAGACATACTTGAGACTGGGCAGGTTACAAGAGAAAGAGGTTTAATGGACTTGCAGTTCCGTGTGGCTGGGGAGGCCTCACAATCATGGTGGCGGAAGGTGGAAAGCACATCTCACATGGCAGCAGACAAGAGAAGAGGATTTGTGCAGGGAAACTCCCCTTTATAAAGCCATCAAATCTCATGAGACTTATTCACTATCACAAGAATAGCACGGGAAAGACCTATCCCATGATTCAATTACCTCCCACTAGGTCCCTTCCACAACACATGGGCACTATAGGAGCTACAATTCAAGGTGAGATTTGGGTGGGAACACAGCCAAACCATTTCGTTCCACCCCTGGCCCCTCCCAAATCTCATGTCCTCACATTTCAAAACCAATCATGCCTTCCCAAGAGTCCCCCAAAGTCTTATTTCAACATTAAGTCAAGTCCCTTCTGCCTATGAGCCTGTAAAATCAAAAGCATGTTAGTTACTTCTTAGACACAATGAGGGTACAGGCATTGGATAAATATACCCATTCCAAATGGGAGAAATTGGCCAAAATGAAGGGGCTTAAAGGCTCCATGCAACTCTGAAATCCAGCAGAGCACTCAAATATTAAACTCCAAAAAAAATCTCCTTTGACTCCTTATAGTACATCCAGGTCACACCGAAGTGAGAGGTGGGTTCCCCTGGTCTTGGGCAGCTCCACCTCTGTGACTTTGCAGGATATAGCCTTCCTTCTGGCTGCTTTCATGAGCTGGCATGCAGTGTTTTCAGCTTTTCCAGTACATGATGTAAGCTATCAGTGTATCCATCATTCTGGAGTCTGGAGGATGGTGTTCCTCTTCTCAAAAACTCCAATAGGCACTGCCCCAGTGGGAACTCTGTGTGAAGGTGCCCGCTCCACATTTCCCTTCTGCACTGACCTAGCAGAGGTTCTCCATGAGTGCCCTTCCCAGGCAGCAAACTTCTGCCTGGACATCCAGGCGTTTCCATACATCTTCTGAAATCTAGGTGGAGGTTCCCAAACCTCAATTCTTGACTTCTGTGTACCTGCAGGCTCAACACCACATGGAAGCTGCCAAGGCGTGGGGCTTGCATCCTCTGAAGCCATGGCCTGAGCTCTATGTTGGCCCCTTTTAGTCACAGCTGGAGTGGCTGAGACACAGGGCACCAAGTCCAAAGACCGCATACAGCACGGGGACACTGAGCCCAGCCCAAGAAACCATTTTTTTCCTCCTAGGCCTCCAGACCTGTGATGGGCAGGGCTGCCATCAAGACCTCTGACATGCCTTGGAGATATTTTCCCCATTGTCTCGATGATTAACATTCAGCTCCTCATTACCCATGCAAATTTCTGCAGCCAGCTTGAATTTATCCTCAGAAAATTGGATTTTCTTTTCTATCACACTGTCAGGCTGCAAATTTTCCAAACACGTATGCTCTGCTTCCCTTATAAAACTGAATGGCTTTAATGGCACCCAAGTAACCTCTTGAATGCTTTGCTTCTTAGAAATATCTTCTGCCAGATACCCTAAATCATCTCTCTCGAGTTCAAAGTTCCACAAATCTCTAGTACAGGGGTAAAATGCCACCAGTCTCTTTGCTAAAACATAATATATATGATATATGCAGCAGCTTGCATGGACCTCAAGGGTATTATGCTAAGTGAAAAACACCAGTCATCTACTGCATGATTCCATTTAACTAGTATTTTTAAAATGACAGTATTCTGGAGATTAATAGAGAAGAAATTAATGGTTTTAAGTTGTTAAGGTGATTGTGTGGGGGAATTTGGCTAGAAAGGGAAGCAGGACGAAGATCTCTGTGATATGGAATAGCTCTTGTGCTTGATTGTGGTGGTGGTGACATGAATCTACAAATGTGATAACACATATGCATAAAACTATACACACATTGTATTAAGGTATTTTCTTGGTTTTGCTACTGTGCTATAGTTACTTAAAATATAAACATTTGGAGAAACTGGGTGAAGGCGCATGCAGAATGTCTCTGTACTGTCTTTGCAATTTCCCATAATCTACAATTATTTTTAAATAAAAAAATATTAAAATGGCTTTCTTGCTGAAATCCCAAACCCCAGAATACCAAATGTTGGCAAGGATATAGAACAACAGGGACTCTCGTCCATTGCTCGTAGGAATGCAAAATGATACAACCATTTTGGAAGATATTCTAGTCGTTTCTTACAAAGCTAAACATACTCTTACCATATGATCCAGCAATTGCACTTCTATGTATTTATCCAAAATGGAAACCTTATGTCTGCACAAACATCTGTTCATGGATGTTTATAGCAGTTTTATTCATAATCACCAAAAATGAGAAGCAACCAAGATGTCCTTCAATAGATTAATGGGTAAATAAACCATAGTACATTTATACAATGGAATATTATTTAACATTAAAGAAAAATAAGCTATCAAGCTATGATAATATATGCAGGAAACCTGTATGCATATGGCTAAGCAAAAGAATCTTATCTGGAAAAGCTCTGTACTGTATGATTACAAGTATGTGACATTCTGGAAAAGGCAAAATAATAGTAAACAGCTCAGTGAATGCCAATGGTTCAGAGGGAGGAGGGAAGGATGAGTAGATGCAGCCTGGGGCATTTTTAGATCAGTGAAGCTATTTTGTATGATCCTGTAATGGTGGATATATGATATTATGTATTTGTCAGAACCCATATAACTGTGTAATACAGAGTGAACCCTCGTATAACTATGAACTTTAGTTAATAACAATTATCAGTGTTGGTTCATCAATGGTAGCAAGTGTACCACATTAATACAGGATGTTAAGCATTGTAGAAACTGGGGATGCGGGAGCTCTCTATATACTTTCTGCAATTTTTCTGTTAATTTAAAACAGCTCTAAAATAAAAGTGTATTAAAATTGTTTTCTTTCTTTCTTTTTTGAGAGAGTCTTGCTCTGTTGCCCAGGCTGGAGTGCAGTGGCGCGATCTCGACTCACTGCAAGCTCTGCCTCCCGGGTTCACGCCATTCTCCTGCCTCAGCCTCCCAAGTAGCTTGGACTACAGGCACCCGCCACCACGCCCGGCTAATTTTTTGTATTTTTAGTAGAGACGGGGTTTCAAGGTGTTAGCCAGGATGATCTCGATCTGATCTCGTGATCCTCCCGCCTCGGCCTCCCAAAGTACTGGGATTACAGGCGTGATTACACCGTGCCCAGCCAAAAATGGTTTTCTTACATGGTAGTATATGGGTTTACTTTTTGCTTTCTTAATCCATGCTTGTCTAAGTTTTAGTGTATTCTCTGTGTTAAGCTATTTATTTTATAATAAAGTTTGTAGTCATGTAAGAAAGACACTTGTACCTATTCTACCTTCAACAGTCTCAAGATTCTGCTTTCATTCTCTGAACCAACAGTAGAGAAACTTCTTTTTTTTTCTCTCTCTCTCTTTTTTTTTTTTTGAGACAGAGTCTCAGTCTGTTGCCAGGCAGGAGCGCAGTGCTGCGATCTCGGCTTACTGCAACCTCTGCCTCCCAGATTCAAGAGATTCTCCTGCCCCAACCTCCTGAGCAGCTGGGATTACAAGTGCCTATGCCCAGCTAATTTTTGTATTTTTAGTAGAGATGGGGTTTCACCATGTTGACCAGGATGGTCTTGATCTCCTGACCTCGTGATCCACCTGCCTCGGCCTCCCAAAGTGCTGGGATTACAGGCATGAGCACCTGGGCCCAGCCGAGAAACTTCTTACTTATTAGTAAATCTTAGAAGGTCATGATGCTTTGGTTTATCTTTGTTTTGTTTAGTTTATCTTAGATTTTTATCACCAGGCTGTAGACATTTTGAGATAAACAACAGAACGTATAATTTTTGGCAATATTTTATTATCACTAAGCATGTTATCTAATTACTTGTGTTTTCATTTTAATTCTGATATTAATTAATGTAGTAAAAATTAACACCAGTATTTTCATGAGTAATGTGAGGCTAAGTAAGATACCAGTGAAAACATAGCTAGTAAATGATACAGCCAAGATGAAACCCAGGCCTAGCTCATTTCAACAGCGTTGATTTGCAGTCTACCACACTGTCATGAATAGTTTATCTTTACGGTTTATGGCAGGTTCTGGAAACCATTTTAGAAATAAGTATCAAGTCATAGCTTTATGGACAAATGAGAAATAGTTCATTGTGTTTCAAATATTCTCTCCTCTCATCTTAATGTCATATTTTTCTTCCCAACCCCAAATTTCACTCAGCCTTTTCACTCAAAGACACATCTTCAAATATAAGACGGTTTCAAGAATCAGTCAGACTACTCTCCCAGTAATAAAACAGCCATCTGAAACTATGTCTAACAGAATGGGTAAGGCCAATCTTCACTGTACAATCTTTTTGCTCATTAAGTCTGGAATGAACAACATTGATGTGTAAAATCCTGTAATGTTTGTGGACCCTCCTCTCTTCCTTCTCCCCATTCTAACCGCATCTGCTCCCCTCCATCCCATGCATTCTGAGTCCATACCTTAGAGTTTCAGATTCACTCTACTGAAGATACAGTTATGTCATTGCTCAGTAGAGCTCTCCCAACAAACCAACCCCACTTCAGGTTTTCCTGAAGGACTAGACCACAACAAGGGGGCTGCCTGCAGATGCACAAAATGAGACCAAGCCCAAATGAACTGATGAATATGTCTGATGAATTCCAGAATTTATAAGATAAATTCAACATTCAGATATTTTACCAGGAAAGGATCACATATATTTCCCAGCACCAACTCCCCACTCCCCACCGCCACCCAAAGAACTGGCTTAAACACCAAAAATTCCACCCAAGATCATCAAAATCATTTATTGGGTTCAGAAAAAATCACAGTTTGAGGAAACCTTAAACAAAAAGTACACAAGAGATGCCCCCATGGGATGTTCAGAAAGTTCCATAGCCGAGACAGTCTTCAGTATGTTTTATTCCAGAGGCGTTGCATGGTGATAATAAAATGTGGGAAATAGAGGAAAATAGATAGAGGAAAAGGCAATAGACAGGGAAGTCAGCTAGATGTTAGAGTATGGAGCAATCGAGGAGGCATAACCACACTTGGGGTGGCTATAGAGCTGGAAAATGCTGAAGATGACTGCTTTCACTGAGGTCAAGGACTGGAATATTGCCAGCTTTGTAAAGTCATTAAAGCAGAAGTTTCTTCAGTGATCTTCTCTCTAAGAAACACCATCACCTATAGCAAGACACACATAGTTACTAAGGAGTTTAAGATGAGTTCTGAGCTCTTTGCTTCAGATTCCTTCCTCTTCTCTCTTAATCCTTTGACTTTGCAAAATCTTTCAATGTTCATCTAACCTTTCCAACCTGAAGTAACTGTATACCCTACTCTCCATCTGAACATAATAAGCAACCATGCTTTACCATTTTTTAGAGTTTCTGATACTACATTTGAGACTAAAGGAGCAAAAGCAGGCATTGGCCTCTAAAAGATTCCCATTTCATGCAATGAATCTACCCTAAACCCAAAGGAGCCAGGATCTGGAAATGCTTCTGAACTGATGACCTGCCTCATGAAATACAAGCTAGGATGTGCCCAAATCTTGAGGCTTATTTTTCTAGATCCCTAGACTCAGTATTCTAGTGTGAAACAATGGTTTTAGGTTCTGGAGATGATTTCTAAGACCGGAGCCATGACTGAGGTGCCCATCTATGGAAAGGGATGACAGATCCTGAAGCTTTGGGATACCAGATGATACCAGTATCTGATTCGTTCTAGCAAAGAGAAATCAAGAGCCACATCTGTTCCTACCTTGTCTCTTAAATGCATTACATTTCCTTTTCCCACCCTGTTTTCCTCCCTCAGATACCTCCATATATGTCTTCCTCTGGCCACACCTAACCCACCTGCATATGTCTCACAGAGGCCCCCTGCGTTCTGCAGCATTGCTTTTGCGCACACCCTTGATGATGAAGACGGTCCCAACAATGATGCCCACCAGACCCACAATCAGGCCCAGGGCACACACCACGTTCTCTTTAGTCTCTGGGAGAGGGCTTGGTGCATCAAACTCTGGGGGGAAATAAGGCAGAGTACATGGTAATGAGTGTGGGAAGAAGTAACACTCAGAATCAAATGTAGGGTACTTCATAAAGAGAAAAGTTATTCATAGATGAAAGAAGAGGAAGACAGAATGATGTGTTGAGAGAATTACAGATTAAAAAGAGGAGGAAGCTGGGCAGTAGGAGAAGACAGTTATATTAATTGTAGCAGGTATTATGAAACAGTTAGAACACCGAATTTCACACAAGCATCATAGGAGGAAACCTTGAAATAAAGGAGATTGAGTGATGGTCCATACCCCAGTGCTTGAGAAGCGGCGCATCCAAGCCCCAGTGCTCCACCTTGCAGTCATAAATGTCTTCAGTTGAGGGCAGGAAGGGGAGATAGTGGAACTTCCGGAAAAGGTGGTCTTCCCTGGGCAGGAAGACTGTCTCTGACACTCCTGTGGTGACAGGTTTTCCATTTTGAAGCCATGTAACATTGACCACTGGTGGAGAGAACTTGTCGATGAAACAGATGAGGACGTTGGGCTCTCCCAGTTCCACAGGGCTGTTTGTGAGCACAGTTACCTCTGGAGGTACTGGAGGACACATGACAGACATGACAGAAATCAGCCATCACTGCTTAGGCTCACCCCTCTCCCTCCCATGCTGAATTGTGGTACAAACCTGTCTAAAAACCCTAAAGCTGAAAAAGTAGTTGAAATTGTGCCCTGAGAAGTCTATGTCACATCCTCAGATAATCTCTGAGCGCCCCTCCTCCCCAAGAAATTGAGCCAATATTGAGGTATAAGATATCCAAGGACTTCCCTTCTGGCTCCCCCAGCATGAACTCAGGGCAATGACTTCGTAGAGACCATGGATGACAGAGACAAGACTTGAGCACATCAAGATAGGAACAAACCCATAAAGTTCTCAGACCTCTGGCTATAAGAATTTGGGGCTTGTTGATGGCAAAGTTAGGCCCCTCAGAGGGAAAATCAGTTACAATAATCTAACACAAAGAGTTGAAGCATCTACTTTCAAACTATGGATTCCCATGTCCAGGAGTGCAGCAGAGAGGGAGGTACCATTGGTGATCGGAGTATTGTTGGAGCGCTTTGTCATGATTTCCAGGTTGGCTTTGTCCACAGCTATGTTGGCCAATGCACCTTGAGCCTCAAAGCTGGCAAATCGTCCAAATTCTTCAAGCCGCCAGACCGTCTCCTTCTTTGCCATATCCACGTGGAAAATCTCATCACCATCAAAGTCAAACATAAACTCTCCTGATTGGTCAGGGTTCAGATAGAACTCAGCCTGGATGATCACGTGTTCTTCTGAAAGGCAAGAAAGGGAGAGAGTTGGGTGGGGGAAATCAGGAGAGAGAAATGAATAACCCACATACATGTAGGCAGGAAGTGGTGGAGAGACATTGGGCCAAGAGGAATGAAAGAATGATGGCGAGTAGGGATGAGTGACAAGACAAGCTCTGGGTGAAGGACATGCTGTTGAACAAAGCTGGGAGGCGAGAAACGAGAAGGACTGGTTATAAAGAGAGTGGATTGAAGGAAATGAGGGCTAAAGAACCCAGAGTCTTGTGAAGCTGTTGCTTGGCTTCATGTTACTAGCTGAGAAATTATTTTCTTTTTAGAAATCCAGCAGTAGCCCCTAAAGAGCAATGTTCTCCACTCTCTTTATCCAGGCGTTAATACACTTAGGCCAGAATTCCAGAGCATCTCTTTCTCAAAACATTGTCCTCTAAGAAGAGAGAAACGCTGTTTGAAAGGTTAGGTTTTAAACTCTAGGATCAAAGAAAATCTTGAATTCTTATTCAGCAACTTACCTAGTTATCCTGAGCAGATTATTCTACCTATTTATGCGTAATTTTCCTATTATGTAGTCCTGCTGTGGTTTTGGTCCTGTCAGGGGTTTGTTTTTAAGATTAAATTAGATAAGGTAATTTCTTAATACATCAACAAGCCTGTAACAAGTACCGTTTACATTTTAGAGTCAGAAGCTTCTTTTTATTTAAGGGCCAAATCCATGGAAAATATAACTGGGGACTGAAGTGCTCCAAAAATTAAGACTGAGACCTTGTAGTGTCATAGAGCCCCTGCTTCCCTGCATCCAACCCACACGGTGGTTACCTCTATGAGAAGGGTCACGTTTGCATTGACCTTGGCAATTCCACCTTTTATCTTAATGCTCCTTAAATTGGGACTGTTATTATGGAACATGTTCTATTATGATTGACACTGAGAATAACCAACACCAAGGGAATAATGAACATGAAAAAAGAAAGCTACGCTTGGAAAGTATGCTGCCTCTGTGGAGTGTGTCGATCAGTGGGAGATTTTTTCTCTCCTTAGTCTTCAAAAATAAGGTGAGATATTTTGTTTTGGTTTGGTTTGGTTTGTTTGAGTCTTGCTCTGTCACCAGGTTGGAGTGCAGTGGCATGATCTCAGCTCACTGCAACCTCCACCTCCCAGGTTCAAGTGATCTTCCTGCCTCAGCCTCCTGAGTGGCTGGGACTACAGGCATGCGCCACCACACTCAGCTAATATTTTGTATTTTAGTAGAGACGGGATTTCACCATGTTGGCCAGGATGGTCTCTATCTCTTGACCTCGTGATCCGCCCACCTCGGCCTCCCTAAGTGCTGGGATTACAGGTATGATCCACCGTGCCTGGGCAAAGTGAGAGATTTTAATGTTTGACTATGTATTGATAAACCTAGGAATTTATTTACCATTTGCATCGATGCAAACACACACAAATATACTAGCTGCCTCTTTACAAACCAAGGGAAGAGCCTCTATCTTTCCAGGTAAGAATCCCTATGTATGGCTCTTTTTGGGCAATAGAAATCTACAATTGCCACTATGGGTATGGGAGCTGGGTTATTACTTTGCTTATTTGAAGTCTACTTGACACCTTCTGTGGGGGTCACTCTGGGTGAAGAATACTTTTCTACAGTATGTCTTTACGATAGCACGAATGTTGCCCTGGAGATGAAAGAGAGTAATATCAGATTCCCCACTTCCTTACTTATTTTTCTACTATCTTGGAAATATTACTAAGTTAACATGATATAAGATCTACTGTACCATGGAGATGGGAAGGCAGGGAATGGTTATCACAGTCCCATGGGGCAACTCATATCAGCATCCCTTCCCTGCCCTTTTCCTGAAGTAAATTGTTGTTTTCTGATGGCTTTTCCTTCTAGTAACCTTCAACACAATATAAGTGCTCAATATATACTGAGAGGATTTACACTCCAAAAAATAACTACTGTATCATGTATTCAGGTAAGAACAGGGCTAATAACTTTTCTTTTTTTTTTTTTTTCATTGAATTCTAGAAAACTATGTGTGGTTTTAGTTTTAATTTTACTAATTTTCCAGAAAGAATAATTAAGGCCCAGAGATATAACTTGTTAATGCTTGCCAGAAAAAATTCTTCCTCCCCCACCCCAGCTTGGCTTGTAGCAGGACTGTGCTATTCATCAACACACAACTCAGTTTTGATCCTCTAAACCAAATTTGACTTAATTCAATTTGTGTTGAGGGAAGAACTCCACCAAATCACAATTTGTTATACTTTCTGTCTAGACTACATAATACCTGTCACACTTTTCTTTCACCCCACACATTATCTTCCAAATGTCCATAGGTCATTTCTCCAATGCTTCATAGTCTATTGTCCCAGATTTTATTCCCTCAGCACCTACCTTTGATAGCCCATGATTCCTGAGCGCTCATCAGCACAGCTATGATGAAAAATCCTAGCACGGGGACTCCACTTACGGCCATTTTCTTCTTGGGTGCTCTGTTGGGAGTCAGTAGAGCTCAGGGGTGAGGCAGAACAGACAAGAATTAAAGAAAAGAGAATGGGGTGTAATAGAGTCTGACTATTAAAATGCAAATCAATTACGCATTGGCCAATCAGAAAAATATTTTGAGATGACGCATCTGTTGCTAAGGGAAGGGTTCTTGCAAAGGGTCCAGGATGCAAGATACTCAGTTCATTGGATAAAGAAGTAAAGTTCTTCATCAAACAGGACAACAACAACAGATCAAGTATTTAAGAACGTTGGTCAATCACGGACAGACTCTTTAATCCCAGTCTGAGTTCTAGACAGGGATATTCCTGAAGCACATTAGTGAGAATAGAATCAATGGAAACACCTAAAGTGAGAGCTAAATACAGATCATATGTCTGTGCCATGACAGCTGGAGAGTTGGCATAAGGGACAATAAATTACCCAAATAGAAGGTATATTGTCAGGCCATGGAGAATGTCTGAATTTTGGCAGTACTGAGGACATAGCTTCACTAAAGAAGCTCTTTCATGTTTCTTGGAGTCATCAACTTCAAGGTGACCAACTCAGGCCAAAAGCTTGGGTTGGCTGCCATTGTGCCTCATTTAGAGAAAATCAGAGGATAAACTCTTAGGTTCAACAGTCTCAACACTGGAGAAGGATGGAAGGCTATATCTTGAAACACAAGAAGTAGTTAGTGGAAATAGTGGGCTATAAAGGAGCTACCTTCTTCTCATCTCTGCCACCTTAAATATGACAAGAGATTGGAGTTGACTAATGGACACACCTCATTTGAGGATTCAGGCCAATGAATATGAGAGGGTATAGTGGGCAAAGCCTATTCTTTTCTTTTCTTTTTTTTTTTTTTAGACAGAGTCTCGCTCTGTCTCCCAGGTTGGAATCAGTGGCGTGATCTCAGCTCATTGCAATTTCCACCTCCTGGGTTCAAGTGATTCTCCTGCCTCAGCCTCCTGAGTAGCTGGCAGTACAGGCGCCAACCACCACGCCCAGCTAATTTTTGTATTTTTAGTAGAGACAGGGTTTCACCATGTTGGTCAGGCTGGTCTCAAACTCATGACCTTGTGATTTGCCTGCCTTGGCCTCGCAAAGTACTGGGATTACAGGCATGAGCCACCGCACCTGGCTGACAAAGCCTATTCTATTGGGAACATTAGAGATAATAACCCACAGAAGGACTTTAATATTCCTTCCCTCATGTCATAAGATTATGAAAGTTTTTCTCTTGTCATATGATTATTAAAGATCTGCTCTAAAGAGTATATTTTGATGTTCAACATAGACAGTCCTGAAAATTAAGAGACTTCGACTCTCATGTTGCTGAAAATACAATGTTATGAAAAGGAAAATGTTAAGTTCTTTCCATAGAAAGGACTGGAATACAAATACTTCCATGAAGAGTGACCTGGCAGTGAGGGAGCCTATCGGATAGTAAGTCCACTGTTCAACATCAGTCATGACACATCTGCTTAGGGTGGATTTTCCACACTGTTGTGCTGAGGTCTTATCCTGCCATGCAGCCGTTCTCACAAGTTATGAACACAAATATTCTATACTTTACTGATTATCTGATCACATCAAAGGGCTCTGAACACACTGTGACATTAACTCCTAGATCACTAGAAAGAGACCCACAGTACGGTCTCTCCTGTAATTTTTCAGGAATACCTTTCCTGAAAGGTAAACAGTCAGGAGAATGGGCCAGATGATAGCCTATGGTATCAGTCTATGCTGAGAGTCTGATCGTATGATTTAAGCTTGTCATCTCCTCTTTTAGAGGCAAAACCATGTATAATTTTCTATGTCTGCCCTTTGCTGGCTGCCATAATGCCTCGTTCTTAAATGGTGCTTAAGAAAAACATGGTAAACTCAAAGACATTTCATCTATCATGACAGCACCTTCAACCCAAGTTGTTGCTCAGCAACTTATGACACTGTTTAGTCCTAAAACACTGATTGGTTCTTCTTGTGAGATTACCAAATTTGGGAGACTTGAGAAATGACTTTCAGTTCCCTTTCTCTGTGATAGGAGAGAAGTTCCTATTTGGACGGTGCTCATGGTTCTCCGTTTTCTTTCAAACTCTAATTTCCTGTGTGTTTGAGGGAATTTCCAAAGGCACCTGAATGAGGACTTCTTGGTGATATTAAATGGGGAGGAGCCGCTGTAGCCATGAGAATTCAGTCAAGAAACAGGAATCCCTGTAAGCAGTCTAAGCAGAACTGAATGTACTACAGGGAATTAGCCCTTAAAACTGTTAGGGGGTCTAGAAGAGCACAAGTCAGTGCAGACCCCTAACTTTAAAAGATCAGGAACCCCTAGGAAGCCTTTGCTGATGTTGCAGATCCTCTAGCGCCCCTAGGAGTAAATGTCTTTAGGATACAAGGCTGCTGCCAAAACTCACATCTGTGAAGCCTGTCCCTGAGATGGCTGTGGCCTAACTTCCACCTCCCAAATCTCATGATACTGAGTTTCACTGGAGAAATGTATTCCACATTCAGAAACCTGGGGCAGAACAAACCTGGGAGAAGTAATATTCTTACTTCTATTCCTTAAGATATGGACAGGACCAGAGAAGGAAATGAAAATTTTACAAAAATTACTAAATACACATATGTGTGTCTGTGTTTGTGTGTATATCCACCACAGATCACTCTGGTTCTCCCCACAGTGCCAAGTCTAAATCCAGAGGACACATTCTTCTGGAGAAATAGGTTAGGGCTTTCACACTGGGCCCAGATCAAGCCTGGGACCTCAATACTTCATTTGTTTGTGTCGTTTGAGTTCTGAGAACCTCCAGCCTCTTCTTTTAGCTTCCCTTCCACCACCCCCTACCCCCTTTTCCTTCTGCACTAAGGGTCTCCATAGTGTTTTTCCCCTACTAAGGACTTCCTGCCAGAGGTGCTGAGGGAATATTGATCTAGGTATTTCCTTCTCAATTCACTACATAAGACATTTTTCTTGTGTCACTTCTTCGCATCCTGAGAGGTCGCAGAAGCTGGTCTGCAGGAATAGATCCCTATTAGAATAAAAACTGTGAACTGTTGATATCAACAAGTGCACTAGGACATTAACAAATGTGCTGGGGCAATGGGTTAATGGGCCTTCCTAGAATGTCCTGTGTTAACAGAGGGATCCATGATGACTGGACTCATCTTTAACCTGGGAGGATGGCAGTTTGAGTTTGATTCATTCTCTCTTCACCTTTACCTGAAACCTGATGCTTTAAAGACCAGAGTTATCTTTATACAGACCTCCTGGGGTGTGAAATGACCCCGCTTTACTTGAGTAGTCTTTGTAAATTAGAAAATGCAGGTAGGGGTGTGTGTGTGTGTGTGTGTGTACGTGCATATGTTTAGAAATTTCGAATCCATGTCTCAGAATATTTTCCTGCCGGCCAACTACAAGTTTCATTGCTATAACTTGAGCATCTATAGTCAGATTGTTCTATAATTCTCTGTGTTCTTATCTGTTCTAAATGGCACAAGCTAAGCCTTATAATTGGGAGAGTCTGAAGGAAAAGATTAGCTTGACCAATCACCAAAGAAGCCTCAGGGTGGTTGTCTCTAACAGCTGCCCCTATATGGCCAGTCCATGGCTTGATTCACTCACTCAGCACCTCCTGTTCCTTAGAAATTCTGGCAATTTGTTTTCAGAGTTCCTTCCATTTCTATCACCTTGGCCACTTCAAAACCAGCACAGAGAATTAGGATATAGGACATTCTGATGCTCTCATCTTCTCATCTTCTGAAAAAAATGCATCCTCTCACCTGTGAATCCTTTCTTAGCTATTCTTCCAGGAATAGGGAATGATTTTACTCAACCATCCATGTAAAACATAGTCCAGAAACTTCATTTAAATATTATGTTCTGTTTCATCAGTAAACTATGGAATCTCATCAAGGTCAGAATGATTTTATAGAATTCAGATGTGTTTGTATGCACACGTGTGTGTGTGTGTGTGTGTGTGTGTGTGTGTGTGTGCTGAAGGAGGAGAATTAGGAAAGTATCAATTTCAATCAATCTAATTCATATAACTTTTAAAATTTACTGACTAATTCTTTAAATACTATGTGATCATACTCTTTATTCAAGGTACTTTCTTTTGTTTATTTTTAAAAACATCTGAAGCATACAAATGTAATTGCTAGGTTGGAAAAGCACTAAATGGAATCCTTAAATCAAACAAAAACTCATTGTGTCTGCTATTGCCCCGTTAGATAATTTCATTAGAGATGCTACTCCCCTGTGCTTGGGTAGGAATTATAGCATACTTCATGAATTATTTGCTCGATTCTAATTAATATGCTATTCTACAATTCCCTTAAATTGCACAAGTATATCTTAGTTCAGCAATTAGATTGTTTGGTACTATATAATAATTGAAAGTCCCAACTTGATTTAAGATAAATCTTTTTCTATCTCTGTGTAAATTGTTGCAGTCAGGAGTGACTGTGGTTCTCCTTCCTTCTAACATTCTACTGGCACTTTGAGGCCATAGCCCATCTAGGGCAGGTTCAGGGAAGGGGAGGAAGAGAAAAAGACCGGAAATGTCTTACTGAAAATGAAATATTTGTGTTCTCTGAGCCTGGGTGACGTTCCAAGTAAAGCTTTTCTCTTGTGCAAGGTTTGGTAGGCTCCTCAGATTCTCTCACGGCCCATGCCTGGTGTGTAGGGAATACTACAACATCCTTTGTGTCCACAAACTCCGGGAGTGTGACCATTCCCAATGCATCACTGTTTCAAGATCCAATACCGACTAGTCCATATACCCTGCTCTTTAGGATTCTGATGGGAGCAGAAGCCAATTCCATCATCTTCAACCACCCAACTTCGTATTAAGCAGAGGAAACTCTTGGTCCCCCTAGAAAACAGTTTCACTAAATTCCAGGCAGGTAAGTTGGTCCCTTTCCCATATACATTGGGAGTAGATGATAGACTTCACAGTAAAGAGCAGATCTATTCAAGGATATCACAAATCTGCTTCATCCTACACTCTCTGACCACTATTTGGTCAGTAGAGAGACAATAACAGAAAACTATTTTTCCCATCATTCCTTATTTATTTATTTATTTGTTTTATTATACTTTAAGTTTCTGGGATACATGTGCAGAACATGCAGGTTTGTTACATAGGTATACATGTGCCATGGTGGTTTGCTGCTCCCATCAACCCGTCTTCTAGGTTTTAAGCTCCTCAAGCACTAGGAATTTGTCTTAATGCTCTCCCTCCCTTTGCCCCTCACCCCCCAATAGGCCCCTGTGTCCATGTGTTCTCATTGTTCAACTCCCACTTATGAGTGAGAAAATTCAGCATTTGATTTTCTGTTCCTGTGTTATTTTGCTGAGAATGATGGTTTCCAGCTTCATCCATGTCCCTGCAAAGGACATGAACTCGTTCTTTTTCATGGCTGCATAGTATTCCATGGCGTATATGTGCCACATTTCTTTATCCACTCTATCATTGAAGTGTTTTCCCCATCATTTCTTTATGAATTCTGCAAAAGAGGTGAAGAACAGTCTCACATGTCCATAAAGAGATATCTGTGTTAATGGCCTCTTAGCTGATACTGAGGAAAGACCACAAACATTAAAAACAAAACAACAAACATATGAAAAAGTATAAATCATGGTCATTGTCTGTTACTGGTCACATAGACATAATTATAACATAGTTTAGGAAATGGAGGCAGAACTGGCCATTTAAGCTGTGTTTCCTAGTCCAGTTTTCTTACAAGATAATGGAGAAGAGTATGCATACAACATGCTTTTTGTTAGATTAAGCATCACTCTGTTAAGGAATAAATCTGAGTTACTTTCAACCACTTTTAAGGATCCTGCTCTTTTTCCCAAAGGAAAATTGATATTTGAGGTCTCAGTAAGTTCCATGTTCTGTCCAATTATTTAGCATTACAGTGCCTATGTACCTCCAAGTGACTAAAGACTTTTACTCTTGGCCATGTGCCACACAACTGAAGATTATTCTTTCAGGTGAAAGTGGCAGGATTCCTATAAGAACCTTAAGAGGCTTTTCCTTTAGTTAGAAGGGAATTTAGGGACTGGAGTTCTGAGAACTGGCCATGTCCAGACAATAGTGCCCCCAGACGACAGTCATTTCTGCCACCTTTTCTCCAGACATATGCAGCATTATTTGGAAATCTTTTTTCATTAAGCATGATCTCTGCTCATTTCTGAATATCATAAGAATGTCTGTGTAGCAGTCTTTTTCTATTTTTAATTCTTTTCTAAAAGGTATAATTGAGAGTAAGAAACAAAAAACTAGAAGATGGTTTATTTCATGTACACAGTCAGCAATCATAGTAAAGGAGCTGAGTTTTAAACATGTAAAACACTTACTGTAGCGAAGTTAGGAAGAAGACAAGGAGTGTGAAGATGAGAAGTTAGAAGTGTGAAGAATGAATCACTAGAGCCTCCTGATAAGAAAGGTAGTTGAAAATTATTTTTAAAGTACTTAAGTAGGTAAGATTTCAAATCCAAATGTCGTGAATGAATGAAGAAAATTTTCACAAAAAAATAGAAGTCATGAGAAGAAGGTAGCTCTTGTTCACCCTGAGTATAGCATGGGTCAAGCACAGAATGTAAGAGGGGAATTAGTTCTCACAATAAAATAGAAGAGAATATGAGTGGCTAAATGGCACCTAAAAAAAAAAACCATCCCAAGACTTAAGCTAATACAGATGGTCTCTGACTTATGATAATTTGGCTTATGATTGTTCGACTTTATGATGGGTTTATTGGTGTATTAAATGCATTTTCAGCTTAAGATATTTTCAAGTTATAATGGATTTATTGGGACATAACCCTATTGTTAAGTTGAAGAGCATCTGTACACGAGCAGTGGTCCATGCTGCAAAATGTTTTTTAAAACCCAATAGTGAGGATAGAGAATAAACTATTTTAGGTTTCTGAGATTACTTATGAACTTTGAACCTTTAAGGTAGAAAGAAAGGTGAGAAATATGCCAGAAGATTGTTGCTGCTTTCACTGAAATTCTGTTTTGGGGTACAGTTTCTTTTACCAATTAAAATACTACTATTATGACTAAGACACCAAAGTTTACTTATATGTATTAGATAATAGTTGTATTTCCATTTTACCTGAGAAAACTGGGTTTAAAGAAATCTAATCTTTTGGTCAAGGGCTTACTTAGAAAGTAGCAATTGTGGTTTTCTAAATCAAGTCTCTAGCTCTGTAGCCAATAATATGTGGAGTCCAAGAACCAGTCCACTCAAAACACTAAAACCACTCAAACCACAAACATATCCTTGGGTAGGGATGACAGTCGGTTTTTTCTTGTATACTATGTTTATATTTGACTATTTCAAAGGTTCTCAGGACACATCTTTTTCCCTTGATTTTCTAAGGTACAGTGTAAGTGGGACTAGGTTTCCCTCTTGTGGTCAACAGTGTTTAATTCTTCATAAGTGTGTTTGACATTGAGTATTCAGACACCTTAGAAAGATCGAGGATTTCTTAAGTCAAGATGCTTCAACTAATTTTTTTCTTATGTGCGTACTCAAAGTGTGCTTGATTTAATTAGGTCACTTAAACGGTTTGTAATTTTAAAATATTTAAAGTCTTTTATAAGTATTACCATGCCATTTTGAATAAGCACACGAAATATAGGATATACTTTTAAATAATTTGAAGGTTGAAATAATCTCTTAAAATGGACAAAATTAACTCTATTTCATTTTGAATCTTGTGGATAAATGCTTTATAACATCCTTTCTACTTCTCCATGATATGTTTAATCTTACGCTAATTTTCTAGTTGTTCTCTGGAAACCTGAAGGAGGAAGAACATCAGCTGGATTTTTAGACAACATTGCTTGTGGCACAAATGGCTTCTGGTTGGCATTTTGTATCTTTACCAGGAAGACTATTCGATGAACCATAACAAATGACGGGGACCCATAGTTTGGGTATCTCTGAACGCAATGACCCTTATAACTAAGCATGCCCTTTACAGGGACTCTGCAAGCTGTGCCCTTGGGTTTGTTATAAGAGGTAGTAGCTCCTAGATGGCATGGGGATTCTAAGCCAGGGTGGACACAGCTTCCACAGGTGTAAATTCAGCTCCTTGTACCTGAGCTGTCACTTGGGGGATGGGGGCAGAGGATGAAACTAGCACCTGGAATAAGTTATAGACTGTTTCAAGAACTTCTCCCACTGAAGAAAAAAACCTGATTCAGCACTTTGGCATACTTTGACTTCTGTCTAATATCCTTCTAAGTGAATCTGAGGGCCAGGTGTGGCCTATGATAAAAACTTGAATATGAGTATTTAGTTAAACCTTGAGAATACTCCCCGCCCCCGGGTATTGATACATGGACAATTTTCATTTTATGTCCTTTTTTTACATGTGCATATGTCACATGGTGTATGTGTATACATAGGAGATACACATACACACACACATTTCCCATATTTTGGGGGAAAAAATCTGCGTATTTTTTATGGCTTTAACATAATTAATAGTTTTAGTCTTTTATTTTTGTAAGCAAATTAACTTACATTAAATACACATATCATCTAAGGATAGATGATATGTGTATTTAAGGATCTAAGGATAGATGTACAATATTTTAATATATGCCAAAGACATATTTTTAAAAATATGTTGAGAAATTTCTGGTTCCAAGACAAGATGGAGTAGGTGCAATTCTTCCTATTCCTCCTACTAAGTACAGCTACAGACAGACCTAAGAAACCCTTGAATGACGGAAAGGAGAAGCAGGTTGGCCTCAGACCACGGGATTGGGGAATGACGGAGTGGTGAGTTCCACGGGTTTTCTTTCTGCCTAATATATCCAGGAATGAGTGCTGGAGAAACTGGAAAACAGGAAACATCAGTAGTCACAGACAAAAATATCCTAAGGAAAGCATGTTTCTCTATCCAAGGGAATGAGAAAGAGCAACCTACCAGGCAGATAACTGATAATAACCGCACTACTCCAGTCAAATACAGAAAAATCAGTGGCTCCCAACCCGCCTCAGTCAGCAAACGCTGAGTGAGGAGCTTTGTCTTATCCCATTGCCTGGCAATAATGAGATACCTCCTAGACCCATCAGGCTTACGTCAGAGGAAGTCACCTGGGGATTTAGGACTTTCACCACTGCCCATCAGTAATCAGCCACCTCCACATTGTGGTGTTGCCCACATTGTGGGCATAGTGAAGCCCATGTGAAGAGCCTGGACTTCCACCTGCCCTGTTAGAAGGAAGCACTCCTCACCCACTTTGCCAGGGTGCTGTCAGAGGAGGCCAAGTAGAAAGCTGGGGCTTTCACCACTGCCCAAGTATAAGGAGGCACTCCTACCCTCCTGGGGTCAGTAGAGGCCACGTTGGAGCACCGATGAGACCCTCTCCCTCCCAGTCAGGATTCTGTAAATGGAGGCCTAGTGGGGAGCCTGAATTCCTATACCCAGCCTACAGTCACAAGGCGCCCCTGCCAGAAAGCCTTCAGTTCAAAGTTCACCAGGAATCGAACCTGTGAACACCTTGATCTTTGACTTCCTAGCCTCCAGGACCGTGAGAAACACAGAGGGTCCTCCTATAGCATTGCTTTGTTCAACATCGTTTTGTTACAATGTTGGTGAGAAAATAAATAGATTCCTGGCCAGGGCCACTGTCCACGTGGAGTTTGTGTGTTCTCCCTACATCCGCATGGGTTTTCTTTGTGTACTTTAGTTTTGTCCCACATCCCAAAGACGTGCATGTTAGGTTAATTGGTGAGTCTAAATTGTCCCAGCAGACAGAAAAAGCAAAATTGTGCTTCCAAAGATCAGGAACTATAGGAAGCTACTATTGGCATTAAATAGTACTAAACAGACCCACACTCCTGGCAGCTGCTGCTACTTGCTGTCAGAAGCAGAATGACAGCAATTTTCCACTCTCTTCTATTTGCAAGCGAGTGCCTTCCTAAGAAAGGGACCCTGGAAGAAGTGGTGTCCAGGCTTCAACCCCAAGTGATATGGAAAAAAGTACAAAACAGGGGAAAAATTAGTACCAACAGACAGTATCTCCAACTTAAAATATCTTGAATATTTATTCCTGAATATATTACCCTTTTCTCTCTGTTTACATTTTCTGTATTTGTGCTTACATATATATTTGATGAATTTTTAGCATTTTCAATAACTTACTAAATCTATATTCAATAGAAATATTAAACCTAATATAATATATGACATTATCAGATATAGAAGATCTTAATGTCATTAATTAAATGTTAGCCTCTTGGGATTTAATTTATATAAAGCTTAGTTATGTGAAAATAAATGAAGATCAATCAAATGAAAACAGCAAAGATTATTCACAAATTGCTATAACAAAGGAGTCAGCCACCATCATTTCGTTTTTGGCAGAGACTCCAAGGCAGGCAGAGAAGTAGGAAACTATAGTGGTAAAAAGGGACCTGACTGGAGGCTGTTGGCCTGGGGAACGTTTAAGGGAAAACTTGAAGTGGAATATCCTAGGTAATTGGTTAGGGTGCATATTTAGCTTTCCCTGGTTGGTCCTAAGTTGGAAGCAGGCACAAATATTGGGGAAACTGCCAGTTATTAATCAAGTCCTGGCCATTTTAGAACAATTGTTATATAAGTTATTATTTAGCTTCCCGGATTACCACTAGAGACAGCAATCTGACTTCCTGCACGTCTGACTTATAGCAGACTATCTTGCTGGATTGTTTATTGTAGATAAGGGGATTGGGTCCCGCGGCAGGTTGCTGTAGGCTGTGGGTCAAAGGTCTTTCAGAGCAACAGGCTGGAGTGCAGTGGCGCAATCTCGGCTCACTGCAACCTCTGCCTCCTGGGCTCAAGTGATTTTCCTGCCTCAGCCTCCCAAGTAGCTGGGACTACAGCTGCACACCACCATGCCCAGCTAAATTTGTAGTTTTAGTAGAGACGGGGGTTTCACCATGTTGGCCAAGATGATCTCGATCTCTTGACCTCATGATCCATCCGCCTTGGCCTCCCAAAGTGCTGGGATTACAGGCATGAGCCACTGTGCCTGGCCAGACCTATTTTTATATATGGTCTGGCCATTGTCTCTTACTATATCCAGTTTTTCAGTAAGCACAATTTAAAATCTTATTCTTTTTTCCACCACAGTATAAGATGCATTAGGGTCACAGTAGGACAAATTCTCCCACTGGCAACAACTACAAAAATAGGATAAAATTTTAAAGGGATATTTTTAAAAAGCATTGTTTAGCTAAGAAAGTAAATAGAACTAGATGAACTAAAATTCCAAAGAAGAACCATGGAAATGTAAGCTGATGTTTGGACATCACGTTTTCTCTTGGTAGCGTTTGCTGTTTGTAAGTGTGTGCTGCGTTTTGGTGTCATTTTTCTGCTACAGTTTTCTGCTGTAGGAAAATTTTCTGCTACAATTTTCCTACAGTTTTCTGCTGTAAGAAAGAAACCAGCAGCAATTATGGGGTCAGAGTGATGTAACTAGGAAACCGAGGCATCTCAAACACTCTGGTTTCCTCAAAACACATTGGTTAACTTCTGATGCTATAGTAGAAGGTAAAACAAAAAAATTAGAGTGTCAGCTTCTGAAAGGCAGTGCAAACTCTTTCACTGTCCAGCGGTGTTGAGGAAACAAAGACCTACCATTGATAAGGGGCCTAAAACAAAACAGACAGAAGTTTCAGAAGAACTGGTGAATTGATGCCAAGTAGCAACAACCACTTATCACCTGAGGACACTTACTGATCTGAGTGCTTGTGTGGAGCTAATAATCCAGGTTTGGCCTCTGACAATGGGCTCCTCCAGTGGACTAAGAAATTAGCAAGTGTTATGTCATTTGATGTGGTGCTGAAATGACAAGATTTGAGAGTTGATGACCTCAAGCGCTTTGTAGGTGTCCTTTTCAAAACACTTGTTAAATGTTGAAGATGTATGGAGTAAAATACTAATGAGCCAAGCTGAAAATTTCTTTAAGTTCAGCTTAAATCTCCTTCAGCCCTTCAGGGTTGAGAAGATGAAAACTATTGAGTTATTCACTGAAAGTCGTGGAGGACCATGCTCTAGAAATGGGGCAAAACTTAAGTTATGCATCACTTGGCTAAAGGGACAGGCTCTGAGAAATGTGTCATTAGGTGATTTCATCTTTGTGTGAACATCACAGAGTGTCCTGATGCAAACTAGATATTATAGCCTACTACACATTTAGGTTATATGGTACAGCCTATTACCCCTAGGCGACAAACCTGTACAGCATGTGACTGTACTGAATGCTATTGGTAATTGTAACACAATGCTAACTGTTTGTGTATCTAAACATAGAAAAGGTGTAGTGAAAATACCAAATGAAAGATTTTTAAGTGGTACATCTGTCTAGGACACTTACCATGAATGGAGCTTGCAGGACTGAAGTTGCCTTGGGTGAGTCAGTGAGTGAGTGGTGAGTGAATGTGAGGGCCTAGGGCATTACCCGACACTACTGTAGACTTTATAAATACTGTAACTAAGACTACACTAAACTTATGAAAAAATTTTTTCTACAATAATGAATTAACCTTAGCTTACTGTAATTTTAAAACTTTGTAAACTTAATTTTTTAACTTTTGACTGTTTTGTAATAGCACAGTTTAAAACACAAATACACTATACAAAATATTTTATTTATATCCTTATACTATGAGCTTTTCTCTATTTATTTTTTTTTTTTTTTTTTTTTTTTACTTTTAAACTTAAAAAAAAATCTAAGAAACACACACATTAGCTTAGGCCTACTTGGGATCAGGATCATCAATATCACTGTTTTCCACTTCCACATCTTGTCCTACCAAAGTGTCTTCAGGGGCCATAGCACACATGGAGATGCCCTCTCCTATGATAACTATACTTTATTCTCTAATTCCTCCTGAAGGACCTGCTTGAGGCTCTTTTTGAGGAGGTGTCACTCTTCAGAAACAGGTCCATGATGGTTTGTTTGGTTTCCTTTTTCATCATAGATTTGCTTATAAGCAGAAAATTCACCATGAACATTCCTCTTTATTAATGAAAACCTTTTTGTGCTGGGGCTCATGCTTTCAAACTTTTTAAGGAATTTGTTGAGGTCTGCAAAAGCTCCTGCTAAACCCTGCACGAATTTTATTTGGGGTTCTTCTTCTCCTTCAGTTTCCTTTTTTTCTCACCACTACTTCAGCTATGCATTTTTATCTCAGTTCCAACAACTCATTAGTCAATTCCAAGGAACTACCTCTAGGAGCTCCTAATGCCATCCTCATCTATACTCAGTTTAAAGTTGTTTGCCATCTCAACCAAAGCCTTGTAGATTTTTGCAATCTCCTCATCCCTGGCAAACCCTTTGAACTCACAGACAAACCTCCTGAGTGTCTTCTTCCAGATGCCATTCACACACTCCTTGGTGACATCATCCCTCCCAAGCAAGGTTCTTGATGTAGCCATAGCTGTTCTTATCCTTCCAGAATTGCATCAGTGTCTTCTCAATGTCTTCCTGAGTTGCCGTAATAACCTGGGCAAAGTCCCTCCTCAGATAGTAAACCTTAAAAGCTGCTATAATTCCTTGATCCATTGGTTGGATTAAAGAGGTAGTATTTGGAGGGAGAAACACCACTTCAATATTGGGATAAAGATCATTAATAATAGGAGGATGTGCAGAAGAACTAATAACCATAAACAAAATCTTGAAAGTTATGGTATTCTTCAAACAATGCCTCTCTATTTCTCTGGCATAGAAATTTAGGATGTAATCATGGAAGAGGAGATGGGTCATCCATGATGTTTTATTGCACCTATAGTGTACCGGCAGGTGCAATATATATATATCTTTTTTTTTTTTTAGACGGATTCTCACTCTGTCATCCAGGCTGGACTGCAGTGGCACGGTCTCGGCTCACTGCAAGCTCCACCCCAGGTTCATGCCATTCTCCTGCCTCAGCCTCCCGAGTAACTGGGACTACAGGTGCCCGCCACCACGCCTGGCTAATTTTTTGTGTTTTTAGTAGAGACAGGGTTTCACCGTGTTAGCCAGCACAGTCTCGATCTCCTGACCTCATGATCCACCCGCCTTGGCCTCCTAAAGTGCTGGGATTACAAGCGTGAGCCACTGTGTCAGGTCTCTTTTTATATTCTTAAAGGAAGGTCCTGGGGTTTTCACCATGCGAGATCACAAAGGGCTTTAATTCATAGCCTGCAACATTGCCCTCAAGCAAGACCATTATCTGTACTTAAAAGCCTTGAAAGCTAGCATTGACTTGGCCTCCTTGTGGATTAAATTCCTTTCAGGCAATGAGAACAAAGACACAACTTACCAGAATCTCTGGGACACATTTAAAGCAGTGTGTAAAGGGAAATTTATAACAGTAAGTGCCCACAAGACAAAGCAGGAGAGATCTAAAATCAACACCCTAACATCACAATTAAAAGAACTAGAGAAGCAAGGGCAAACAAATTCAAAAGCTAACAGAAGGTAAGAAATAACTAAGATCAGAGAAGAATTGAAGGAGATAGAGACACGAAAAACCCTTAAAAAAAATCAGTGAATCCAGAAGCTGGTTTTTTTTTTAAAAAAAGATCAATAGATAGACTGCTGACCAGACTAATGAAGAAAAGAGAGAAGAATCAAATAGATACAATAAAATATGATAAAGGGAATATCACCACCGACCCCACAGAAATACGAACTACCATCAGAGAATATTATAAACACCTCTGATTAAACAGACTTTAAACCAGCAAAGATCAAAAGAGACAAAGGAGGGTATTACAAAGGGATCAATTTGACAAAAAGAGCTAACTATCCTAAATATATATGCACCCAATACAGGAGCACCCAGGTTCATAAAGCAAGTTCTTAGAGACCTACAAAGAGACTTAGACTCCCACATAATAATAGTGGGAGACTTTAACACTCCACTGTCAATATTAGACAGATCAACAAGACAGAAAATTAACAAGGATATTCAGGACTTAACTGTTTGGACGAACGGAGGCAAGATGGTGCACTTCCGGGTTCTTCTTCACCAACTTTTCCCGCGCTCGCGAAAATGCAGCCAGGCGCCAGAGAAGGTGCAGACCAACTGGGCATGCGCCAGGTGACGTCAATCCGAAGAGACCAAGATTTACCTGGTCGCACCTGCGGAACGCCCCCTGACACGCCCGTGCCCCGCCTATTGCCCTCCCACTCCTAGAAAAGCCGCTCCGGAGGGACGCCAAGCGCGGCCTTCCTCAGTCCTCCACTCCTCTCGGGATGTCTGGACTGCAGGAACTCCCTCCGAGAGCCCCACCGGGGGACTCTGTCGGCCTTCTTTGCCGGAGGCCGACAGACCTCTTCCCCACACCTTAGGTGACCAAAATAAACTTGCAGTTTTGCTCCTACACTTGCCTACTCGCTGGTTCTTGTGTGCCCGCTCTGGTGGTCTTAGAAAAACAAATCATTAACTTAGCTCTGGACCAAGCAGACCTAATAGACATCTACAGAACTCTCCACCCCAGATCAACAGAATATACATTCTTCTCAGCACCACATCGCACTTATTCTAAAATTGACCACAGACTTGGAAGTAAAACACTCCTCAGCAAATACAAAAGAACGGAAATGATAACAAATAGTTTCTCAGACCACAGTGCAATCAAACTAGAACTCAGGATTATGAAACTCACTCAAAACCGCACAACTACATGCAAACTGAACAACCTGGTCCTGAATGACTACCAGGTAAATAACAAAATGAAGACAGGAATAAAGACGTTCTTTAAATTTCCACTCTTAGCCTCACTTTTTGTGTGTCTGCATCCTCGATCTCCATGGCCACGAGACAACGAACCTCAGGTCACCCCAGACAAACGAGGCTGCTTCAATCCCACTTATATGAGGTGTCTAGGTAGCCAGTCTCATAGAAACAGAGAGTAGGTTGGTGGTTGCCAGAGACTGGGGGCAAGGTAAATGGGGGAGTCACTGTTCAACAAATATAACATTTTAGTTATGCAAGATGAATAAGTTCTAGAGATAGACTATACAACATTGTGCCTATAGCCAACAATACTGTGTTATAGTTAAAAACTTATAAAGAGGGTATATTTCATGTACTGTGTTCTTATCACAATAATACAATGAAATAAACTGGAAAATGAAGGTGATCCAGAATTTATCATTGTTACCAGCAAGAGGGTTATTTCAATACAAACTACTCCACCAATACCAGAGGCCATAGCTCTCCTTCCAGAGCTTTTAATTAAGACTCAGGTAGGTCTCTGTTCCTGCAAATGTCAGTGAGACATTCAACCCTAAACTTCAGTTCTTGCTAGCCCAGCTCCCTGGCCTCCTTCTCAGGTAGCTCAGGAGCTGGCACATGTGAAAAGGGGGAGACCCACCTTGTACTTGACAGACCCAGGCTGAAGGCAGTTCTCTGTGTCCTGAACACAAGCAACATGGAGGAGGCCTCATTCTGCCTTTGGAGTTTGGGGCCTGGCTCATAGTTCAGTGCTGCACCAAAGCTCAAGAAATATCTTGTGGGGAAATCTGACCATGAATTTGAGAATTTGAGAACCTCAAATATCTAATTTCTTACTCAGTCCCTGTGTCCCTTACTTGGTTCCCCTTTCTCCAGCAGATTCCCTCCTGAGACCATGACACCTCTTCTGCATGAACAATGAGTTGGCAAATGCCCTGTGGGTGGCAGGGGAAGGGCTGTGACTGTCAGCTCAGCTCAAAAGGATCACCTGTTCTCTGCAATTGCATTTCATCTAGTGCGTGTTGCTTCCACAGCCCTCCTTTTCCTTTAAAGTATGAATTTTGTGTTTTAAATTTTTAACTTTTCTAGCTGTTTTACTGGGAGTGTTGAGTTAATCTAGCAATATCCCACAGAGAAGTCAATGTCCTATATTTATTTTCTGTTATGTTTTTCCTGGCTTTTATCATTTTTTGTTTTCTTATTTTTTTAATTGAGGCCATGCAGAAGAAAAATATGAGTGATAATTTGAGGCTCCAGGAAATATTATATTTCTCTAGAGGTTATTTAGTTTAGCTTGTGTCAGGCGATGAGGCTAAGGGCATTAATATCTCAAATCACCCAAATCTAGACTAGGATTAGTTAGACAGAACTCAGGATTCAGTTCCTATGAAGGATGATCGGTTTCTATTTCACCTTATTCCACATATTAGATGTCCAAGGTTTCTATGGAAAGTGTATTTTTATGTTATGGGGCCCTTCCTTTATTTGTGAGGCATGAAATCCAAATTTGTCCCTCTAGCCCTTTGAACATTTTGTGAGGTTTTTGTGCTTAATGGAAGTTGAGCCACATGAAAAGGAACACAGATATCAAACACCACATGGAAGCCGAAGCAGCCAGCTGTATTGAACATGTTTCCCCCTCACATAATAGCATATATTCTTATCCAGCTGGAGCTGGCATTATAGGAAGCACCTTTTCTCTTTGCCTTTACATCTTCTGATCTTTGACTGGGAATGAAAATCTTCTGTATATGTGATTCTTTCCTACTTGGTCTTGTTCCCTTACTCCAAGGAAATATCCAGATGTTGGATGATTTGGGGCTGGATAGTGATGGATGTGAAGTTGTATTTTACTTGCACATGGTTAGCTGGGACCTTTCCCTCTCCACCATCTACCTAAGTAGTTTCCAGGCTCCCTGTATCAGATCAAACAGGTCCAGGTGAGCAGGTGTAGAATCCAGAGATGCCACATACACTGGGACATGAGGATGTCTGTCCAGTTGTGTTTTGTATAAATTGTGAAAGAAAAATAAAAACTGGGCACCCCAATTCATCATGCCAAAAGGAAAAAATTAAGCTGAAAGCTGAGTCATGCAAGAAATTGCCTTTCTTTTGGTTTCCAAGCAGATAGCTACAGATAAAAGGTTAAAAATATTCCCACCGGTAGCTATGCTACGTTCACCTAGTCATATGCAAAATGACGATTTACTGAATGCAAGATAAATACATAACTGCCTCTTCCCCTACCTGCCCCTTTCTCCTTGCAACATGTGGATTGCCATACCTTCTCTCTTTCCCTGTCAGCCCACTTTTCCCCTTTAAATATCAAGGCCTTCAAAATCATCTTTGGAGAAAGACACAAACCAGATTGCTTGTGTCATTCGATGATTTTTTTCTTTCCAGCATGTCCCTAATCTTGGGAAAATAAACTTCTAAATTGCTTAAGACCTGTCTCAGATACTTTTTGGTTTACAACCTTGACACATATCAGAGTTTCAACCTATGTGACAGTCCAAGGAAGAGTGAAAATTACCAAGGAAAGTACACTATTGGAGCTATTAGTCTGCTTTCTTTGCTTCTAAAGATAGGCATAATTGGGTTCTTCCTTTATAATGCCATATATCTTGTTCTTGTGGCATGGGCTGTAGCTATATGGTGCCTGTACCATACAGGCATCATCAGGCAGGTAAACGCATTGAGATTTCCAACCTTTATCAAAGCTTCTCCCCTTCAAATAGAGCTACAAAATATATCTTGATGACACTGAGCTTCTTTTTTTCTGTTTTTATACACTTTATTCCTTGTTTATGCTTTATAAAAATTGGTTTTTATAGCATCTTCAATGGATGGGATACACCTCTGCCTTTCTGTCTGGCTGCTTCCCAACTCCCAGGCTCTTTATGCTGATTACCAGGGGCACCCACATTTGTCATTGTTACAAAATATGGGGAGAAGAATAACTTGAATCTAGTGATATGTCGTGTCACCCTACATGTCCCTTGCGGACATGCTCTGTGATAGAGCCCTCGTGAAGAATTATTCCTGAGACTACCTCAAGCAGGAAAATGAAATATGCTAACCAAAACTTTTGGTTACAAATGACAGTAAATAAAGCAGCTCTGGAGGAATGACAGTGGCTTCATTAATTCTCACATACAGTAATCAAATGGTTGTGGACATAGTCTGGAGTGTGAGAAAGACTGAGAACCCACGTACTGATGTGGGAGATACATCTCTTCATGCCTCCTTCATCCACAAAGGGCTGAAATTTATAATGTTGGGGAAAATGGTATGAGCATCTTGTTATTTCAGGAATACAACAGTAGGAAAGAGCAATTTCTCTAAAATGACCATTTTTTTGAAGTGAATGAGTAACTGTGATGGCACCCGAGAGGGCAGAAATTCCTGGGAAGGAAATCAAGGAATCAGGTGATGTGAGCAGAAACACCCACTGAAGGTCCACCTAAGACTGGGGCACAGCGCGGAATGATACTTGGGCTGAGAAGGGCAAAGCGTGAACCACCTGTAAGGATGCCATCCTCAAAGATGGCATGGGGACCTCCACCAGCCACCCATGAAATGAAATGGCACTGTGAGGAAACCCTTTCCTAGGTAGCTGGTGGAGGTCCTCACGCTATCTTTAGGGGTGGGGGCAGTCTGTCCCCATCAAAGAATGGAAAGAATTGGTAAAATTATGCATTGTGTACAAAAATAAGGACCATTATGAGAATTTTTTGGAAATCATTAAACATAAGAATTATTTTATTTCCCATTCCTTTTTCCCTCCTTTTGACTCCTTCTTTCCTCCCTCTGTCCCCTCGCTCCCATTTTTTTTTCCTTCCTTCCTTCCTTCCTTTTTTCCTTCCTCCCTCCCATTCTTCCTTTCTTTTATACATCCTTTTCTATTCTTGCTTAATTTTTTGCATTAAAGATCATGTTCAGGTGAGCATCTCAGAAGCTGATGTTACACTAAGTGACAGGTAGAAACCAGCCAGCGAACTCAATCTCAAGATTGAGATCACTGAACTATGGTTTCTAAACTCAGTATCAGAAAGGGAAGCATCCAGCTTAAATTAGGAATAACTTGCTAGAAAAGTTGAATATTCCTGTCTAGAGGACAAAGGCCTCTACAAAAAAGCGAAGAGCCCCAATCCATGGTCTGCTTTCCCTAAAACCTCCATCTCTCCCATTAATTATCTGTGAATAAGTATTAGAAGAAACATAATGTGGAAAACACTACAGGATAGATTTTCCTTTTTCCTCCTGAAGGAGAGTTTAATACAGGCAGGGCTCAGATCCAGCAGGAGTGAGTCCTCCCAGGAGCTCACACATAGCAGCCTGGGGATGGCACCAACCACAGGCCAGACACCGCTGGAACAACTGTGGGACCAGAATCAGGTCACATCAGGCTCACACCTGGAGATCTCCCAAGCTCACCTCCCCCATCCTCATCCAGGCCACCTGAGAATTGAAATGGCCAAACAGCACATAGGGCAGAGTGAGAAGCAGGGCTTGGACCAAAGGGAGAGAGAACAGCCCTGAACTTGCCTTAGAATCAAAGTGCATTGCAGCAGGAGGAATCATTGTAGAGAGAATCAGTAGGGTGTAGAAAAAAATGGAAAAATTTAACTAAGTGGAAAATAAAAAGAAAAGCTGATCTTAGAGAAGTTTTAGGCTTTTGATTGAAGGAAAGATGAAGCAGATCTCAGAAACTACAATGTTATTCTTACATTCTAGAGTAAAAATCCCTGGTTTATTTTAGGGCTGTTCCAAAATCCATTTACTGCCCCAACGAACAGTCTGCATCAGTTCTACGTCCCCTTCCACTCCTGGCAGAAGGTTTTCCCTGTCAGTATTTGTTTCAAGGCTGAGGCATCAGGAGACACTTACCAGGCAATTCTCAGCTCCAGAAACCTCTCAGGAAATCAATGTGGTGAGGGAGCTACACACTCAGCGTCTGAAATGTAGTAACTTGTAGCCAGCAGCCCTGAGAGCCTAGAGCTGCCATGCTCCTGTTAGCTAAAAGGATGGCACTCTGACTGGACAAGGAATTAACTTTTGTTCTGCCTGTAAATCCTCATCCTGTTATCCTCTGACAGTTTCAACCAACTGACATGTGCCCCTCTGAAAGCACTAGAAAAGGAAAATGTGTAACATCTGAGGCCGGTGGCATGAGAAAGTCCCTCGCTGCCCTTTAGGGAGGGGTTACAAGTGCCAGGACATGCAGACCTGAAGACAACCGAGCCTGTGTCCCCCGCTCTGAACCGCCACCCCCCTCCACCCCCAGTGCTCCTTCTGCATGACCTTGGCTCTGTTATCAATTTTAAACGACCTCTCATCTCACCGTCTAGGTCATCAGTGTTACTGAAAGGCCCACTGAAGTGTCTGCTTCTACACTCCCCAGCTAAGGGCTTCACCAGCTTTCCATCTTGCTTTGATTCCTCTTACCTCGTTTTTCCTACTGCAAGACCATAGCCCACACCAAGTTCCTATCACCATCATTTTGCAATTCACCAAAGTGGCAGGAAGTTGGGGAGTAGCGCCCCCTTTAGGTTCATGATTAAGTCTAATGATCAATGAGCTTAATTTCCATGTGACATTTAACATTTATATTTCTCTAGATTTGCTCCAACCCTCATCACACAAAGATACAAAAAAGCCTATCAGTATTTAAAACCAGGTATTGGAATATACTTGAGGCACTCTTTCCATTCTTTAGGCTCATATATTTATTTTCTACATAAAGTCAATCCACTTAACTCTCAGTCCTGCTTTTGGAATCAAGAAATCTTATCATTTTTCTTTATGAATTGCTTAGCTTCTACCTGAAAGGACGGTTTGTGTTTTCAATATATGCAGATTGCAGGAAACAGTGATTATTTATACTCTTGGTACCTGTTGCCCTGAGCTAGCTGTAAACTTTTGTGAAGGGTTTGGCACCTTGTCATGTGTCCCTGAGAAGAGATCCTCGTTCCGTTCCCTGGACAGCATTCAAATTCTGAAGGCGTCCCTGACCCTTGAAAGTCTGAGGAAGAAGGCGGCACTACCCACCTGCTCAGCAGATGCCAAGGTGAACGTCTGTGACAAATTGGAGCAACAAAGGTGCAGAAAGTTAGGGGCCATAAATCAGTGAAAGAATTGGTTCTAAGATTGGTTCTGACCCTGAAATCTGCCTAATTGTCCCATAGAATGAATGTTTGGCAGGGGTTGCATAAACATAAAAATTGACCCTCCCTGGTCTTAAAAGTTGAAACTTAACATTTGTCTTGTCTGAGTTCGCTCCTCAGGAAACTGACCCTCAGACAGGGAACTGAAACTCATCAGCTTACTACATCCAGACAATGAGATGCCAGACCCCTCATCTGCCATGATCGCTTCCTTGTGCCCCCTAATCCCTGTATCGCTGCATTCTTTCCCTGCTATAGAACCCCCCAAGTTGAGTCAGTTGAGGGAGATGGATTTGAGACTGATCTCTCATTCTCCTCAGCTGACATCAGCCAAATAAAAAGGCTTTTTTTCTGGCAATATTTGTCTTCGTAACTGGCTTTCTCTGTGGTGAGCAACAGCCCCTAACCCCTGGCATTTCAGTCACAATGCACAAGGTGGCATGCCAGAGCTGGTGGGAGCTCCAGTAATTTGTTGAACAAAGTTTCCTGCCAGACCTCTGCCATCACTCTTCCCATTTCATTTTCATTATTCCCCAGTCCTGCCACAGTGAAGGTTACCCAAAGGAAATGCGGAGCTATTCACTGCAGAATTATGCGTCATTGGAAAAGACTAGAAATAGTCCACGTGTTCATTAACCAGTGACTGTTGAGTAAATATAGTAAGGTCACACAATGCAGTGCAGTGCAGCTGTTAAAAAGTAACAATCAGGGAAGATGGGGGCAGAGAGGCCCTAGAGAAAAGCGCTTGAGGCTTAGGTTTTGTAGCAAATAGTAGCTGTGTTAGCAGAAACTGCAGCTGAAGGTAGAAGCTGGAATTGGTTCTGGAAAGCAATCATGTGACTGAATGTTGGAGAAACCAGCCCCACACCACCTGGCAGGTACCCCGAGTCCAGCAGAGACAAAGGAGTTAGAAAGAGACAGAATAAGAGTTTAAAAGGTGGGTCCAGGGTACCAGAGCGTCGGAGGCTTGCTCACAGCCCAGAACTCTCCAGAGCTCTCGGGTTTACAAGCTGGTTTACAAGAGCTTGGTTTACAAGCTCTTTGTTCTTAGGGCAGATGGGAGGGGGAGAAAGGGATGAGGAAAAGGATTAATCCATGAAGGAGAACTCATGAGTCATTCAATAAGATATATAGCAGTGGCAGTTTCTGTGAATTTCCTTGAGCAAAGGTGTGTCTAAACTACTTAAGATCATTAACTTATTGGGACTGAAACGGGTGGGAGCAGGTTTCAGGAGGAACCAAGTTGTTTGATTATACTCTGCTGCTTCAAGGGAGTGTTATCTCCCTGAGCAACTGTGGAATGCCGCTGAGTGGTTATGCTCTCGGGTCATAAAGACATGAAGGCAATAAGGAGACTTTTCTCCTCAGAGGCCGCCCATGCTCTCCATGGGTGTCTCACACAGGGGAGACCAACTCATCTGGCACCCCAGAAACTCTCTTTCCCACAACACTGGAGCAAAAAGCGTAACTCACCATGGAGAGGTGCCTAGCTTTACCAACCATTCCTGGATTTCCTGGCCGTTATCTTCTGCTCATTTAGGTATTTCTCCATAATAAACAAACTCAGGATTATTTTCCAACCCTTATTTATCTGAACCAGAGAAAACTCTGGCCATCGCTGCAGTCACAGATAATAGTCTCCCCGTGTGGGCATGCTCCGTCCTGGTGAAATGCTTCCTGTTTCTCTGCCTTCTGATGGTGTCAGCTACACACCACTCGTTGTACAGAGAATTACTTCAAATAAACTGATATTATTTGGGCAAAGAGTGAGGGCTGCGGGACTATTGAGGCCTTCTGGGAGACAGTGACCTCCCTAAGGTGGCTTATGAGCTGCTTACACAGCGTGGTCAGCACAGAACGTGGTCAGGAAGTGACTGGTTACTATGGGAGTGTGGCCCTACTGACCTTCCAGCAGCCTCAGTGCTGACACAGTTATAACCATTCCAAACAAGCCAATCCACTTGACTTTTATATTGTGAAAGGAAAATAAAACTTGGGACTCCAATTCACTCTGCCAAGAGGAAAAAAACATGAAGCTGAAAGCAGAGTCATGCAAGAAGCTGCCTTTCCTTTTGTTCCTAAGCAGATAGCTACATTTAAAAGATGAAATATCCCTACAGGTAGCTACCCTATGTTCACCTTATCGTATGTAAAGTAGCGATTTACTGAGTGCCAGACAAATACACAATAGACTCTTCCCCTACCGGCTGCTTTTCTCTTGCATCTTGTGGATTCAGCAATGTGACCTTACCCTCCCCATTCCCCCTCCAGCCTGCTTTTCCCTTTTAAATATTGAAGCCTTCTAAATCATCTTTGGAGAAAGCCACAGACCTGTCTTCTGGGCATCGTCCTAAACCCTAGCAAAATAAACTTCTAAATTGACTGAGACCTGTCTCAGATACTTTTTGGTTTAAAGTATTGTAAATATGGGCCGGGCGCGGTGGCTCACATCTGTAATCCCAGCACTTTGGGAGACCGAGGCGGACAGATCACGAGGTCAGGAGATCAAGATCATCCTGACTAACACGGTGAAACCCCATCTCTACTAAAAAAATACAAAAAAATTAGCCGGTTGTGGTGGCGGGCGCCTGTAGTCCCAGCTACTCGGGAGGCTGAGGCAGGAGAATGGCATGAACCCAGGAGGCGGAGCTTGCAGTGAGCCGAGATTGCGCCACTGCACTCCAGCCTGGGCGACAGAGTGAGACTACATCTCAAAAAATAAATAAATAAATAAAAATAAAAAATGTTTTAAAAGTATTATAACTATGGTCTTTGTACCTGCCACACTGCCTCCTCCCCATTTGATTTACCAATGCCCAATGAAGCCATGTTTCCGGCATGCAAAACCCAGGAAAGAAATTCTACAAAACTTGCCAAGCAAGAACTCAATGTTGCACAAAACTCATAATGATAGTGCACCAGCTCACCGAGAGGGGAGCCAATTCACAAATAAGCACAAGAAAATCCAGATGAAGGCCATTTTACCAGCCCTAAAAAAGCGATTTCTGTTTATGAATTAAACTATAATTGATATTAAAATATATAAAGTTATTCAGTTGTTAATGGATACTTAAGTTGTTTTGATGTTTTGCTATTAGGAATAAAGTCATGAACTTGCAATAATTGTTCTTGATGTATGTTCAAGAGTAGTAATGTAGTATGATAATGTATATATATTTTCAACATTACTATGTTATATTGATTTGTTTTCCAAAATGATCCTAACAATTTATATTTCCTTCAGAGGTCTGTTGGTAGAAACATTGACCCACACCCTTGCTAGGTTTTGATATTTTTATTATTTTTTCAGTGTGGCCTTTATTTACATTTCTCTGACTTAAAATGAAGAGTTTGAAGTTTTTTCACACATTCACATGTCATTTATACATGTTGCTATATTTCTTCTTGCCTTTACCATTTTTTTTCTCAGATAAATATAGTCCTTTACTAATTGATTTGTAGGAGGCCTTTCTATGTTCTGGGTACTAATCCTTTTCATGGTTTAATATGTTGCAAGTATCTTTACCCAGTTTACCAAAAAAATTTCCTCTCTCTAGTGAGTGATTCCAATCAGTATATAAACACGCCACCGCATTTCCTTTTCCCTAAATCCAACTCTGCTAATGAATTTTTACTTCTAATCTGAAGGAAACCCTTAAAAATACTGGGCTGCACCTGTTATTTCCATTCCTCCCCATTCTTCTTTCACTCTTCACAGATCAGGCTACAGTTCACATCTTTAACTGAGCTCCTTGTCATCGACATGTGTTAGCTCAATGTTGCCAAATCCAATGGTCATCTCTAGGATGTCATTTTATTCGCCATATCGGAAGCATTTTATACAGTTAACAGTTACTGCATCATTGATGTATTTTCTTGACTTGTTACTAAACCTTACTGTCCTGGGATTCTGATCACACAAGAATAACAGCCAGGTTTCAGCCTGCCTTGCCAAGTCCTCCATCTTCCCAACCTCCAAATGACTGAGGGCCTAAGACTCATCTCTTGCATTTGTTTCCTATGCATCTTCATTCCAGACGCTCTCACGCATTCCCATAACCAAGTACAATTCTTTGTTGAAGTTGCTGTAACTTACATTCTAGCCTTGACATGTTGCCTGTAGCTTTGAAGCATGACTTGAAACCAAGCTTTGCATATTTCTTCTGTTCTTTTTCAAATACATTTTGGCTATTGTAGATCCTTTGCGTTTTCATATAAATAGTACAATTGTCTATTGCTAAAAAATACCCAGTGGGAATATTGATCAAGATTGTGTTGAGAATTGGTATTTCAAAAATATTAATTCTTCCCAAATCAAAACATATTTTATCTCTTTATAGATTTAGAATTTTATCAGTTTCTCTCATCAATATTTTATAGTTTCACATCACACATCTTTTGGTTCAATTTCTGTCTAAGTATTTTATGTTTTTATTGCTATCATAATGAAGTGATTTTATATTTTTTGTGTGATATGCTGCTGTGGTGTATAGAATTACAACTTGTTTTTGTATTTTACCGTTGTTAAGTTCACACATTCTAGGCATTTTCAATAGCTCTCTTAGGGTTTTTTACATAAGCAATCAAGCTTTCCAGGCTACAATGTTTACTCTTTGCCAAAAGGAGTCTGAAATTATGTGAAATCTGCTTGGTTTAAACTAATTTTTAAAATAATATCAGTGTGAGGCTGGGTGCAGTGGCTCATGCCTGTAATCCCAGCACTTTGGGAGGCCGAGGTGGGTGGATCACAAGGTCAGGAGTTTGAGACCAGCTTGGCCAAGATGGTGAAACCCCGTCTCTACTAAAAATAAAAAATTAGCCAGGTGTGGTGGCGGGTGCCTGTAATCCCAACTATTCGGGAGGCTGAGGCAGGAGAAACACTTAAACCCAGGAGGTGGAGGTTGCAGTGAGCCGAGATCACGCCACTGCACTCCAGCCCCAGCAACAAGAGCAAAACTCTGTCTTAAAAAAATAATATCAGTTTGGAATAAAAAGCCAGGTCAATTTAAAAAATAAAGAATATTTTCAAAATAGTTTCCCATGTCCAATTTTATGCTAAAATACAACCATAGTTAGTTAAATGTTTTAGATATGGTCATGAAACTAAATTGCCCCCAATTATTTTCATATTCCAGTTTATATCAATTTCAATGGCTAGGCTATCCTTTGGGGTATAGTTCTCCTTTCATCCTGCTAATTCATTAATTATCCTTTTCTGTGTGTCCACAAATGTCAGAGGTGTTTGAACCAGAGCAACTCCATCTTGAACAGGGGCTGGGTACAATAAGGCTGAGAGCTACTGGGCTGCATTCCCAAGAGGTTAAGTTATTCTCAGTCACAGGGTGAGACAGGAGGTCTGCACAGGATACAGGTCATGAAGGCCTTGCTGATAAAACAGGTTGCAGTTAAGAAACGGGCCAAAACCCACCGAAACCAGCATGACCACAAGAGTGACCTCTGGTCGTCCTCACTGCTCATTATAAGCTAATTATAGTGTATTAGCATGCTAAAAGACACTCCCACCCGCGCCATGACAGTTTACAGATGCCATGGCAACATCCAAAATTACCCTATGTAGTCTAAAAAGGGGAGAAACCCTTAGTCCAGGAATTGCCCACCACCTTCCCGAAAACTCGTGAGTAACCCACCCCTTATTTAGCTTGTAATCAATAAATGCTAAACCTACATGAAGTATGAACGATTCCTTACGTTCCATCCCTTGCACCACATCCTCCCTGAAGACTGTCTTGATTCCTTCATAGTTACTGAATTATTATAATATTAGTGCCTACGTTCTCTACTCTCAAAAGTGCAAACGACATTAAGAATTGAATTTATAATATTTTCTGCTTTGCTACCTTAAGAGTGCCTGGTATTGCGACGTGATCACAACGAATTTAAGACAATTAAGCAGTCAGTCCTCTCTCCCCATCTCCCTCATTTCCTCTCTAGCTCTCTCTCTGTCTCTCCTTCTCTCCTCCTCCCTCTCCCCTGCATTCTCCCAGGGTGGTTCAGGGGCAGAATTCTGTTGAGGCCTTTAAGAGAGAGACGCATATTCATCATCAGCAGCGGCAATTTTCCTATTCCTGCCCCCATCCGCGGCTTTGAACTGCGTTTACCACGAAATATAAAAACACAATTTTAGAAAGAAAGAGATCGACAGTTAAGATTTGAGACGTTTCTGAATGGGACTCAGTCCTTCCCACCACTCTGAAATCACTGTACCATGGTAAAATCTTGGAGGTGGTTATTGAACTGCAACAGCCCAATGGGAATGCACTTGGCAGAGATGGAGATCCTGTCAGAGGCACCAAGAGGACCAAGTAAAAGAACCCAGGATGAATGGCAGGTTGATGGCTGCAAATGCAGGAGGCTTAGTAGATCGGTGTGCTTTTCTTTAGCCTTCTTTCTCCCAATAGTTGGAAGGGTCCCCTATTTCCAGTGTGAGACATGCCCGGATATCTCAGTGAGTACAGCTTCTTTGGGGTCCTGGGAGGAGTGAGATGATATTAACACATTCTATACACCGTCTCCCCGCAGTTCCCCAAGGGGGCATCTGCGTTAGTTTAGGAGTCAACTGAGGTGGGCTTCACCGAAGCTTACATCTCTTCCTGGGAACTTTAGTCTTATAGGCTCCCACCTTCAGTAAAATCAATTTTAGGTAATTTCATCATTTTCAAAAAATAATAGATGATCATTGTGATTGTCTTAAACTTCTGTAACTCTTTCATAAAAGTAAATTTAAAAGTAAAATTTTATTTTATTATTTTTTTGAGATAGAGTCTCAATCTGTCACCCAGGCTGGAGTGCAATGGCGCAATCTCAGCTCACTGAAACCTCCGCCTCCCAGGTTCAAGTGATTCTCCTACCTGAGCCTCCGGAGTAGCTGGGATTACAGGTGTGCACCACCATGCCCAGCTAATTTTTGTATTTTTAGTGAAAACGGGGTTTCACCATGTTGCCCAGACTGGTCTCAAACTCCTGACCTCAGGTGATCCACATGCCTCGGCCTCCCAAAGTGCTGAGATTACAGGTATGAGCCATCACACCTGACCTAAATTTTTTAAAATTAACAGTTTTAGAGGAACTGGTTTGTCAGACACTTTTTGTAAAGTATATGACAGCCATGTATGTAAAGAGCTCAACTTAGACTATAGGTCAGCCAGAACTAAGAATACCTCAGTCCTCCATCCCTAAATGTTTGGGCATTTTACTATTCACAAGTTCTACTGCCTGCCCTTCCTCCCTTCTTCTTTTTTCTTTTTCTTTCTTCTTTTTTCTTTTCCTTTCTTTTCCCTCCCTTCTTCCTCCCTCCCCACTCCCTCCCTTCCTCCCTTTCTTCTTTCCTTCTTTGCTTCTTTTTTTGCCAATCAAGAAAAATGACCAGATGTGCAGATTGAACCGTGGTCATGCTGTGAGGAAAGGCCTCCGTCCCGTGAGCACCAGCCTCCCCTCACTGGCCTCGGGAATCCCAGGCCCCCACTCACATCTAGGGGAGGAGTCGTAGGGCTTCTGCAGGTGCTCTCTCTCCTCCAGTCAGGCAGCAAACCGAGGGGACTGTGGAGGACAAGCCACTGTGCCTCCAGGAGATGAGAGCTGCTGCTTTTTCTTTCCTTTTCCTGAGGAAACGATACCTGTATAAGCCTCACTGCTGGGAGACGCCACAAAGTCATCATCTTTCTGATGAGTTGATCTGAGAGCTCTCAAAACATCTTTCAACCAGGTCCCCAAGAAACAGCTGATGACGTCACCTGAACTTCTCCATATTCATAGCAACACTCTTAACATTGCTTGGATTGATCTTGTTTTCTTACCTTCAGTTCTAACCTCCTCTATTTTTCTATCCACCTTCTTTCCAAGGTCTTCCACTCCCAGTAATGACACCTTATAGCTATATAGGGATTTTGTGTCATGATTATATTTTTACTCTATCCTTACAACGGAACTTTAATGTGAGCCATCCACATACTATCCCTGTGTAAAAACTAAGAAAATTGAGATCCCTGAAAAGAACAGACTTGTCCAAAGTAAAGCTTGCCCAAATGTATACCAAAGCTAGAATGAAAATATCAGTCAGCCTAAACTCAGGGCTTCTTTTGTCGTCTAGGGGCTGAGGGAGTTATGAATGTGGGTCACAGGGGACCGCCGCATTTGAAGAAGGGTCTGTAAGTGAATCCACGAAGCCGACAGTGAGCCCGTCTCTGCTGCCCTCTGGTGGCCAGGCCGATCCATGACTCCCCTCTCCTGTTCTCCTGCCCTCGCCGGGTGCTTGTTTTTCCCTCTCCCCAGTTCTAGCAGCTTGTGCCTTCTTTTCCCGCTTCTCCTGCAGGTGGACTCTAGTCAGAATGGCAGAGATTGTGGCTCTTTTTCTTCTCTCCCACACACCAACCTCTTCCGGCACAAAATGGCCTCCCATAATATGTAGCATAATTTAGGACACAGTTCTTATCTCAGCACAGGCAGACCTCCGAGAAAGTGTATGCAGATGAGTTGTGAGAAAACACGCACACGAGTGTAAACAGAGCTTCTTGACGCGGTGAGTTGGCGCTGATGTGACTGACCATAAACAAAAATTCAAATAATTCCAGCATTTGGTGCCATAGAGATGATACCACAGAATGCATGCAATGAGCGGCATCTTTTCACACATTGAGGTATATAAATTAATTTCTATGTTTTCCTATTACGGATTTTAATTTGCATGCCAAGCACTGTTATGTCTTCTGACAGAGGAGTTCATCTGGTAATTTCCAGATAAATTCAGTGCCTTTCACACAATTAGTTTAATAGCAGCCTCTCCTTCACCCACCCTGTGATTTCTAAGTTCTGAGGTGGGAGGTGGTGCAGGGCTGGTGTAAAAGTCTCTCCTCACATTTGCGTCATCAGCTCCCATAATATGTCACTATCCCGTCGTGTTTCCTGGTCGTCACTGTCCTTCCCACAGCGGTGACGATCACTGTTATGTCCTTGCTGGAACTTTCCATGCCAGCACTTTAGGCAGCAAACTTTCATCCCACTGTCGGAGCCTTCCCGGGTCTGCCGCTTCTTGCCTTGGGGAACTTTTCCTTTGCTGCTACTCTGAGAGGGACGTCTGCGGGCATCGCTGCCATTCTGGGAACCAGAGGCGAAGTGGGGTACATTCCCCTCTAATTGAGAGAGAACCAGGGTAAAGAGACCCTCCTATCCTCACCCATGTTTAATTATGTTTCTCTTCTCTCCAAACCTCTCATCCTCTACCGTGAAGAGAGGGTCTTTGTCGAGACTGAAGGATGGAGGGGGAAACCCTTACATTAAGAATAGTAACCATAAGTCAGGGGACCCAATTATGGGCTGCTCATAATGGGAGGGAAATAAACTTCAGGAAAAAATTGGCTCAAACCTTGTAACATCATAATACTGAAAATGCTTTTATTATTACATTGACACGAAAATCTGCAATTAAATTAAAAATTGTTCTGGAGAACTCTTGAAATCCTGAGACCCCTTCTAGCTCAAGGAACACAGACTTAAGGGGAATGTAAAGGAAAATCTGGCAGAAACAAAAACACACACAAAATGTGCCTATCATTATACTCTTCATGCCCAAATATTATGCTGAGAAGCTTATTACATTTCTTTGGTAAATATCTGAGAGCAATTAAACCTTTTATTACTCAGAAAAGGGAGATAAAGTACCTGAGTAAAAAGAGCAATAAAGTAGCCCACAAAGGACCTTGGCCCAGTGCTCTGATCCTAGAGAGGTCAGTTCCTTTCTCTGGGCCTCTATTTTCTCATCAGTGGAATGAGGGATGGCACATTTGATATTCAGTTTTGCTTCCAACTCCAGCCCTATGAGTGCCATGCTCTGGTGGAGACTTGGCACTAGTTGGGAATCTTTGATGTGTGGCAAGGTGGAGGGAAGGGTGGACAGCACCCGCATGAGGTGCTGTGGGTCAGTGGGGTCTGCGTGAGGACCTAACTGGGGAGTTGCAGATGAGGCCCCCATAAATTCCTTGGCTTTCTGGGGAAGGTGAGAATTGCCGGTGTCATGATTTTGTCTGCATGTCTGCAGAATTCACAACCGAACCCAGCCAAAGTCCACTTGTCCCCTGAGTTTCACTTTTGAGAGGATTGTAGCTGGTAGGAGGTGAATGTGCTATTCTGATTTTCAGAATGCAATCTCATTTTCAGAGGGCCTCCGGGATTTGGCTCTGTCTTCAGCTTGGGTGAGATGGCTTAAATCCTCCTTCACCCAAAGTCCTGGGAGAGCTGCAGCCACCTCCACACTCTCTGGCTCTCCCACAGTTCTGTCTTTGATCAGCACACCCCAGGGCTCTGACCTGTTTTTGACCACCTGCTATGTGGATGAAGATACATCTGGGGCCAAGTGAGAAGACCCAGTAGCACCGGGTTTCACCCCAAAGGAGAGAGGGAGACACGTGAGTGGTTTGGAGTCCCTGGTGAAGGATGGCCATGGGAAGCTGGGGACGTTGTCTCAGATTAGAGAGTAGGACATACAACAGAATCAGTGTCGTTTAGGGAAATGCTGCCACTTGTTACACTGCCTCCCACTTATATGTTATATTTATATCCCCCTGTGCAGTCTTCAAAGTGCGACTGTAGCCCATTTGACCCTCATAGTGTTCTTGTGAAGCAGGCTGAGTGAGGAAGAAGCGCCAGATTAAAAACAAGAAAACCAGGATCACATTATTCATTTGTCATGGACGATGTGGGGCTTGTGTCCCTGAGCCTTGACGTCCTCATCTGTCACATGCTCATGGCACAGCTTGGTAAACATTAGGATATTGTCTCCACCAAACAGTAGAGAAAATAGAGGCTCAAGGAAGTAAAGAAAGATGTCCAAGGTCACACACACACACACACACACACCCAATTCACTTTGTCTCCTAGAAATCTCATTTTAGCTTTCTCTATAAAAATGTATCGTTTTGGCAGGCGCGGTGGCTCAAGCCTGTAATCCCAGCACTTTGGGAGGCCAAGACGGGTGGATCACGAGGTCAGGAGATCGAGACC
>NW_016819733.1:373956-377923 GCF_001698545.2 Rhinopithecus bieti | reverse complement strand
TATTGTTTTAACATATGATAAACTATAGCTGTTTTTAATGCCTACATAGATACATAAGCTTCCAACTTCCTGAACTAAGTTAATTTATTCTTACCACTGAGTTACTGTGGCTACTTGGCATTTTGAGGAGCAACATTTGAGGCTTTTACTGAAAAAAATTCTAATGACCCATGATATGTAGTAATTTGCAATTTTCTTTGATATGAGTTTTAGTAGTGCAGGATAGGTCTTGAAACTCAGAATAGTTCATCATCTAATATCTAAACATAAGCTACCACTTATTATTACAATTTAACACTTATACTTTATCCAGAAAATTAAATTAAATTAAATACGGGTTTTTGAGAATTTGATGATACATTTGCATATTAAATCATATATCTTGATGACACCAAAATTTACTATATTTAATAGGAACAGCAGTTTCAGAAGATTCTTGCATTACATCCAAATAGTAAAACGGAGGGGTCAAAAGTTTATCATTTTAAAAGGTTTTTACTTAAAGATTGCAATTTAAGTCTAGTTATCTATTTTCAAAAAATGTGCCAAAGCTTGTCAGCATCCTGACAGCAAGCCCTGTGCAGGGCTTTTCCTCGGCACCAGCGGCCTTCTGGGCTGGAGGATTCCTTGCTGTGGGGGCTGCCACGTGCCTCACAGAATATTCAGCAGCATCCCTGGTTTCCACCCAATATATGTCCCCTCTCCCTAGTTGTGACAACTGAAAATGTCCCCAGACTTCCAAATGTCCTCCAAGGGCAAAAACCGCCTCTTTCCCCATTGAGAACCCTAGTCCAAGTGGTTATTCTCGCTGATATATTCTCTCACCAATCTATCTGAGCACTAGAGAAGGTTAGGATGGATTCTCCCAACATTCTTCCAAAGCTTCATCAATTTGAGCAATTTTTTTGAGAGTTCACTTGTAGATTTTCCCTCCCACCGCTTTGATATAAAAGATCTACAGGAACACAAGCCTCTAAAGTGGTCTGCAGTAAGTGTGGGTTCGTTTTAGTTCACGCGGCTGAGAAATCATGTTAGGCATGGATGTTGTGGGGCTTTCTTTGCTCTTACTTGCTGGGAAAAAAAGTTTCTGCTTTTCACAAGAGGAGTCAAGGAGGCATCAGCAACACCCTTCAGTCTAAGGGGAGGGGACTGATAAGTTTCAGGTGGCAAGGTGCTCATGGTCTGCACTGTCCTGTAACACCCAACCCTGTTTTCACATAAATATCATACTGCCCTTGTAGATCTAGGGATTGTGAATGGGCTCATATAAGTTTCCTTAGAGATATCTTATATGAAAGTACATATTTTTTATAAAGCAAGTGGGCAATATTTGAGTAACAACAATCTCCTGACTCATTTGATTGTTAATCTCCATTTCAGAAGGTTGATTTTTCCCCGTCCCATAAAATGTTACTAGCACTAGTTTCTGGGAAAGGGGGAAGCTGTAATTGACTCGACACTGCCTCTGAGCTACTTTCTCTACTTTCTGTGAAGCAAGTGTTCTTTCAAAGAAATACTTGACACATCACACATAATAAGTCTTAGACTTCTTTCACTCTGAAGTTTGTATTTTTCAATGGTAAAACTAGCCTTCTATCCTTGTCCTGGTAAGTTTTAAACTTTTTAGCTGTGTAGAAGTATTTTTGTTATGCTGGTACAGTGGGGTTGTTGGGTTTGCCAATTTCTGCCAGTTGGGCTTTTTTTTTTTTTTTTTTTAATTCATTCCTATGTTTTTAAGTCTATTCTAAGAGGCCACTTACAGATATTTTCCCGACTATCTTTCTGCTACTCTTTCTTTCACTTTCCACGGTGTCTCTGTGCCCCTGGGTTCTCTGAGTGCTAGCACTGAATGCTGGCTTTCTGGCTGCAGTGTGGAGACAGACAGCCTTCCTGCTATTCCTTCCAGGTATAGAAAACTATGGTAAAGAAAGCCTTTGAAGGAGGAGTTGGGAGGAGGACAGGAAAAATTTTTGAATCTTGCTCTATATGTTTTGCAAGCTCACAACAGACGAACCTAAGGGGTTTTGTTTGCTTTGGTTTGGTTTGGGGTTTTTTTAATATTATTGTTCCTTTACCTCAAGTGTTTTTTCATTTCAGTCACAAGACTTCCTCATCCCTAAAAAATTGCTTAAAATATTGTCTCATGAAATTAGGGTTGTTGAGGCAGGAATAATTTCATAAAGATTTGTTGGAAGCCAAACGTCAGGATTGATGTGGGAAGACACACCAGCGAAGTTGAGCGTGGTCCAAAGTCTGTTACAAGTTGGAGGGTTTTTGTAAGGAAGTTCAGGCAGAAAGAAAGGGGCTCTTCATATTGGAGTTGTCTTTTTTCATTGGAGGGTACAATACAGAGGTTACAATCATTGGACACAGGTGACGATATATAGGCTAAAATATTTCATGCACAAAACAATCAGTAAAACTTTATGATTCAGAAACAAATTCATATCCTTTTCAATGTCAGGAGGTTACGTATTAATTACCACATCAAACTAGCTCAGAAGCCACATTGAAGCCAAATTTCATCAACTTTTGGGTGTACGAGCAGATCTGGTTACAGGTTACAGAGGTATCCTTCAATCAGACGTTATCTTATGTGTAGGAAAAGGCAAGGACTATGATTGCTTATCTTTTTTTTTTTTTTTTGAGACGGAGTCTCGCTCTGTCACCCAGGCTGGAGTGCAGTGGCCAGATCTCAGCTCACTGCAAGCTCCGCCTCCCGGGTTCATGCCATTCTCCTGCCTCAGCCTCCCGAGTAGCTGGGACTACAGGGGCCGCCACCTCGCCCGGCTAGTTTTTTGTATTTTAGTAGAGACAGGGTTTCACCATGTTAGCCAGGATGGTCTCGATCTCCTGACCTCGTGATCCGCCCGTCTCGGCCTCCCAAAGTGCTGGGATTACAGGCTTGAGCCACCGCGCCCGGCCAATTGCTTATCTTTTAAAGAGTATAATGACTCAGGCAAGAGAGATGGGAGGCCATGTGCTCAATCTTGTTTTGTCTTTGAAGCATCTTTCTGGAGAGCTGCAGGTCATCACAGAATCAGGGGCTTTGTGAAAGTATGCTAGCAAGCAGAAATGAGCAAACAAGACTTTTTACATTTGCTACATTGTCTCACAATATAACACTTTAGGTAAAGGGTTGAATGTGACCAATAATTGCAGAGAAATGAAGCCAAACCCGTTTCACTGACTGTGCAGGGGTTGATGTGGATTCTCTGGTAAGACTGCATAACCAATGGAAGCCATGGACCATGCTGGGTGTGTCACAGCCTCACTTAGGCACAGGGTTTCCTTGTCTTTGATCCAGGGAGGATGGTGGATTTTCCAGGGTACAGTCAGTCTGGTGCAGTCGCCTCCTTCCTGTTCATCCTGCTGACAATGAAGCAGTCAGGTAGGATTCCCTTCTCCCTTCACTGTATAGTCTAATGTTCCAGTGAGTTAGTCTGGGTCCACAGGTCTAGAACAACATCTAAGAGTGTAAGTCTGGGGCCAAGGCAACTGTATGCAAAAAGGAACTCCTCACTTTTGAGGAGCTCCTCCACTCCTAGCTGAGTCACCTTTGGAAAGTTACTTGAGCACCTCATGCCTTAGTTCTTTCATCTTTTTAATGAGAATAGCAGCAGTAACTACATCTCAGAGCCAGCACAGGCTTTAGGATTAAATGAGACATTAAAAGCACTTGAGGCCAGGCGCAGTGGCTTACACCTGTAATCCCAGCACTTTGGGAGGCCGAGACGGGCGGATCACGAGGTCAGGAGATCGAGACCATCCTGGCTAACACGGTGAAACCCCGTCTCTACTAAAAGCTACAAAAAACTAGCCGGGTGAGGTGGCGGGCGCCTGTAGTCCCAGCTACTCGGGAGGCTGAGGCAGGAGAATGGCATGAACCCGGGAAGCGGAGCTTGCAGTGAGCTGAGATCCGGCCACAGCACTCCAGCCTGGGTGACAGAGCAAGACTTCGTCTCAA
>NW_016819733.1:306888-371445 GCF_001698545.2 Rhinopithecus bieti | reverse complement strand
TATATATATATATGAAAATACATACCAATTATCTCAATTGATGTGAGAAATATCTGACAAAATCCAACGTTTTTTCCTGTTTTGCAAAACAATGAACACATTAGGAATGGGAGAATGCATACTCAATCTGTGAATTTAATATTGTATTTAATATTGAAAGTCTTAAATCTTTCTAAGTTTAGAAACAAAAAACATGTTAATTCTCAGCCGGGCACAGTGGCTCACGCCTATAATTTCAGCACTTTGGGAGGCTGAGGTGGGAGGATCACCTGAGGTCAGGTGTTCTAGGCCAGCCTGGCCAACATGTGAAACCCTGTCTCCACTAAAAATACAAAAATTAACCGAGTGTGTGCCTGTAATCCCAGCTACTAGGGAGGCTGAGGCCAGAAAATCACTTGAACCTGGGAAGCAGAAGTTGCAGTGAGCCGAGATCTCGCCATTGCACTCCAGCCTGGGTGACAAGAGCAAGACTCCACCTCAAAAAAAAAAAAAAAAAAGGTGTTAATTCTCATCACTTATAGTCAACATTTTACTGGAGGTTATTCTCAGAAAAATTAGGCAACAAAATTAATAAAATACCTCCATCTAGGAAGTACAACTATTTTTATCTGCAGATGATATCATGTTAAATATAGAAAATCCTAAAGAACACACACCCACACGCACGCACACACAGATATACATGCACACACACTTAAAGCTAATAAGTTTAACAAAGTTGCAGAATATAAGATCAAGACACAAAAGTTAGGTACATTTCTACACACTAGCATTGAAAAATGAACGTAAAAGTGAAATAAGGAAAATGTTGCATTTACACTACCACCAAAATAATAAAACATTTATGAATAAACATAACCAAGGATGACTTTGGACTTAGTTTGTTCCTTTCTTTTTTTTTTTTTTTTTTTTTTTTAGACACAGTCACACTCTGTCGCCCAGGCTGGAGTACAGTGGCACTGTGTTGGCTCACTGCAACCTCCACCTCCCAGGTTCAAGCAATTCTTCTGCCTCAGCCTCCCAAGTAGCTGGGATTACAGGCGCACATCACCATGCCTGGCAATTTTTCTATTTTTAGTAGAAACGGGGTTTCACCATGTTGGTCAAGCTGGTCTCAAACTGCTGACCACGTGATCTGCCCACCTCGGCCTCCCAAAGTGCTGAGATTATAGGCTTAAGTCACCACGCCTGGCCTGTTCTTCTTTTTCTAGTTCCTTGAGGTGTAATGTTAGGTTGTTTATTTCAGATCTTTCTCTTTTTTGGATGTAGGTGGCTTCTGCTATAAAATTCTCCTTTAGAGCTGCTTTTACTGCACTCCATGATTTTTGGTATGCAGTGTTTCCATTTTCATTTGGCTCAAAATGATTTTTATTTCTCTTTTAATTTCATTTTGACCCATTCATTATTCAGAGCATCTTATTTAATTTTCACATATTTGTGATTTTTCCAAAATTCCTTCTGTTATTTTCAGTTTCATTCCATTATGTTCAGAAAAATATTTGATATAATTTCAATCTTCTTAAATTTGTTAAAGACTTGTATTGTGGCCTAACTTGTTATTTATCATAGAGAATGTTTCATGTGCTTTGAGAACAATGCAGCTATTGGATGAAATGCTCTGTATATGTCTAAGGTTCACTTGGTCTAATGTATGTCAAATCGAGGGTTTCCTTACTTATTTTATGTCTGGATGATCTCTACATTGTTGAAAATGGAGAATTGAAGTCCACCAATATTATCATATTGCAATCTATCTCACTTTTTTGATTTATTAATATTTACTTTATATCTTTAGGTATTCTGATGTTGGGTACATATATATTTACAATTAATATTTGCTCTTTATTAGCTCACCCCTTTATCCTTATATGATGACCTTCTTTTCTCTTTTATAGTTTTAAAATCTATTTTTTCCTGACATAAATATAGCCACATTTGCTCTCTTTTAGTTATACTTTTCATGGAATATCTTTTCCATTCCTTCACTCTCAAGTCTATGTGTGTCCTGAAGGCTCAAGTGGGTCCACTGTAGACAACATATTGTTGGATCTTGTTTTTTCTTTTTTTCAAAATCATTCAGCCACTCTGTGTCTTTTAATTGGAGAATTAAATCTATTTATACTTAAAGTAACTATTTATATATAAGAACTTATTGACATATTGTTAAGTTTTTTACTGTTTTGTAGTTCTTTTGTTCCTTTCTTATAATCGTGTGTCTTCCTTTGTAATTAGTAGTATTTGTTAGTGGTTTGCTTTCATTTCTTTATCTTTTGTGCATCTGCTGGAAATTTTTTCTTTGTGGTTACCATGAGGCTTACAAAAATTATTTTATAGTTATAATACCCTAATTTAAGCTACAACACCTTAATTACAATACAGTACAAAGACTCTACACTTTTGCTTCTCACACACATATACAGTTTATGATATTGATATCTTTATATGATGTATCTGCAAATGAATTACTATAGCCATAGTTATTTTAAATACATTCGTTTTTTAACTTTTGTAAGAGTGATTATACACCACCTTTACAATATTAGAATATTCTGAATGTGGTTATATATGTACATTTACCATTGGGTTTTATATTTTTTCTTTTTTCTTTTTTTTTTTTGAGACGTAGTCTCACTCTGTCGCCCAGGCTGGAGTGCATTGGTAAGATCTCGGCTCACTGCAAGCTCCGCCTCCCGGGTTCACACCATTCTCCTGCCTCAGCCTCCCAAGTAGCTGGGACTATAGGCCCGGCTAATTTTTTTGTATTTTTAGTAGAGACGGGGTTTCACCATGTTAGTCAGGATGGTCTTGATCTCCTGACCTCATGATCCACCCACCTCGGCCTCACTTTTTCTATTTTTATGTTGTTACTTATTGTCCTTTTGTTTCAACTCCAAGAACTCCCTTCAGCATTTCTGGCAAAGCTGGTCTCATGGTGATGAAATCCCTCAACTTTTGTCCTCACATGTCTTTACCTCTCCTTCATTTGTCATAGACAGCTTTGTCAAGTATAGTATTCATGGTTGGTATTTCTTTTTCTTTTAGTGCTTTAAATCTGTAACCCCACTCCCTCCTGACTTGCAAGGTTTCCGCTGAGAACTCTGGTAATGGACTTATTGGAGATCTCTTATATGTGATGTTTCTTTCAGAATTCTCTCTTTGTGTTTGACCTTTGACAATTTGATTATAGTATATCTTGGAGTATGTCTTTTTTGAATTGAACTTGCTTGGAGTGCTTTGATCATCTTCAATCTGGATGTCCATATGCCTCTCAAGATTTGGAAAATTTTCAGATAATATTCCATTGATTAAGCTTACTGCCCCTTCCTCTTTCTCTTCTTCTGGTACTTCCATAATTCATATATTTGTATGTTTGATGGGTTCCATAAGTATGCAGAAAACATTTATGGAAAATAATCTCAAAATTTTGAGTGGAGCAACCTAAAACTAGAAGGCATCACTTTCCTCTTCAAGTGACTGACTTCTTAACCTAGAAATCACCACCACAGGATGCATATAAGACTGAAACAAAATGTGGCTTTGTGAATACAGTGTGGGCTTTGGAGTCAGAAACTGCCATTTGTTGGCTGGGTAACTTCTAGTGTCTCTCTCCATCTCAAAGAATTTCATTGTACAGTTTATTAGGGATTAAACAAGTTTGTGCTTATAAGGTACTCACTATAGAACTTTGTAGTCAATAGATATGAGTATATATATAAGGTGTTTATTACTCTCCTTGTTCTCCACCGTGGCTTATGACATCCCATTTACTGGCTCACTCTTCCTAGCACCACAGACCTCTGGACTGGATTTCTTCTTGCTATCTAACTCCAACAATTTGGCTTCTTTTGTTCACCTTCATTTGTTTCAAGGCTCTTTTTTTAACTTTTAGTTCTAAGGGTACATGTAATTGTTTGTTATATGGGTAAATTGTGTGTTGTGGAGGTTTGGTGTACAGATTCTTTAGTCACCTGGGTAATAAGCATAGTACCTGAGAGATATTTTTTCTCCCTCCTCCTAGCCTCCATCCTCAAGTGGGCCCCAGTGTCTGTTCCCCTCTTAGTGCCCATGTGTTCTTGTTGTTTAGCTCCCACTTATAAGTGAGAACATATGGTATTTGATCTTCTGTTCCTGCTTTAGTTTGCTTAGAATAGTGGTCTCCAGCTCCATCCATGTTGCTGCAGAGGACATGATCTCATTCTTTTTTATGGTTGTGTAGTATTCCATGGTGTATATGTACCACTTTTTCTTTATCTAGTCTGCCTTTTTTTAAATATAGACATTCTTCTCATTTTTAATTATCAAACATTTATAAAGTGACTATTTTGTGGAAGGTTCTCTGCCTCAAGAGTTACAAAGATTAGGCCGGGGGGAATGGCTCACACCTGTAATCCCAGCACTTTGGGAGGCTGAGGCGGGTGGATCACCTGAGGTCTGGAGTTCGACACCAGCCTGACCAACAGGGAGAAACCCCATCTCTACTAAAAATACAAAATTAGCTGGGCGTGGTGACACATGCCTGTAATCCCAGCTACTTGGGAGGCTGAGGCAGGAGAATCTATTAAACCCGGGAGGCAGAGGTTGCAGTGAGCTGAGACGGCACCACTGCACCCCCACCTGGGCAACAAGAGTGAAACTCTGTCTCAAAAAAAAAAAAAAAGTTACAAAGAGTAATGATATAGAATCTCTGGCCTTAAAATCTCTGAAAACTAGAAATAATTCTAAAGCCCACACAGAGTGAGTTCCCTTCCAGTATTCTGTACAAGTTCAAGGTCCTCCAAAGTATTCTTCAATCTTCCTAGCCTTTTGATCCTCCTCTGCCTTTTCTCCTGCCTCGCTGATGTTCTAAGTCTCTGTTATGACACAGATTCCAGAACCTTCACAGGCCACACTCCCATCATTTGCTTAGGTCTGATCAATCTGCTCCACGCAATTTCTCAGTGATCCTCTGCATCTCTGCCTACAAGGGCCTCCCTGACACCCAAGTTCATACTGCTCAGAAACAGTGAACTTGAGTTTTTCGTTTTGTCTTGATCTCTCTCTGACAAAGAAATCCAAATGATGTGAGACCTGCTGAAGACAATACATGGAAAATGACAGTCTTGGGTATGGACTAACTCCCTCTTTGAGGCTTTCTTGACTCTAATGGTTCAGGAGTCTCCTCTTAGGGACTCAGGGACTTTAACACGACTGCTTTATCTTCCTTGCCTGCTTCCTTTTCAAATTCAATATTTTTTCTTTCAGTCTTATTGCTTCCTCTGGAAGCCTGGGGGAAACAACCCACAGTTAACTAAGCTGTAGGCTGATCGCGCTGGTTTCTCCTTTGGTTTCTAGAGTTTAAACTGAACAAAGAAAATAACCATCCTCCATAGCACTAGGAAAATTCCTTAGCCCATTATCTCACTTCCTGTATATGGTCACTCTATAATCTACCTCAACTCAGAAATAATGATTTCCTCTCATTTTCACTATTAATGGGGGGGACCATCTTCTAACTGCCCTATAGATGGGGCATTTCAGACACTAAAGGAAGAAAGGGAGTATACAATAGTACTGAGTACACCACCTAGTTATCCTTCCCTCCCCGATGAGTTATTTAAAACTAGAAAAAAAAAAAGTTCACATAATAGAGGCCATATTGATTACTTGCTGTTCATTTTAGTGGTACATTAGAAGAAAATCTCCAAAAGTTGATTTGGCAGGAGAATTTTCTCACAGGACCAAATACCTAGAAGACTCAGTAGAGAAATGCCTAATCTGCCCTGATGGAGGTGTGTTATTGCATCTTGAGATGGATTCACCTATTGTTTGTTTGAAGTAGTCTTAATGTGGGTATAATCTGCTTTCTTAGTATTTCAGAGTTCAATATTCTTCAGAGTTTTTACTTTCACAGGGAGATTTATGGTTGGTTTTTTCTTCTTTCCTTCCTCTCTCTCTCTCTCTCTTTCTCTGTCTCTCTTCTTTTTGTCTCCCCCCAGATCCTTCATAGCCACTGCCCTTTATAACCATATGATACTAAGATTTTTCTTTCTTACGACTGCAAGACTCTATCTTATATCAATTGAATGCAAATCAATGACACAAAAACAAACACAAGTTAAGCAATCCCTGCATGTTTTATCCTACCAACCACAATAACAAACCTCGCAAATATCCATCTTATCATGAGGAGGTTGGCGAGTGATGACTGAAAGGTTTTTCTGTGATAAGAAATTTCTGTCCTTTGCTGTGGCTTTCATTAATAAAACCATTTTCAGTCAGCATCCTTTAGTCAGGGTGCTGAAAGTTTTTGATCACTCACTCATAAAAATGTTTTGAGTATACATTTCCTATGCAAGTATATTTATAAATGTTATGAATTCATAGCTATATGTATATATAGCTATATATACACATATATACATATCTAGCTATATATATACACACACATATATAGCTATATATATGCACATATAGCTATATATATACAGAAAATCTTGCAACTTTAAAGGTATGAGTTAAAGTTACACAGAAAATAGAAGTTCTAATATTTTCCCCAGTGGATAGCTTCGTAGACCACTGATTCCCTTTAACATTCTTCCTGCCTGGGGAGTAAAGGGTTCAATTGAGGAGGAAATTTGTCAGATTGTTGACTCTAAACCAAGGGTACACAGCATCTGAGGTTCTTAGTATATGACCAAAGAACCAATGTAAGAGCTAAAAATGGGCAGGGGCGGGAACGTGAGGACAGCAATATGAGGCAAATAAATGAATAAAGGAGTTGAAGCAGCAGAAAGGGGAAAGAAAAAAAAAGTCTATCTGGTGGATAGTAAGAGGTGATCAGAAGTTGTTTCTGGTAATTTCCTGGTCTAAATAAGCATGTTTACCGGTGAGTTTTTGTTTTCAGAAATAACTTTGGCTGTCATCCTGACTCTCCTGGGACTTGCCATCCTGGCTATTTTGTTAACAAGATGGGCACGACATAAGCAAAGTGGTGAGTAATAATGAGTCAAAACGAAGATTTCCTGTGAAAACCACAGAGGGAGGGATGCCAAGATTCAGTCTGAGTTCATCTCTACTTATCAAACAGCTAGAGACTTTGCCAATATTCTGGGAATCTGTTTCAATACTTGAGTCAAAGAATCTCTGACCTAGTAGTGATTCTCCCTGCACTTTTAACTCCCAAAGTTTACATTATCAATAATGTCAACCAAAAAATCACAGATAGGCTGGGTGCGGTGGCTCAGGCCTGTAATCCCAGCACTCTGGGAGGCTGAGGCAGGTGGATCACAAGGTCAGGAGTTCGAGACCAGCCTGACCAACATGGTGATATCCTGTCACTACTAAAAATACAAAAATCAGCTGGGCGTGGTGGGAGGCAACTGTAATCCCAGCTGCTTGGGAGACTGAGGCAGGAGAATTGTTTGAAGGCGGAAGGTTTGCAGTGAGCTGAGATCAACACCACTGCACTCCAGCCTGGGTGACAGGGCCAAAGACTCCATCTCAAAAAAAAAAAAAAAAAAAAAGAAATCACAGATAGAGTTTAGCAAAAGTAATAAGAATACTTTAAAAGAAAATTACCTGAGCTCCAAGGGAAATTACCTGAGTTTAAAAAATGAATAAATAAATAAAAGTGAGAAGACAGTAAGTTGGTAAACACCAATATCTAGTATTATATAATAAGAATTGGAGACTTTTAGTGACTTAATTTGGGGAGATGATAAGAAGAGACAAATACAGAGTACTTGTCAATGAAACAGAGATGGAGCTCATAAAAGCTAAGACCTATTTCTATGCCACAGGGTCCCTCTTTCCTGGATTTTTCTATTTCTCTCCCACAACTTTCTAATTAGCTATATTCCCTCCGTTTCCCACCCTCAATGCCTGTGAGCCCTCAAAGCATAAGTATTGTGAAAAGACAGATAAAAACAGGGCTGATGGGAGATGTGGAAAATGGGTGAGAACAATAATGCATTATATCAGGAGGACCACCTTGGGAGACAAGAAGCACAGCTTAGAGTAACGAGAGTTGGATCAGAGGAAGAACACTTCTCACAAGTAACTAATAAAAACATTTTGCCTAATTCTTCCACAGAAATGTATGTCTCCAGATACAGTTCAGAACAAAGTAAGTACTTAGGAGAAAAAGAAATACAGTAAGTATTTATAGAATTTTCACAAGTCAAGAATGAAATCTGTCTTCTTTACAGTTGTGTTTCCAGAACCTTGCATAGTGCACCATTGCATGAACTGAACTGCTTCTAAGTGACTGGGAGAAATCTACCAGAGGTTTCTGAGCAGTACTGAATGCCAAACTGGAGTTGGGGAGAATTAATTAATACTGGGTAGGCCCACATAATTCTGAGGCCCTCTTCAGATGTTTCCTGTGGTCTGAGAGCAACAATAGAGATACTAACCCATGGAAATAGCAAACTCCTCAGGCACTGAAGCAGATGGTTCAGTAAAAAGCCTAAATCTATTCGTGAAGAGGGTCTTAGTAAGGTGGCTGGACAGAAAAATCTAACGTATCCTAGAATAACAAGAGTGAACACAGTTAAGGTAATTATGATTGAGAACAGTACCAACTTCAGGATGTGAAGAAGACTTTCCATGGAAAGGTCTGGAGAGATGCCAAAGTTGCTAAGAAAGATAGCACAGGATTGGCATAAGGCAAAAAATAGGAGACTAGCTGCTGAAATATCAAGAGTTAAAAGAAACTTTGAAATTCCTTCTGACTATCATTTAGCTTGGCTAATATTATAAAACTGATGATTGGCACAGTCACTTATCATCATCAGTTCCTGCAACTTATGCATAATTCCTAGTTCCTGCAAAGTAAATTAATTCACATCATTATTCACCATTAGGAGTTCATGTTTACATTAGTTCTCAGAGTCTTAAATAAAGCCTCATAATCAAGAAGAAAAATCATGTGCTCTCCCTTTTTTTCTAGGTGCTAGACTTCTGGACTATGAGGATGGTAGAGGTAAATAGATTAGGAACTACTAGAGCGTTAATGAAGGAATACACTCTTTAGAGAGTGAATCAATTCAGCTTCCTTTGAGCATGATTTGAGTCAGTATATCTTTCGTTGTTATAATATCCAAACGCTTATCACTCCTCTCTCTCTCTCAAGAAAATTGTGCATTTTCTCAGAAAAGGTAAATAATTCTCCTTCTTAAGACCATCAGAAGAATTCATTTTTATCTTCTGTTTACCCCCAACATATTAGAAGGGTTAAGGAACCTCTCCGAAACAATTTCCTGGATGTTTAAAATGTGGATAAAATGAATATGAAATGGAATAGTATATGTGAAAATACCCTTTGAAAGCCATACAGTGTAAGAGGTAAAAAAAAGCTTATTCCGATTTAAGAAGACGAAATTTATGCTCAAAAGATTGAGACTTACTCAAGTTCACCTAGCTGAGGAAGGAGCTGGATATCAAATTCAGGTTTTGAAATGTTGTAGTTATGAGATGACAGCAATGTCCTGTCTACTTTTTTGAGGGAACACACCAGTACCACTAATTTCAATGTACCATGGCTATCCCTAACCCTCACGCCCCAACACTCAATGTTCTCTTTCAATATCCACTCTCTAGGGTTGCCTATAGATGTTCCCTCAGCTCTCTTTCTTTCTCTCTCTCTCTGTCTCTCTTTCTCTCTCTCTTTCCTTCCCTCTTTCTCTCTCTGACTAGTCCTATCTCCAGAACTCAACAAGTACCACTAGAGCTACCTCTCATTCTTGTTGGAAGCCACTAAAGTTGTCCACACCAGGCCCACCAGCTACACCAGTACTATAAGGTTATGAGATTGTGGATGTAGAAATAATTACACACACACACATACACACACACACTACAAGCATATAGATCCCGGAGAGTTGAGGAAAGAAAACAGAAAGTAACTCAGTCACTTCGCTTGCTGTCCATGCCCCACACTTGGACTTTTCGTCCATCCTTCTTCTTACCTCTATGATTCATCTATCACGAACAAGAGTGAGGAGCAAAGTGCTGTGGCATTCCCTGTTTATTTTCTGAAATGGAACCTAAAGAAAATGGGAATATCTGGGAAACCAGCAAATCTTTTAGTAGTTGCATTGAGACTAATGTTAAACGTTTTTTGTTTGAGTCTCACACTGTCGCCCGCGATCTCGGCTCACTGCAAGCTCCGCCTCCCGGGTTCACGCCATTCTCCTGTCTCAGTCTCCCGTGTAGGTGGGACTACAGGCGCCCGCCACCATGTCCGGCTAAATTTTTTGTATTTTTAGTAGAGATGGGGTTTCCCCGTGTTAGCGAGGATGGTCTCCATCTCCTGACCTCGTGATCCGCCCGCCTCGGCCCCGCAAAGTGCTGGGATTACAGGCGTGAGCCACCGCGCCCTGCCAAGTCCCAATTCTTTCAAGCAGGGGAAATTTTGGAGCTGAAGAGTGCAATGACTAAACTTAAAAAAAAAAGAGAGAATAAAAGAGAGAATAGAGAGCTTCCAAGATAATGGATCAAGTACAAGAAAGAATAAGAGAAGTCAAAGACCAATCATTTAAAATTATCCAGTCAGAGTACAAAAAAGAAACACAAAGAAATGAAGAAATATATATAAGATGTATGGGACACCATCAAGAAAGCTAACTTTTTCGTTATTGGAGTCTCAGAGGAAAAGAGAAATAAAATAGAATAAATGCTTATTTAAGGCATAATTGCTAAAAACTTTCCAAATCTGTAAAGAGATATAGACATCTCGATACATGGAACTCAAAACTCTCCAATCGTATTTAACCCAAAGAAGTCTTCTCCAAGACATTATGTCAAATTGTCAATAATCAAAGTTAAAGAGAGAATCTTGAAAAAAGCATATCACATTTAAAGGTACAGCAAAAGGATATTAGCACTTCTACGCAGACATTTTCTAGGCCAGTACATAGTGGGATGATATATTCAATTTGCTGAAAGAAAAAAACTGCCAACCAATAACTCTTTACCCGTAAAGCTGTTTTTCAGATATGAGAAAGAGATAGTCTTTATCAGACAAACAAAAGCTGAGGGAGTTTATCACCAATAGATCTGCCTTACAAGAAATGCTAGAGAACGTTCTTCAAGCTGAAATGGAAGGCCAATAAATTAGTAAAATGGAAACACGTCCAAGTACAAAATTCACTGCTAAGGTAAACATACAGTCAATTCAGAATATTCTAATACTCTAATGATGGTGTATAAATCACTTTTAATGCTAATACAAAGGTTAAAAGACAAAAATATTAAAACTATATAATTTGTTAATGGATATACAATTTTTTAAATGTAAAATTTTGACACTGAGAATGTAAAAGTAGGGAGAATAATATGTAGAGTTTTGTATGCAGTCTATTTTAAGCTATTATTAGCTAATATTATTTTAAGCTAATAATAGCTTAAAATAGGCTGTTGAAACCATGTTTTATGTAAGCCTATGGTAACCACAAACCAAAAACCTATACTAGATACACAAAACAGAAAGATATTAAAGCATACCACGACAGAAAATCAGCAAATCACAAAGAAAGAAAGGAAGAAAGGATACACAAAACAGCCAGAAAACAACCAAGCAAATAGCTATACTAAGTCCTTAACTATCAATAATTACTTGAACGTAAATGGATTAAATTTCCTAATGAAAAGACATAGAGTAGCTAAATGTATTTAAAAACAAGCCGCAACTATATTTGCTGCCTATAGCAGACACACTCCAGCTCTAAGGATACACATATAATGAAAGTAAAGGGATGAAAAAAAGATGCCCCATGCAAATGGAAAACAAAAGAGGGTAGGGGTGGCCATACTTATATCAGGCAAAATAGACTTTTAGTCAAAAATTATAACAAGAGACAAGAAGGTCATTGTATCATTATAAAGGGGCCAATTCATCAAGAGGATATAAAAATTATAAGTACATATGCACATAATGTCAGAGCACCTAAATATATAAAGCAAATATTAACATAACTGAAGGGAAAAATAGACAGCAATATAGTAATAGTAGTGGACTTCAGTAACCCATTATCAACAATGAATAGATCATCCACACAGAAAATTAGTAAGAGAGAAAATAAAGTTACCAAGAATACACAATAGGGAAAGGATAAATGTTATTGGGAAAACTGGATATCCACACGCAAAAAAAGAAAGAAATTGGCCCTTATCACATACTATACACAAAGATCAATTCAAAATGGATTAAAGACTTTAATGTAAGACTTGACACCGTAAAACTCCTATAATAAAACAGGGAAAAGCTCCATGACATTGGTCTTTGCAAGTTGTTTTATATGACACCAAAAACACAGTAACAAAAGCAAAAATAAGTGGTATCTCATCAAACAAAATTGTTTCTGAACAACAAAGGAAACAATCAACAAAATGAAAGCCAACTCACAGAATGGGAGGAAATATTTGCAAACCATATATCTGAATAAGTGGTTAATATTTGTCTTAATCTGTTTCAGTTGCTTATAGCAATATCTGAAACTGGGTAATTTATAAAGAAAAGAAATGTATGATTATTTCTTACAGTTATGGAGGATGGGAAGTCCAAGGCTGAGGGGGTGCATGTGGTGAGAGCCTTCTTGCTGGTGGGGACTCTGCAGATTCCTGAAGTGGTACAGGGCATAACATGGCAAGGTGGCTAACATGCTATGATTAGGTCTTTCCTCTTCTTATGAAGCCACCAGTTCCACTTGCATGACAACTCATTAATCCATTAGTGGATTAATCCATTTATGTGGGTAGAACCCTCATGATATAATCACCTCTTTAAGGCCTCACTTCTCAATGCTGTCACATTGAGGATTAAGTTTCAACATGAGTTTTGGAGGGGACATTCAAACCACAGCAATATCCAAAATATATAGGGAACTCATGCAACTCAAAAGCAAGATACAACTCAAAATACAGCTCAAACAAACTGATTTTAAAATGGACTAAGGACCTAAATACAGGTTGGTTCACTGCACAAAGGGCTAAGGGAATTGAAATGCCCACCAGTGTCTCTGGGGTGGGGCTGCATTCACCTGGAGGAAGGAACACCTTTTCCTAATATGCACGAAAGCAACCTGTAGGCTACTGGAGGCCTTGGACAGCCAGGGAGGGATTTTGGGGTAGTTCATTTTTGTGTGGTTGACAGAGTTGACAGCAAGCAAAGTGACTCAGTTACTTTCTCTTTTCTTTCCTCAACTCTCCGGGATCTATATACTTGTGTGTGTGTGTGTGTGTGTGTGTGTGTGTGTGTGTGTGTGTGTGTAATTATTTCCACATCTACAATCTCATAACCTTATAGTTCTGGTGTAGCTGGTGGGCCTGGTGTGGACAACTTTAGTGGCTTCCAATAAGAATGAGAGGTAGCTCTAGTGGTCTCAGAGAAGACATACAGCCAACTAATAAATAAATATAAAGGTGCCCAACATCACTAATCATCAAGGAAATGCACCTCACACCAGTTAGGATGCATTGAAAAAGTCAAGGGATAACAAGTGTTGGCAAGGATATGGAGAAAAGGGAACCCTTGTATACTGCTGTTAGGAATATAAATTAATACAGCCATTATGGAAAAGAGTATTGTGGTTCCTCCAATAAATTAAAAATAGAACTACCATATATTCAGCAATGCCACTTCTGGGCATATATTCAAAGGAAATAAAAATCATTATCTTGAAGAGATATTTGCATGCCCATATTCACTGCAGCATTATTTACAATACCCAGGATACAGGAATAAACTAGGTATCCATCAGTGGATGAATGGATAAAGAAAATGTATACACAGACACACACACACACAGACACACACACACACACACACACACACACCCCAGAATATTATTCAGCCTTAGGAAAAGAAAGAAATCTTGCCATTTGTGACAACATGGATGAACCTGGAAGACCTTAGGCTAAGTATAATTAGCCAGACACAGAAAGACAAATGCTACACGATCTCATGTATACATGGAACCTTAAAAAGTTGAACTCGGAGAGCAGAAAGGTGACTACCAGAGGTTGCGGGATGGAAGAAATGGGCAGAAGTTGGCCAAAGAGTACAAACTTGCAGTTTTATGACGAATACATTATGCAGACCCAATGTACAGCATGGTGACTATAATGTATTGTATACTTGAAATTTACTAAGAGAGTAGGTTTTACATATGCTCATCACAAAATGAAAAATAAAAGTAAGTATGTGAAGTGGTAGATACGTTAATTAACTCAATTGTGGCAATCATTTCACAATGTATACATATAGTAGAATCACACATTGTATACCTTAAAATATATAATTTTATAATTACACTTCAATAAAGCTAAAGAAAAGAAAAAATAATCTGAGTAGTCAAGAGAAATTCACCATTCCAGATCTCACAAATGCTAACTACTCATTGTTCCTTTCTTAATATGAATGTTAAGAAATCAAGGAATAAATTCTTAAAAGTTCATCACATTAAGGTATGACGTGTGCAATAAAATTCCAAGGGTACAAAGAAATGCTGCTGTTGTCTACTGCTGTCATTTACATCTCAGATTTCTTGGGAAAAAACCTCTTCAGTAACAGTCCACCAGAACACCAGATTTAACCAGTGCAAGAAGCTACCTCAATGTTAGGAATTTAAGGGTACACAGAAAAATAAATAAATAAAACTATACACCATAGGAAGGGAGGAGAATTAACATGTACTCAGCACCTATTATGTGTTAGTCACTCTGGTGGGCATTTTTTTCATTTTATTAATATTTAATATCTAGAAACAACCCTGTCAACCACACAAAGATGAACTACCCAAAAATCCCTCCCTGGCTGTCCAAGGCCTCCAGTAGCCTACAGGTTGCTTTGGTGCATATTAGGAAAAGGTGTTCCTTCCTCCAGGTGAATGTAGCCCCACCCCAGAGACACTGCTGGGGATGTCAATTCCCTTAGCCCTTTATGTGGTGGACCAACCTATATAATCATAGCACACATATCCTGAAGATACATGAAAGGCATCTCACTCTTAGCATGTCTAAAACTCAAGCCCTAATCCCTTCTATCCACTGGTGCTGGCACCTATATTCACTTAATTGCTCAGACTATCTACCTTGGAATTATATTTAACTCCTTTCCTATTCTCTTCATCCAATCCACCATCAAATCCCACCTCCCATGCTTTCAAATTATACTCCAAATCAAACCACTTTCCACCACCATGACAATCCTTGCCCTAACACCAATATCTCTTGCCTCCTACCTTGTTTCCTTGATACTCCTCTTGCCTTCTTATAGTCTATTCTCCTCACCACAGTCAGGGAGATCCTTAATAAGTAACTCTTAAATGAATAAAGCGATTTACTATTGTTATCCCTAATTTACATAAGAGAAACTTCTGCTTGAAAAACAGTAATGACTTGCCCAAGGTCACAGGACTTGCAATTGACAACCTGGATAGGAATTTAGAATTGGCTAATTCCAAATTTTAGGCAGAGAGTTTATTCTTATATAATTTAGTAATATCTTAATTTTTAATTTTCTGTTTACAGATCTTTAGTGTACAGCCTACAATCTTAGTATCTTTCTAATCTGGGCTCGCTTGCATTCTTAGGGAAAAACTTGAATCAGTAAACATTTTATTGCTGTTTTAATAAGTCACACCTTAAAATTCATAAACCCAAATGACTCTTTCCCTGACTTTTCAGTCCCCCTAACATAACCTATAAATCTCAGTCATCCTAAGTTTCTAGGTTCCCAAGCTCTACTAGTCTTCCCTCTATTATTTCTAAACATAGGAATATAAATGTACTGGTCAACTTGAGACTACAGAGATCTTCTGGCAGGAAGATATTAACATTAGGTAAGGTCATTATGTTAGTTTAGGTACATGAAATTTAGTACTCAAAGTTTAGTTTAACTTAAATATATCACATATAAAAGCTGCCATGGTTATTCCAAAATTTTTTTGAAATTAAATTTATTCTTAGTATTTTTCTAGCAAATGTAAGTGCAGCACATGAAAGTTTTTATAACAAATTTCAAGTGCAGCATATTAAAGTGTTCAGCATCTCAATGGTATTTTTCATTTTTGTGGCAACTCTATTAACATCTTGATGTAGTTTCCTTTTTTTTTGAGACAGAGTCTTGCTCTGTGGGCCAGGCTGGAGTGTAGCAGCATGATCTCGGTTCACTGCAATCTCCGTCTCCCAGGCTCAAGCAATTCTCCTGCCTCAGCCTCCCGAGTAGCTGGGATTACAGGAGTGCACCACCATGCCCAGCAAATTTTTCTATTTTTAGTAGAGACAGGATTTCACCATGTTGGCCAGGCTGGTCTCGAACTCCTGACCTCAGGTCCACCCACTTTGGCCTCCCAAAGTGCTGGGATTACAGACGTGAGACACCGTTTTTAAAATCCCCATAGAACCATGAGAAACAAGTAACATTATTATAAAACAGAGAATGTGTTTTGTACTTGATTCCCACCAGAATGACTACCAAGTATGGAAGGAGAGCACTCATTTTCAGAAAAGAAGCTGAAAAAGAAATACCATTGTCTTTACATTTCTAAGTAGATCTTTAACTATACTTTAGTGAAATATCAAATGATAGGATTCAACATAATTTAAATCAACTACAAAGTATCAATATTACTATTTGCTTTTACACTTTCATGAAAACAACAGTGATAACATGACCAGTTTTTCATGTAATTTGCTTTGTCTCTAGATTTCTTAGAAAGTCTGTTTTCATGACATCACTAAGAAACAAGTTTTAGATCATAGGATGCACATTCAATCGCAATCAATATACACATTTGTATTCATTATAATTTGCCATATTGTCGTTGAACTTGAATTCTCAATCAGCTGAGTAAATATTTTACCATTCCTTCTTTTATTTGACCTCAAGTTACCTTATAACTATATTCTTTTGTTTTAATGTTTGCATGCATAGTTTATTATTTCTTCTCACTACATGTATTTACCTTAATTAATCTTTGCCTGGTTTTTTATGTCATTAAACTTACAAATTCAGCCATGAGAAGATTCTGTCTCCAGTTTCCTGCCTAACTGGGTATTTGAGGGTGTTGATTGGGTAATCCTCTGTAGTGACACCAAAACTACAGGAATAGAATATCCAAATTGATTTTTCTTTCTTTTGTTTGTGTTTTCAGAGGGATCCAAAAGAGACTACAGTAAGTATTATCTTGTTTCTCAACAAAAATGTGCTTCCCATTAGTAACATTTCCCTAGATTGTAAACACTTTGGAGGAAAGAGAAATCCTGTCATATGTCAAGTCATGTGAATACTAAGCAATACATAAAGTTTTCTTTTTTTTTTTTTTTTTTTGAGACGGAGTCTTGCTCTGCCGCCCAGGCTGGAGTGCAGTGGCCGGCTCTCAGCTCACTGCAAGCTCCGCCTCCCGGGTTCACGCCATTCTCCTGTCTCAGCCTCCCGAGTAGCTGGTACTACAGGCGCCCGCCTCGTCGCCCGGCTAGTTTTTTGTATTTTTTAGTAGAGACGGGGTTTCACTGTATTAGCCAGGATGGTCTCGATCTCCTGACCTCGTGATCCGCCCGTCTCGGCCTCCCAAAGTGCTGGGATTACAGGCTTGAGCCACCGCGCCCGGCCAGATAAAGTTTTCTAGTGCTGGTTTAGAATGATCTGGCTGGGAGAAAAGGAAAACAATAGAAGAAGTGATGAGCAAGAGAAAAGGAAAGTAATAAAGATAAAAGGGAGAGAGAGAAGAAAATAGAGAGGGAAAAAAGGGAGGGAGGAATTAGGGCAGTAGGAATGGCATCTGCCTACTAAAAATTAAACCCATTTGTAGAGATGGAAAGCATCTGCAGTAGCTGGTGGGAGTGGCCATCAGTACCCATCACCAGATCAGTGATGACTCCCAGGGCCTAGGCTTTAACTCCTGAGAAGCGGGTAACAGCAACTGAAGCTGATATGCAAAGATGAGGGATCCAAATTCTCATGATTCACCTCATGTTTTCTGTGTATTTTAGCACCATCAACCAACTCTCTAGGTAAGTGCTTTGTGGTTTTCTTTCAATTCTACTGTCATCTGGTTTGCAAGCCATATTGTTTCTGTATTTTTTCTCTTTTAAGAAAGATTTTAAAATTAAGTATAAAAATAATTAACACTAGTATAGCCACACCTTACATGTGACAAATTGATAATATTCTTGTCATATTTCTCAACTTATTATTATTATTTATTATTTTTTTTTTTTTTTTTTTTCTTTTTTTTTTTTTTGAGACGGAGGTCTGCTCTGTCGCCGCCTGCAGTCGGCAGTGGCCGGATCTCAGCTCACTGCAAGCTCGCTTACTCCTCCCGGTGTTTACGCCCATCTCTCCTGCCTCAGCCTCCGGAGTAGCTGGGACTACAGGCACCCGCCACCTTCGCCCGGCTAGTTTTTGTATTTTTCAGTACGAGACGGGGTCTTCACCGTGTTAGCCAGGATGCGTCTCGCATCTCCTGACCTGCCGTGACTCGCCCGTCTCGGCCTCCCAAAGTGCTGGCGATTACAGGCTTGAGCCACCTGCGCCCGGCCCGCGCCCGGCCTTTCAACTTATTATAGACATATTCCACTCCCTTCTTCCCAAAGGCTTATTAATATACTTTAAATATTTAAGTCTATTTACATATATTTATAGTCTCTACCTATCACTGAACAAAATGTAGTATTATTTTTTAGATGTTTAATTTTACAAAAAATGGCATCTGTCTGATAGTATCATTGTGGTTTGCATTTTTCTCTCAAAATGTAATTTTGAAATCCAGGTTATACACTTTGTTGAACAATATTCCACCCTATGAATATACAATATTTTTCTATTATTTTCTCCTACCCATGCATCCTCAATGTTTCCAGTTTCTGCTATCACAAATAAATAGTCCTTAACTAGATGGAAAAGAGTTTATCCAGGGTACATACCCTGAAGTAGGATTAGTGATCACATTGTATATGAGCATTTATGTAATTTATGCATAGTTTAAATTTTACTAGCTATTAATGAATTAAGCTCCTTGGTAGTTACATAGAGGCATACAGAAATTGGCACTTGAGTACATGTACAATTTTTAATATCTGCATTCCCTGCTCACTCCTGAAATTGAGTATCTTCTCATAGGCTTACTAGCTAGTTAGGTTTCACCCTATATAAATTGCTTGTTCATTTACTTTACTCATTTATCTATCAGTTATTGATCTGTAGTAATTCTTTATTATTATGAAACATCAACTTTTATGTTATGTTAAATATTTGCAATTATCTCCTCCAATTCTATCTCTTAGCTTTAAATTTTTATGGTGTCTCTTGACTTTTAGAAGGCCTCCACTCACTCTCCCCCAACACCACACAATTTATTGTAATAAAATTTGTCAATCTCTTGTTTCCTTTTAGAGTTTCTGCTTTTTTGTTTGTTTGGCCTTACCTCGGTATCACAAAGATTTTGTTTAATACTTTCTCTTAATAGTTTTTAAATTTCCCTTTCTGCATATAGGCCTTTAATCCAAATGGGGTTTTGTTCACTGTTTTTTGGTTTTGGTGAGTGATTTCAGAAATAATACAGGTGAGATCTAATTTTCCGCTCATCTGGAAAACCAACTAGATGGATTTCTTCTCATCTTGTTCCAACTAGATTTATTGACTGATGTGTTCTTTCTCTGCTGATTTGTAATGCCATATCACTTCTAACAACATTAGATTGACTAGAACTCAATCATATAGCCACACCTAACTACAAGGGAATTTTGGGGAAATAGTCTAACCATGTGGTGTTAGTTTTCTATAGCTGCTCTAACAAATTACCACAAACTTAATGGCTTAAAACAACACAAATTTATTATCTATCAATTCCATAGTTTATAAATCTGTCATATATGTCTCACTGGACAACAATCAGGTTGTCAGCTAGACTGTATTCTTTCAGGATATTCTAGGAACAAATCTGTTTCCTTGCCTTTTCAGCTTCTAGAGGCTGACCACATTCCTTGGGTCATGGCTCCCTTCTTCTGTCTTCAAAGTGAACAAAAATAAATCAAGTCCTCACATCACATCATTCTGCCCTTCTTCCATTGTAATACCTCTTTCTCTTTCTATCTTTCTCTCTTCTGTCTCCTGCTTCTACTCTTAAAAATCTTTGTGATTATATTGGGCCTACTCAAATATACCAAGATCATCACCCTACTTTAAGGTGAGCTGATTAGCAACTTTAACTTCACCTGCAATATTAATTCCCTTTTTCCATGTACCCTAACACATTAAACAGGAAGATAATCCCAGGTTCTTACAATGCATGAGGCCTGTGGCCTTGATTTCTGCTGGTGATCAGGTGTTTAAGACTCAGTCCTCCAATAAGATATCACATGGGTGGTGAAACTTCTCATTCATTACCAAGAATATGGGTTCCTTCTTGATATATTTTTCTTGAATATATTACTTCTCTTTTTAGTTTTCAAGTCCAGCTCTACTTTATAAACTTTAAAAACTACCGTGTTTAGAGGAGTCACTTAAAGGAGAGGATGAAATATCCCCCTCTATAGCAAGCACCCTTTCAGTAAGCCCTGAGGTTCTAAATACTTTCACTACTTTGACTCTTTAGCTTCTAATATTATTCAAAAACTTCCTGATTTGGTATCTTGCTATTCTTCATCTCCATAGGGCACAAGTGAATTTTGGAAAGTGGAAACCCCTGTTGAAGCAGTTAGGTGGTAATTGTTTGGTGTAACAAAAAATATTTTCAAACAAAGGTGAAAAAAAGAAAACTAAGGGAGAGAGGAAGAGGTGGAAGAAAGGTACAGAAGGAAAGAACAAAGCAGCAGAATCACCAACGAAAGAAGACTTATAGGGACAGAAAAATGTCCATAGATTGAGAAGCTAGCAATCTCCAAAAATATTTTATTCTGTTACTCACAAAATTGAAAGACAGGTTGCATAGATCTTGTAGTCCCACCTTACCACAAAAGTATTGCAGTCCATATGTAGATATCCAGCTGCTCACCACATTGCATTGCAATTGATAACAGGAAATGAGTTGTGACTCATTTCTATCCTCTTTCCCACAACTTTTCTGCAATATAGTGTCTACGGCATCTAAGTTCTCCCTGGGACAAACAGAACTCACTCTTGTTTTGATGTGTTTTATTTTAGCACTGTCTCGATCAAGTATTGGTAAGTTCCTTTACTTTTCTTCAATTCTGCTGACATTTAGCCCCATTTAATCAAGAGGATATCTTCCTAAACTTCCCAGACTTCTTCACTGAAGAACAGCAGAAGCTTGAGCTTCACATTTATCCAATTTCTTTGTTCTCCATAACTAGACACCTCAATAATCAGTCAAAAGTAAATGCAAGTTTCTAGTGGTTTATTATGATGACACGAAGAGAGCAATTTCCAAACCTGAAGTGTTGGAAAAACAGAGTAAATAAAGAAGGATGAGAGCAAGAAATTAGTAAGAAAAATAAGGTGAGGATGAAGATAATATAGAATGAGGGATAAATGATATTAGCTGTGTCCTCAGAATTTCAAAGCTTTGCATGGCTAGCTGGAAAAAGCAGCCTTCCCTGAGGCATCCCCAAGTCAGGCTGGCAGCAATGGAAGAGATGGCTAATTCCCTATCTCCCTGAGCTGCAACTGACACTAAGGGTTTGCTGCTCCCAGGTGTTCTTGGTTCTGAGACTCATCCCTGCCCTGTCCCCTGCCAAAAAAAAGAGAAAGAAATGGATAGTTTTTGAGCCAGACAACCATATGAATTTTTTGTTTGTATTTATTTTAGGAGAGCAAGGGGAAATTTTCATATTTCCAAATTCTAAGTCTCTCTGGTGTGTCACAGAACTAAAGAACATTCCCTAACCCTGCTGAGCTCTTGTCCCTCACCTCCTTTTCCTTCCCCATCATTGAGCGTTTTGTCTAAAATTAATGAGACCTTCAAAGAATGAGAAGTCCACTGATTAAAGAATAAAGAGAGGATTAAAATGGTTTTAGCTGGCAATCAGTTTCAGCAAAACAGTAATAGCTTCATTAACTTAGGAATAGGAGGGAAGAAGGGAGAGGTTTGTGAAGAGACCAGGGAATGGGAGTAGGGGACAAGGAGAGAGTTGTAATTAAAGTGGGCTGTGTTCCTTGACTATTTACAGATATTACACATGAGGAAAAAATGAAGTTTAAAGATATTATTTAACTCGACCAAAGGCATATAGCTAGTAAAAGAGTAAAACTGAGGTTCTAAACACTGGCCTTTGGACTCCAAGTCCTGAGCTTGTCCAGCTACCCCCAGGACATCATTAAATATGTGTTCTCTTCCAATCCAAAGTATACTTTGGAAACAAAATGTTTGTTCCAAGGAATTTAGAAAATTATGCATATGTTAAAAAATATTACTTCAATTTTTAAAATGTAATTTGAAAATCTTAAAATGCAAATTAATATAAAATATCAGAATTAGTGTGCTAATCCAATAGCATGCCATAACCTTATCCCATGAATAAGGCTGTTTTGTTGTATATATAACTGTTAACAGGTGCCCTTAGAAAGCTATTAAGCTCAATATTTTATTACTTTTATGATTAAAACATGTTTTATCTAGTTTTGCTTTGTTTTCATCTAACTTACAGAAAGGGTAAAACATTTGGGGGTTGAAACATGCTAAACAATAAACTCAAATCTTCAATTTATCCAGCAAAATCTGCAGAGGACCCATGTGAGACAGGCTTGCCATAAAAACCCTCCAAAGGGGAAATTTCGAGCATTGCAGCTGCTATGCTGAAGACAATATAAGTATTGTCAATATAACAATATAAGTATTTCATAGACAGCATAGATTCTAGTGAGGTAAGACAGAAAATAAACACGTAAGCAAACAAATACAATAATTTCCCTTTCTAGATTAATTCCTACTATGATTATTAGACTATCATAGTAAATTCTAGGGAGAAAACAAATTAAGCTAGTATGATACAGCAGGACCAAGAAGTGAGGGCCCTTAGCTAGGAGATGGAAAGAAATTTCCCTGAGGAGATATTTGAACTGACACTGGATGGTGAAAAGGTGGCAGCCACACGAGGATCTTAGGGAAGAGTATCTCAGGCAGAAAGAACACCAAGTTCCTGAGAGGGAAGAAGAGTAGCACGTATGAGACATTGCTGAAAGCCAGTTGTGAATGATGGTGGAGGAGTCTGAAAGGTAGGGAGAGGCCAGACCACAAAAAGTCTTCTAGAATAAAATATGGAGAACACTTCTGAGCACCACAATAAGCCATTGTGTTCATCAGGGAAGGGATAAAGCCACATTTATGCTGTAAAAAGGCAACCCTGGCTTCTGGTAGAGAATGAAATGGGAGAGAATGACCATCATATTTATTTATGATAGCAACAAGGAGAGAGGTACAGAGTAAAGTCTCATATGGGCTTCAAAGACAACAGGGGTTTCTACTGGAGAAGATATTGTTTGGAAACAGCAACGGGGAGCAAAAATGACATTTACCTACATTCAGGCATGTATATGGGTATGGACTTTTTCTAAACAAACAAACAAAAAACCAGACATCACAGCCTCAACAACAGAGTGAGACCCTGTCTCTACAATGAATAAAAAATTAGCCAGCATGGTGGCGTGCACCTGTGGTCCCAGCTACTTGGAAGGCTGAAGTGGGAGGATCGCTTGAGCCCAAGAGGTCAAGGCTACAGTGAGCTGTGATTGCACCACTGCACTCCAACCTGGGTGACAGAGTGAGATCCTGTCTCAAAAAAAAAAAAAAAAAAAAAAAAAAAAAAAAAAAAAAAAAAAAAAAAAAAATCACTAAGAGAACTGTAAGAGACATGGTTTTTTAAAATGTTATCATTTTAATTGACAAAAATGTATATATTTATGGTATACAACATAATGTGTTGATATATGTATATACTGTAGAATGACTAAATCAAGCTGTTAACATATCCATTCCTCATATACTTTTTGTGGAGAGAACTCTTAAAATCCACACTCTTAGCAAATGTCAAGTATAACACATTATTAACTATAATCACCATGTTGTACAAAAGATCTCCTGAATGTATTGCTCCTATCTAACTGAAACTTTGTGTCCTTTGAGCAACATCTGAGATACAGTTTTTTTTTTGTTATTTATTTTTTTTGAGATAGAATCTCACTCTGTTGCCCAGGCTGGAGTGCAGGACGTGATCTCGGCTCCCTGCAACTCCACCTCCCTGCAACTCTACCTCCCTGCAACTCCACCTCCCTGCAACTCTACCTCCCTGCAACTCCACCTCCCGGGGTCAAGCAATTCTTGTGCCTCAGCCACCCAAGTAGCTGGGATTACAGGCATGCGCCACCATGTCCGGTTAATTTTTGTATTTTTAGTAGAGACAGGGTTTTGCCATCTTGCCCAGGCTGGTCTTGAACTCCTGGCCTCAAGTGATTTGCCCTCCCCGGCTTCCCAAATTGCTGGGGTTACAGGCATGAGACACCATACCCAGCCTTGAGATACAGTATTTTAAAGGACAGTCAGGCATATTAAAGCAAGATGGTGAAGAAAACGTTTGAAGAAGTTCAAGATACAGGTAAATTTGCTGATATGAATTTCTGACAGCATGGTGTGTTTTTGAGAGTAAGGAGAGGTGGAAGGAACGTCCAATTAGGAATTTAAAAAAGCATTATGATAATAAGCATCCTTAAGATGAGGATTATCTTCGGATGGTGAGTAAATTAAATGAGGATGTGACACATTTTGAGATTAATCTCAAAGGATAATGAGCAATTAGTTATATAGAGTATTTAGCTGAAAGATGCATAGGACCACCAGGAAGCTATTCATCCCTGAAGCTCAAGATGATATGTGGTCCTGCAGAATGGATGAGGCCCTCTTGAGAGATAATTCCCATAGGCAATTCACTGGACTGTGGTAACTTGAGAAAGGGCCTCTCAAACCAGGACCTCAAAGGACTTGATCCTATTATCTCTTTGAAAATCTTGAACTAGCATAGTGCCCAAGATGGAAGAGGCTGTGGTCCATTACCCGTACATGTATAAACAGATAAGGACTGCAATGTGAAACGATGATATAATAATATGTGTTGAGCATTATGCTCCAGGCTCTGTCCTAAACACTTCTTCATAATAATCCTAGGAAGTAGATATTATTATAAATTCTATTTTTAAAATGAATAAACTTAGGCATAAAAAAATAAAAAACAGGCAGAGTAACACAGCTAGTAAGTAGGGGAACCAGGATTCAAACCCAAGCATTCTAGTAGTTGATGGCCCATTGTACTTAATGAGACCTAATCAAGGGTCCCCTTTCTAAAATGATTTCAGTGAGAATTGTATACTTTATAAACCAATTAACTCAGACTGATGTGGATTTTTATTATTATTCCTCAGTGCCAACTCCAGGAATCATATTTCAGTTTATTTTCTATTTCTAATTTAGGAAAGAGAAATGAGAGCAAGCAGATAAGAAGGAAGTACATAGGGAAACTAAGGAAAGTTTAATCAAGACTAAGGTCCTCCACCTCCTCAAAGCAAGTAGAGGAAAAAGAAAAAAGAAAAAAAAAAAAAAAAACTAAGGGCCAAGCATGGTGGCTTACACCTGTAATCCCAGCATTTTGGGAGGCTGAAGTAGAAGGATCCTGGAGGCCAGGAACTCAAGACCTGCCTGGACAACATAGTGAGGCTCTGTCTCTTCAAAACAATTAAAAGGATTAGTAGGGCATGGTGGCATGCCTGTAGTCCTAGCTACACAGGAGGCTGAGATGGGAAGATCACTTGAGCCCAGTAGTGAGAGGTTACAGTGAGCTACGACAGAACCACTGAACTTCAACCTGGGCAACAGAGTGAAACCCTGTCCCAGAAAAAAAAAAAAAAAGACTAAGGTCTTCCAAGTTTTCTTAAGAGTTTCAACCTTTACAAAGGCTGAGAAGAAAAGGAAAAGGGAATCACCTTCTCTGCTCATCGTCAGTCCTACATGTCATTCTGGGCCTTGGCCACACCACCAGAGTACAAGATGCCTAAACAATCTACGAAAAAAATCACACTACAGCTGGCATACAGGATCTGATGCTCCCTGGGGAAGGTAGTGTGAGGGATGTTTTTTCTGATCTTCTTTTCAAAGGGGGGTTAACACTGATGCTTTTAAGCAATCGATGTGCCCTTAGAGATGTGCGTATTTAACACAGTTTACAAGGGAATTGAGCAAGTTCTTGGTTGTTTCAGTACCATAAACCCTTGTTTGTCTAGGGACCTCATCCTCCTTATTTGCCTCTTTCTAGGCAGGCCCTATTTCTAGAAAGTCAGCCTTTTTGCTTATCCTACCAAAACTTACCCTAAGGCTAAAAGGCCCAAGAACATAGGGCTTTAGTTTGTGAATGTAGCCTCACTGAATCATAAAAGTTGAGCAGAAGAAAAATTATTAAACCCTGTCATAGATCAGTTAAATGCAGTTCCAAAAGATGGTGAGAATTATCAAACTTTGCATAGTCATTTAACAGTCAATGTAAGACAAATAAGACTAATGTCCAGACTTTCTCCACTGAATATAGTGAGGGTTCATTCTATAGTAGCTTGTACAAATTACTATCAAAGTTAATATCATTGAACCTTCTACAAGCCTTGCCCTAGAATTTGTTATTTTACAAGAGGAACATTTTAGAGATGAACAAAAACAACAGCAAAAAAATGTTGGGGAGGGAAGATGGTATGTTAAAGAAAAAAAAATTTTAAAGGAATATTCCAGAAAGAAGAGAAAATTGTAAAGAATATGAAGGAAAACGTGCTGAACTTAATGTGAAGAAAACTGGAGGCTAAAATTGCCTTTAATTTTTTGCATACTCAGGCACAGCCCTTCTCTTTCTCAATCTCAGTGTTCTTTTGTTATAAAACTAGAACCTTTGTAACATTGCCTTTCTTTGGTTCTTGAGGCTATCACATTAGGGAAAGAAGACTCTCCAAACTGAAAAGATGAAAGAAAAAGGGAGTGAGAAACGGAAAAGACAGGAGAAAGGTGGAGAACGAAATCAGAATATTGGAAATATAGTAAATCTGAATATTCCCCTGTAACTTTCACTCCTGCATAGTGTCTAAGGGGGAAAAGACATGGGACCACCTGCAAGTGTGACCACTTTATGAGCCTACCTACAGGGGAATGGAAAGTCTAATAACCTGAGGGAGGACCTATTTCCGGGAAGACTCTTGGGAAATTGATGGATTATTGAAACTTTAGACTGACTTGAATAATTGTTATTGTTCTTTAGCTTCACCTCAAGGATCCATGAGTAAGTTTATCTTTTTGTTTCAAAATCTGGTGGTGTTGGACTCCTACACAAGGCAGAGGACTTCTCCCTGTCTGAACTATTTTCTGTTTCCTGCTATGTCAGTGTAACAGGGCTTAAGTCTCATGATTCTCCACCTTGTCCTTCATTAGCCATCTTAACTGGATCATGCCCACCTTTATCATCTTTCCCCCCGCCAAGACAATGAGACCTCCCACCTTGCTTAAGCAAATTCCTTCCTTCTTGCCTTTGACCACATCCTCTCACTCCCTTATTTCTTCAGAAGTCATTGCTTCTGTCTTCTACATCTTTAAATATTTTCCTTCCTTTAACTGCTTCTCCTTAAGGTATAGAACAGGTTTGATTTTCTTCCATCTTAAACAGATCCTAACTACGTCCCTCTCTAATCGCAGCCTACCTTCAAGGGAGGAAATTATGCTGTACACTCTGACTGTGGGCTTAGAAAAAAGTTATTGCTCACTTCTTATCTGAACTATATACTATTTCTCCATGAATTGAAAGTAATATAAGACCTACTAAAAATCACTTTTAAAATAAATTTGCTTGTTAATTATTTTCAATTTACAGAGGACTATTGTCTAGAAGTTAAACACACAGACCCTAGAGCCAGGCTAACTAGAGTTGTATCCCGGTTCCCTACTTACTATTTGTTTGAACATAGGCAAGTTATTTAATCTCTCATTAAAATTTCAAGTCAGTTATATAACTAATTTCAACAACCAGTTGAAAATTAATCAAATAAAAGAAAAGAGAAGAGGCTGGGTACTGTGGCTCACGCCTGTAATCATGACACTTTAGGAGGCTGAGGTGGGTGGATCACCTGAGGTCAGGAGTTCGAGATCAGCCTGGCTAACATGGTGAAACCTCGTCTCTACCAAAAATACAAAATTAGTTGGGCATGGTGGTGTGTGCCTGTAATCCCAGCTACTAGGGAGGCTGAGGCAGGAGAATCACTTGAACCCGGGAAGGGGAGGTTCCAGTGAGCCGGGATCGCACCACTGCACTCCAGCCTGGGTGACAGAGGGAGACTCCATCTCAAAATAAAAGAACAGAGAAGTGAGGGAAGCTGAAAAAGATGAGTGGAGAAGGGAGGAAAACCAAAGAGGTAAAGTTTAAATAAACCTTCTGGAACTGATTTCAATTGATTGTCCAAAAAAAAAAAAATGAACACATTTTCTAAATGAAGGGAAGACTGTGACAGGAATGAGGAGCAGAGAAGTGAGGAAATCGGCAAAAAAGTCCAAAACAGATAACCCTGGCTGGACAGATTTTTTTTCTGATCTATGTGCTTTTCCTACAAAATTTTTCATATTGACTATTACTTTTGTGGTTGCATATTAGGGTCACATTTCCTACTAGCAAAGTTGTTTCTTGTTCAAAGATGGAATTAAATATATCATATTTCATTATGTTTTTCTAAAAGGCATCAAAACTTCCAGATGCTTCACAATCTGAACAAGTTTATTACTCACAGGTTTTAATTAAATGTGACCCAACCAATACCTATCCTTAAAATAAGGAAAAGAAAGGGATTCACTTGCCCTATCCTGACTCAGGCCACAACCCATACGATGCTGATCTCAAACTGCACTGTTGCTGAAGTATAGATGGTGCTCACTTAAATCATCTCTCCTTATCTGAAAATACAGCTCCCAAATTAGCCAAGAGTAGCCCAGTGCCACTTGTAGATGTGTTTTGTTTGGCCAGCACAGCATTATTTTAAACTCTGAATTTGAATGCCTCTGAGTAGGGCATGGACTTTTCACCATCTCTATCCCTTGTAACTCTAGCAGATTCACAATAATGAGACCTGCTGGACCCCTTAATGCAAGTGAGTTTGTGATCCCCACAAAGATAATGAGGAATTCTGTCTGGTATGGAAAATGTGGTACTCTCTAAACGAACTAACTTTAATGTTCCCATTAGGAAGAATATCCACAGAGACAGTGTCCTTAATCCAAAACACATAATATTCAGTATTTTGGCAGGATATGTATATCCTAAGTTTTTTTATCTGCTTTTTTGCTCTGTAAGGCAACAAGTAAATGCCTTTCACTGCCCTGCTTATTTGTCTTCAGCTGGGAAATGCCACAAAATACTCAGTTCAAGAATTTCCTTTCTTGGCCCAGTACGGAGGCTCATGCCTGTAATCCCAGCACTTTGGGAGGCCGAGGTAGGGGGATCACTTGAGGCCAGGAGTTTGAGACCAGCCTGGTCAACACGGCGAAACCTCATCTCCAATAAAAATACAAAAATTAGCTGGGCGTGGCGGTGCATGCCTGTAATTCCAGCTAATCAGGAGGTTGAGGCACAAGAATGCCTTGAACTCAGGAGGCGAAGGTTGCAGTGAGCCGAGATTGTGCCACTACACTCCAGCCTGGGTGACAAAGAGTGTCTCAAAAAAAAAAAAAAAAAAAAGAAGAAGAAGAAGAAGAGAAAAGAAAAGAAAAGAAAAATTCCTTTCTCCTCATTATTCCTTATTACTTTAGGTCAGGAATGGAATATATATGACCTGTGTTACATTTCTGCTCACGCGTTTACCTATGGCAGACATCAGTAATCGATCATGATTCTCTTACCTGCGCAGCCCACATGTATCCTAAAATTCTTCTCATCTCCAGATAGTCATTACTAATTGATAAAAATTAAATATGCATAACTCAAGTACACTTGTCACTCCTATCATAGGTTAATATCTTAAATCTTAAAAATCTTAAGTATAGAAAACTGTCCTTTTAAAATTATCTTTATTTGGTGGTGGAAGTGGCTTCACCTTCTCAAGAAACTGACAGTTCAGTGATTGATGGCCTAAAATACCACATAGAAAAACAGACATCTCTTCCCAAATGCTGAGGGTAGATCCTGTTGTTTCTGGGGAAAGCTACTACTTCCCTCCCAAAACAGCAAAGTAACAAATAAGCGAAAAATAATTATACACAAAGAAGGAAACACAATATTCAATTATTTTAAGAGAAAAAATTGCAAAATTTTCAACATCTTAAAATATGATTGGTTATTTCTCAAGACAGAAGCAACAGAGATTAAAATGACATAATTAAGGTACTAAGGTACACAAGAAGACAGGGTTATTTTAAAGATTAAAATAACACAAATTAATAAATCAAAAATAAAAACACAATTAAATGTACATTATAATGCTCTGCTGTCAGGACTCAGAACTTTTCAAATGACAGTCAGAAATAAAAGGAAAAAATAAAGCAGAAAAAAGTAAAATAAAGTAGCTTACTACTTTGCCGAAGTATTTCATTTGTTTATAGTTACTGAATATTTCTTTCCATAACATTTCTAATACAACTTTTCAGCTTTCCCTTCTGTTATTACTCCTGATTTTTCACTGCAACTTCACAATATAAGTAAGATGGGGACACCACTTCTGTTTTAGAGATGAGAAAATTAATGTTCAAAACATTTAGTGACTTGCCCAGAATCACAGAGCTAAAGAATAGCAAAATTGGGACTCAGGTCTTTAACCTCAAGACTGTTTGTACCACACCTGGGGAGGAGGAGGAGGGAACGGGATTATCTATCTCCATGCCTTCTGACAGTCTAAATCTAATTTAGTCTAAAGTCTAATCTAAATCTAATCTAATATTATACTTTTCCATTTTTATTATAGGTAGTATAAAATGTTTAAAAACAATTGAAGAACCTCTCTGTAAGTTTCCCATATACACAACTCAGTCCTTTTTTTACTGACACCTAATAATTGCACAAATTTATGGGATACATGTGATATTTTGATACATGCATATCAAGTGTAATGATTTGGATGTTCTACAATGTGCCTGCTACCAGAGGAATGGGGAGGGTGGTGAGAAGGCACATAAAGGTGGAGGAAAGGAGAAAAACTTGCAATTTTACTGTTCTCTCTTTCTTTTACCAGTATGAGGAATTTGAGGCTGATTTCAAGATCCTATAAGTGACTGATTAATGTTTTGTTTTGTTTTGTTTTTTTGTTTTTTTTTTTTTGAGGTGGAGTTTCACTCTTGTTGCCCAGGCTGGAGTGCAATGGCACGATCTCGGCTCACCGCAACCTCTGCCTCCCAGGTTCAAGCAATTCTCCTGCCTCAGCCTCCCTAGTAGCTGGGATTACAGGCATGTGCCACCAGGCCCAGCTAATTTTGTATTTTTAGTAGAGACGGGGTTTCTCCATGTTGGTCAGGCTGGTCTCGAACTCCCGACCTCAGGTGATCCACCCGCCTCGGCCTCCCAAAGTGCTAGGATTACAGGCGTGAGCCACTGCGCCCGGCCTGTGACTGATTAATTTTTTCATTTAGCAAAGGGGAAATTCTTATAATAAAAACTAGATTAATTAATGAAATTGTGAAAAAGATTCTGGGGCCAGGGAAAATTGTCTATAATCTTTAGAAGGATTTGACAGCAGGAAGATAATGAAAATTAAGAATAATAACTGCAGGGAGTATGATTTTCACAGTCTCCTAAGGAAAAAAGGAAAATGCCTGCTTACCTTCTTGCTGCCTTTCCATGTAAATCAAATATGTAATAAATGCTTGATCTGAAACTCCCTGAGATAAACACCCTTGAGTCATGCTGTCTCTAAACTCACCTTTTTTGTTTGTATTTTAGCCAGAACTGCAGGAGCCATTAGTAAGTTCTTTTTCTGCCCTTTAATTCTTATGTGCTTTGCTCTACTAAACTGTTAGAATATGTAAGACATTTCATATTTCTAGATGCTTTTGTTTCTTTCACAAATTGTCCATTCTTTTCCCCTTCCTTATTCTCTATTCTTATCTTAATAAACTGCGGTGCCTCTGTAAGAAAGTGCTATTACCTTTAACTTTTCCAAACTCTTGAGATTCAACAGCAAAGGGAAAAGAGTAAAGAACAAAAAATGGTCAAGTGAAAGGAAGAAAGATTCCCCTGTAAGAAAACCCAGTAACACTCAAAGAAAGAGGCTTGATGGTGGCCATTCTACTTAAGACCCACCAAGAAAATTTCAGTGACATGCAGTAAGTCCCAGCTCACTGACCGAGGATCCCAGACTGTCACTGATGTTTGTGGGATGTATATCCCCTGCTATGAACAAAGAATAAATCTGAAAGAAGTATCCAGATAGAATTTTAAATGAAACTGTAGCGTACATCTCTGGAAGAAGCATTGGTTGGGAATAGAGAATAAGGGATAAGTGAGAGGAAGTTGATTTAAAAAGGAAAAAAAAAATAATGGTAAATGGAAACAATGACTTTTATATGATCTGAGATTTTACCAGCCCTTTATGGCTTTGATGCTTAAAGTGAGTCCAAGGACCTGCATCAACATCACCTTGGAGTTTTAGAGATGCAGAGTCTGAGCCTGTTGCCCACCCCTGACCTACTAAATGAGACTTTGCATTTTAACAAGATCCCCAGGTGATTTGCATGCATACCAAAGTTTAAGAACCATTGCTCTACAGGATTTTAATTCTCTGCCCTGAGAGAGGAAATAAAAAGATGAATGCACTTGGTCCAAATTTAACCAGCTTTTCCAGCCCTGCTGATTCTCCATACCAAGACTGATCTTAAGGTCAAAGACAAGAAAGATGAAACTCATCAGGGTTTAATTCACTTTTTAACACATTTCCATCCTTCATTTTTGAGGATGTTCAGAGCTTGAGCCCCTGAGGCAGCACTAACTCTGAAGGAAAGAGGAAAAAAGTGATTTGAAAATTAAAGCTCGTGGTTTATCACATCCTGTGTCTACTCCTCTTGAAGTGTTTATACAAATGAAACATTATTAAAATAATCAAGTCAAACTTCGAGAGCAAATACTGGGTAGGTATCATAAAAGAACATATTAGGCCAAGCACAGTGGCTCATACACGTAATCCTAGCACTTTGGGAGGCCAAGGTGAGAGGATCACTTACAGCCTGTGAGGTGCATGAGGTGTAGAGGTGTGGTGGGGTGTGTGCGTGTGTGTGTGTGTGTGTGTGTGTGTGTGTGGTCATAAATAAGAAGACTGTTACTGCATTATTAACAAGTATGTGGGTCTAGTGTCTCAATTCCTTTGCCCACTACTCATACCTATAAATGTCTTAAGTCAACCTAGCAGTTTCTATTCCCTCTTATATGGCAGGCCAAGTTACTCTGTTGAATAAGGGCCAAAATCACCACAGAGACAGAAATTCCCACTGTCTCCTTCAGAAGATGAGGCTATAGATTCTAGCTAAGCAAGTTCAAATTAGCCAGCTGGAAGACAGGCAATGGCCTGTGTAATCTACTGAGATACAAGCAGGACACCCGTCGGGAAAGGGGAAGGAACCCTGCCTGACCAAATGTGCATCCCTACAGTTCCAGCTGGCAGATTCCAGCAGTAACCGGGGTCCTCCAAGATGAAGAAGGAAGCATTTATAAACTCTATTTGTTCCTCCATGGAAGTGGAAATTTTCCTCCTGGTATCTACATTTGTGATGTTTTCCCAGAAAGAATTTTAATGCAAACAGTATTTTCTCATTAGTTCTATTTTGTTTTTTCCATATTTTAGCTGGAACTATTAGACCTATAAGTGAGTTCCTTTTCTGTTTCCTCTAACGTTCTTTGGCCTTCTGTGGGATATGGGGTCCTCTCCACATCCTGTTACCATTTCTACCCCTACAGGATTTCTCACTCATACTTCTTAATTGTATTCAAATCTTCTGACACCTTCTGATGTCCCAGTCATCAGACACAATATCCTGAATTGTTACTTAATTTAGGATAAGGGAAAGCCAAATAATTCATGTTTAAAATTGTATTTTATTTTAATTATTTATATTTATTATTTTTTAGTTACCTAAATTTCTCATTTAAGATAGATGCTGAATGATTTAAACTGGCAGGAGGGTTATGCGGCTTCCAGGCTAAGATTATCTGTAGTCCCACAGTAGTTGTTCTCCTCTGGTTGAATTGTTTCACAGTTTATTTATGTAAAATGAAAATTCTGTTAATGTCAAACCATACTTTCCTCCTTTTTGTATTTCAGTGCAATTCACAGCCCCTATTCGTAAGTATCAAGTTTGTTTTTCCACTCTGGTCCCTTTGATATCTGACCTATGAGGTCTTGGGGCCTGATCTGCTCTGCATTTTTCTAAATAATTTCAACTTTTATTTTAGATTCAGGTGGTGTATATGCAGGTTTGCTAATGGGTATATTGTGTGATGCTGAGGTTTAGGGGTGACATGCATTCTTAACACTGTCTTTCTCAATTCCCCTAGCATTCCTGTTACATAGTTTCCAAAGAGGCCATCCTCGAAGTGTTAAGAAATCTCACAGGCTAACATTTAAAAATATAAACCAAAACAGCCCTCTTAGTAATAGTCATAATGATCCATCAGCAAGGGAAGGTACATCTTTCAAATAAACCCTGTCTCTAAGGAAACTGGGGGCAAGGGGCAATAAAATGTAAGAAGAAAAATAGAGGCATAACAGATTAATATGGAGTGAGTCTTTCCCAACCCTCTGAAGATTTCCAACCATCCCTGAAAGCAGGAGGAGGCCTCCATCCCTGTAGGTCCCTTATATTGTGCAACAGGGAGCCTGCCTGAGGCTTGCCATGCAAGCAACTCTTGATCTTCCCGTTGTTTCTATTTATGATACTCCCTAGAGCGAGTGTTAGGCAATGGGAATTTCCTTCACAGTGGTGAAGCATACTGATATCTTTTTCTTTCTCCCTCTCTCTCTCTCTCTCTCTCGCAGCTGGAGCTACAGGACCTATCAGTAAGTTTGCTGTCTGATTCTCCACAGTGAGCATTTTACTTTCCTGCGGTATCTTAGGGATCACTACCTGGTTTCCATGTTGGGATTTCAAGGGTTTGGAGTTCACATTTTCTTCATCCTCTTATTTTTCTTCGACCTAGCATTTCAGTAAGTCATGATTAGCTCTGTGAACGTACACTTCACCAATAAAAGCAAACTACAAAGTGGAGGATGAACCCTTGCAGATTTCCAATGGCTCCTTAGCATCACACAAGGGATTTTTAGATGAGGAGGCTCTTACATGTACTAGTTTGCCATAGCAAGAAAGTCACCATTTCTACTACTCAACTGCAACTGAACTTGACATTAGTGATGCAGATTCCTACTGGGGAAAGTATATAAATGAAAGTACATAAATAAAAAGTATATATAAAATATATAGCTACTGATTTCTTTTCTCTTTTTTCTTTAGAGCTCTCTCACAAAACCATTGGTAAGTCATCTGATTCTCAATTATAATGCCTTTTGGTACTTTACTTAGAATATCAATCTATTTTTAATTCAATTATTCATGCCCAAGGACTCAAGGATCAAGTCCTTCTGCCACCTCATAATTTCACCGAGTGCTCCTTCAGGTTGGACTCATCCAGGTTTTGCAATAAAAATATATTAACTATGAAGCTGAAATGCAAAGTGAAAAATATCCCGCTAGAGATGGTCTAAGCGGATGCTAAGCTGTTTCCACTTCAGCATATAATCTAGCTCTGTAGAGTCAATATTTAATAAAGATTTAGAACCCAGCACCTAAACTTCCTGCTTTGCTTTCCATGGAAATGATTTTTCCATTATTAGATAATCTTCACTTTGTAAAATAATGCAAATTTTAAGTTTCCTTTCCTTTTTTTGGGGGGAGGGAAGAAAGAGTCTAGCTCTGTGGCTCAGGCTGGAGTGCAGTGGCGCGATCTCGGCTCACTGCAAGCTCCGCCTCCTGTGTTCAAGCCATTCTCCTGTCTCAGCCTCCTGAGTAGCTGGGACTACAGGTGCCCGTCACCACACCCGGCTAATTTTTTTGTATTTTTAGCAGAGATGGGGTTTCACCATGTTAGCCAGGATGATCTCGATCTCCTGACCTCGTGATCTGCCTGCCTCAGCCTCCGAAAGTGTTGGGATTACAGGCTTGAGCCACCTCGCCTGGCCTTTCTTTCCTTTCTAATTGCCCTGAAAAGTTCTCTCCAGAAGAGTTAGGCTCTATTTTCAGCAACTTTTAGCAACCTACTCACATTCTTTGAGTGATCCCTATAATGTCTTACTACTGTTTTTCTAACACTCGTGTACATTACTTTGTTGCATCTAAACAACATCAAATGGCAATGGGTAAGGCAGTTATTATCCTCACATTTAGAAATGAGGAAACTGAGGGTCAGGAGTCATTTCTCAAAAAAAAAAAGAGGATGGGTTAGTTAATAAAATTAAGACTAAAGTTTTATTAACTCTTCATTCTTTCCACCATCTTTCCATTTTTGGGTGTTATAACAAGTTATTAACAGTGAATAAAATGAACTTCTAATGTTGAGATTAAAAGGTAGTAAAGGCCTAGAGGAGATAAAGTGAGAGAATGAGTAACACAAATAGTAACAGATAAGAAGATGCAGGTTAGAGACAGATAAATAGGAGAGATTTAAAAAGAACAAAAGTAGGAAGAAAATTGGAAGGAGAAAGAGTAAGTGAATTGGCACATAAGAGAATAAAGAAGAGAAACGAATATGTTGAGAAAGAGAATAAAAATAAAGGTACAAGAAGTCACAAATTGAAACTGGAAACAGGGGAAGAAAACAGAAAAACCCAAGAAACAAAATACATTTTGAAGTGATCACCTATCCAAGGATTTAGTAACTTATGTCAAGAGAGCAGGTTTCCTAAGAGTTCTACTTCAGAATCAAAGATACATATTTGTAGATACAGACAAAGCAACTATTAGCATAATATCTAAACGTATAACTGGTCTACGGCTCATAGCCAAGGGTATCCAGATCTGGACAGCCACTTTCTAGGTGTTTATACACAGAAAAAAAAATTCAGAGTTAAAAGTTCGGGGATTATATTGATCAAAATTTGGATGTTTCTCATCCTGAGTGACACTGAAGTGAAGGATTATTAACTGCAATGCCCACTGGGTGAGGATATGGTCTTTTCAGATTCAACTAACCTTGCAGACTGACAAGATTACCACAGCTCTCATCTGGCACCAGTCTACTCAGTAGGACCTAAGGCAGGAAGCACAGCTTGCCAGCAAGGGCATTATCAGCTATCCCTCTGCTGTGGGAGCAGTACTCGCCATGATCTATGCAGGTGTCCACATAGCCACCTAGGACCTATTCTGCTTGGCCTTCTGTTAGATGAGTTGGGAGCTGACCTGGCTTAGAAACCCCACAGGTCTACCAGGAACTAAAATCTCCTATAAGAACCCCATACACATTACCTGCAGGGATCCCGTAAGGAATATGACCAAACACATGGGTCACTGCACTCAGGGAAGCCCAAAGTTATGGCTTCTTAATACATATTTACAGTTTTCCTAGTTCAGATGCAGTCTGACATCAAGGATCATTCTTATGTAAGCAGTGTTGCTAAATAACATAACAGGCTTTCGGCCAGGCACGGTAATCCCAGCACTTTGGGAGGCCAAGACCAGCGAATCACAAGGTCAGAAGTTTAAGACCAGCTTGGCCAATATGGTGAAATCCCATCTCTACTTAAAAAATACACAAAAATTAGCTGGGTGTGGTGTCGTGCACCTACAGTCCCAGCTACTCAGGAGGCTGAGGTAGGAGAATCGCTTGAACCCGGGGGTAGAGGTTGTAGGGAGCCAAGATCATGCCACTGCACTCCAGCCTGGGCAACAGAGTAAGACTCCGTCTCAAATAAATAAATAAATAAATATAACAGGCTTTCGATATTTATCAGGTCATCAGGTGATCAGAGCTAGAAAACCAACTGAAGGCCAAATTCTCATTAAAAACTGAAGGTTTTGGCCAGGCATGGGCTCACACCTGTAATCCCTGCACTTTGGAAGGCTAAGGCAGGAGGATCACTTGAGACCAGGAGTTCAAGACCAGCCTGAGCAACAACAGAGCAGGACCCCATCTCTACAAAAAAATTCTTTTAATTAGCCAGGCATAGTGGCATGTAGTTGTAGTCCTAGCTACTCAGGAGGCTGAGGTGGGAAGATCACTTGAGCCCAGGAGGTGGATTCTCATTAAAAACTGAAGGTTTTGGCCAGGCATGGGCTCACACCTGTAATCCCTGCACTTTGGAAGGCTAAGGCAGGAGGATCACTTGAGACCAGGAGTTCAAGACCAGCCTGAGCAACAACAGAGCAGGACCCCATCTCTACAAAAAAATTCTTTTTAATTAGCCAGGCATAGTGGCATGTAGTTGTAGTCCTAGCTACTCAGGAGGCTGAGGTGGGAAGATCACTTGAGCCCAGGAGGTGGAGACTGTAGTGAGCTATAATTGCACCATTGCACTCCAGCCTGGGTGACAGAGTGAGACCTTGTCTCAAAAAAAAAAAAAAAAAAAAAAAAAAAAAAACAGAAGGTTTTGTTGACTCTTTGCTCATAGACTCTAAAGCTAATCAAAGCAGCAGTCACTGCTCTATCACTCTCCAATAAGCTGGAAGCTGTGCGAAGAGGAAACTGGATTCTTACCTCCTATTCTAATGTCTACCTCTGGAACATATTAGTTGATCAGAAATAAAGATTTTAGTGAAAGAACAGTCCCTTGGGAAAGAAATATTTTCTACTCCTACTGACAGGAAGTGTTTCACCTTTCCCTACTATCAGTAATGTTAATACCTAATAACAAAGTTTCACCTTTCCCTAGTATTTCTTAGGTTGACAAGAATCCTATAAAAACTTTCACCTTGGGCTGAAATACTGCAGTAAATGCTAAATATTCTTTTTCCTTTTTTCTATAGTTAACATAGTTGGATTAATTCTCCCTAATGATCTCATAACTGATATCACTTCTTCTCCCCTGCTCTACCTCTCAAAGCCTCGGTTCTAGGATAAAATTAGTGAAAAATATACCCCCCAGTCAAACCACCATACTAATATGCCAATTTGAACTTCTTTTTAGTGCAGACTCCAGGACCTATTGGTAAGCTGCCTGTATATATCAACTTATCTCTATTGGTTTCTTACTATGTCTGAAGGAGACTGGCTCCAACCGTTTAAGTATCTGGGTTAAAGAAGCTAAAAATCATATGTCTTAGACTTTCATTTCCCCATATCCTAACTGTTAGGTTTTGGAGGGAAGGCAAGGGTTAAAGAAAGACACAGAGAGAGTGGTGGCTCTACAGCAAATGCAGGCTTTATGTCCAGCAGAAGACCTACAGAAGCGGGGAACTAGCCTAATGCCAGTGTCCACCACTGCTTACAGGCTGGGGATACTTATAGGTATGGGTGGGAGGGGTCTGGGTAGTATGGCTCACTGCCCGGCAGGATATTGATAAGATGTTCCCATGATAAGGGGGTTCTGGCCCTTGTTCCTGCAGAATGTGCACTTGTTCCTGCACTTTCTCCCAGCAGAATATGATAGGGAGGTTTCTTTAGTTAGCCCTTTGTCCACCTTGTAGTCAGGTGGTTAGGCAGAACGTTTCTTACAGCCTGAACCCTCGTGGAATGTTTCACTTTGACCAAGGTCTTCAAAATAGCTGGAGGCTTACAAAATGGTGCAGTTTGGATTAACACTAACATCTCTCTGGGCAACCAATTATATTTTAGAAAATGGAAATTCCATCACCTTAAAATTCATAACAGACAGGCATTGTTCTAATAATGATTATAGTGGCTTGTCAATAATCATTAGAATAGCTTCCTAAGGCAAAGGTGTAATCGAATCTGGAAAAGAATATAAGAAATGAACAAGAATATAAAAGAAAGGTAGCTGAGAGTGAAACAGAGTGATGTGAGGAAAAAAGACTGGGGGAATATGGGGAAAGGAATACAATTAAGGATCTCACCTCCAACACCTATAATGAAAAGCAAGAATGAAGTGGTTATGTAACTAAAACAGGGTTAATAATCTCCTAGAAGAAGATCTGGTTCTTATGGAGAGGCTACAGTACAGCAGTAGTGCAATGAAAAATATTTAATCCTGAATAATGAGATTTAGTAATTCCTGAGAAAATCATTTTCACTGCTTGCCTTGGGAAAACAGCACTAATAGAGGTGTTTTTGGGCCAGGCGCAGTGGCTCACACCTGTAATCCCAGCACTTCGGGAGGCCAAGGTGGGCGGATCACCTGAGGTCAGGAGTTCAAAACCAGCCTGGCCAACATGGCAAAACCCCATCTCTACTAAAAATACAAAAAATAGCCAGGCATGGTGGTGGGCACCTGTAATCCTGCTACTCAGGAGGCTGAGGCACGAGAATCACTTGAACACAGAAGGCGGAGGTTGTAGTGAGCCAAGATCACCCCACTGCACTCTAGCCTGAGCGGCAGAGTGACACTCTGTCTCAAAAAATATGTGTGTGTGTGTGTGTGTGTGTGTGTGTGTGTGTGTGTGTTTAATTTGTTTGTTTCTATTTTTAGTACAATATCCTGGACCCAATGGTAAGTACCTTATCTATCCTCTCCCTCCAGCTTCCTTGATCTTCTCCAGTGTCTAGAGGGCCTGGTCCCTGTCTGAAATGTCCTAGATGTGTCTTACTGCCATAAGAGCAGTTGTTTTACGCATGTTTTTATGCTTCCTGGTTTCAACCTACTGAGAATTCTCCAGGACTATTTTTTTTTTTAAAGAAAAAGAGTAAGAAAATTTCCCCAGAAATAGTCATAATGTCTTCTATAACAATACAGAAGAATTTTCTAAAGTAGCAGAGAGAGAATAATAAGGGCAGCTTTCCAGTTCTAAAGTGCTTTGTGGTTTCTAAAGGGCCTACTCAAAGATAATGGAGACAATGAGGAGGAAATGAGAAAAGAAAATCAAATTTTAAGAATAAATATAAAGGGAGAAAAGACAATAAAATTTTACAGGAAATACTATTTTGGGTCTAGTCTAACCTGAGTTCTCCGGTCTTCTCTCCAAAGGACTTTCTCTTTCCTCATGTCCTATCCTGCTCTCTTATCTCCAAACACCTTTCATCCCCACCACACGTGCGCGCATGCGCAAACACACACACACACGACAGAGAGGAAAAGACAGAGCACCTCGTGGAACACGATATGACAGTAATTGGGCTGTAATTACAGGAACTGGCAGAAGCATCACATATGGAAGAGAATAAAGTGAAAGTCCATATTGTGACGAACTAGGGAGAAACCAGTGTTAAAATATACGGCATCAAACCAACCCCAGGACATGGGAAATTCTGAGTCTAGAAATTAAGGGGTAGCATTAGAAAGTTTAAGTCAAGCAGGAAGGATTATCAGAAGGCAAGTCACATATATTCAAACAAACATTCCTTCATCTAGCTGATCTCCTACCATGTATCAGATACTAAGCTGAGCATCATGAATAAGGAAGAGAGATGTGGTTGGTCTCTGGTGCCATGGAATTTACACTCCTATAAGATCACTTGGGAAAACAAACCCAAAATGTGTAGAGAGCAGGCAGCATCCCACACAATCATACTATGACCATTAAAACTGGATATTTACTGCCCTAAATTCTGGTTCTAACTATCCTTTTTGTGCATGAATAAGAGCCATTTGTTATTGACTATTCCCCTGAATCAAGACTGATTTTCTTAGTACTCACAGATATTGCCAAGACTTATAGCCTTGGAAGTTCTCATAATTATTACCCGGAGGATAAACATAAGCCAGCCCACCTCAGAGGATCTCACTGGGGCTAAAGGAAGGGTCACATGTGGTCCAAAGTTCCCTAATGGCCACCATGTGCCAGAGAATCTACACGGATACATGAATTCCCTTTCCCTTTTCTCCCCTGCTTGACTCCCTCTCCCCTACGTGTAAACACTTTAAAAATATGATAGTGTATAAATGAAAATTATATTGCCATTTTATTCCTTCCTAGCTTTTCCCTAAGTTATAAGTGATTTGGAGAAAGTGCAAAATGAATTGATTAAAATTTAAATGACTTTAACAAAAATTAGTGGTTCCTGACAGCCCTAGTAAAGAGAGTAGGAAGAAGACTTTTCAAGTCAATTGAAAGGTTATTACTGGGTAGAATATTCACTATTTGGGTAATGGGCACGCTAAAAGCCCAGACTTCACCACTTTGTCATATATGCACATAAGAAATCTGTACTTGCACCTCTTAAATATAATTAATTAATTAAAAGGTTAGGTGAAAAAGAATGACTAAAGGAAATGAGGCCGGGGCCGGGCATGGTGGCTCATGCCTGTAATCCCAGCACTTTGGGAACCCAAGGCAGGTGTATCATGAGGTCAGGAGTTTGAGACCTGCCTGACCAATGTGGTGAAACCCCATCTCTCCTAAAATACAAAATTTGGCCTCATGCAGTGGCTCACTCCTGTAATCCTAGCACTTTGGGAGGCCGAGGAGGGTGGATCACTTGAGGTCAGAAGTTCAAGACCAGCCTGGCCAACATGGTGAAACTTCATCTCTACTAAAACACAAAATTGACTGGGCGTGGTGTCTCATGCCTATAATCCCAGCTACTCAGGAGGCTGAGGCAGGAGAATCACTTGAACCCAGGAGCTGGAGGTTGCAGTAGGCCGAGATGGCGTCACTGCACTCCAGCCTGGGCGACAGAGTAAGACTCTGTCTCAAAAAAAAAAAAAAAAAAAAAGCCTGGGGGCAGGGGCTCACGCCTGTAATACCAGCACTTTGGGAGGCCGAGGCGGGCAGATCATGAGGTCAGGAGATCGAGACCATTCTGGCTAACACAGTGAAACCCCGTCTCTACTAAAAAAAAAAAAAAAAAAAAAAAAATAGCCGGTTATGGTGGCGGGTGCCTGTAGTCCCATCTACTCGGGAGGCTGAGGCAGGAGAATGGCGTGAACCTGGGAGGTAGAGCTTGCAGTGAGCCGAGATCACGCCACTGCACTCCAGCCTGGATGACAGAGCGAGACTCCGTCTCAAAAAAAAAAACTACAAAAATTAGCCAGACTTGGCGGCAGGCACCTGTAATCGCTTGAACCCGGAAGGCAGAGGTTGCAGTGAGCCGAGGTCATGCCACTGCACTCCAGCCTGGGTAACAGAGCAAGACTCTGCCTCAAAAAGAAAAAAGAAAGAAAGAAAGAAAATAAACGAAAAAGAAAAGGAGACTGACAAAAGTACATGTAAGTACAAGTTTAAGACATTATGAACCTCTGGAAGTGGTTCAAGCATTTACTGTCGCTGAGCGAAACGAGAAGGAAGAATAAAGCCTCACTTTATCACTTTATAACCAATCTCCTGCCTCAGACCAGCAGAAACAGGTCTGAGGTCTGAGAAAAGCACAAAGTAAGGCACGTAAGACTGGACATGCACTGAGCTGTCAGATTTTAGCGCCCCCCATATCCTCTCTGCAGTTACCCTCTTTAAGCCTATCAAGGGAGAACTGAATTCACTTGGTTTTACAGATGTTGATTTCTCCATTGTGTGTTCCTTCTGTTTCTTACCACCAGCTGAAACTTCAGTAATGACTGCTTAAGTTCCATGCCTGTTATAGGGCCTAGCATACTTTTCCTCTCTGTTCATTTCTGTCTTGGGTGTGTAGAAACTCATATTCCTTCATCTCTTTTGCTTATTCCACTATTTAGCTGCTGCTCCACCCCTAAAAGGAATGAATAAAGGAGAATACCAAACCCACTGATCAACCCAAAATAGAGAGATATACTTCAGAAACTACCCTAAGTTTATAGTGACTTGTCAACAAGGGAAGGGAAGGATATTTGTATGAATAAATGAAAGCTTTCACAGAATGGCAGAAATAGGGAGAAGAAAGGTAAAGGCAGCACAGTTTAAAGAAATTACCAATCCCCCGCAGGATTTCCAGCAGTAACCACTCACTGCAAAAAGGGAAGAGATAAATCATCTCCCTTTCCTGCAGCCTCCTATACTAAGCAGAAGGCAGAATCTCCACAAGGCATGATGGCAGGTATATTCCCCAGCACAGAGCTCTATGCCCCTGCCCTAAGAAGGATGTTTCTTCCGTTGCCATTTCTGATATTTCCTTTCAGGAAAGTAGTACAAAAACTAGCTCTTCTTTCAGCAGCCTGTACACATTGATTTATCTCTTTGTTTTTCAGCTATCAGATCGTCTTGTAAGTTTGACTATTTCCCTTCATGATTGAAACTCAATTGTCTCCAGCAGTGTCTAACATACCTTAAGCCAAAATGCATGCATTCACATTGTGATATGATAAACTTCCAATTTCCTTGGTCCCTTATTTTTCCATTACTCAGAACACAAATATATTATTTTTTTTTTCAGCGTCACGATCAGACTATTGCATTTAGCAATCAACAGCATGGGTACAAAAAAAAATCTACATCAAAACCCTTTGTTGGATTGCTTTACACTTTCCACAGAACAGAAACTAAAATAATCTGTTATACAATTAATCACAAATACAGTCCTCGAGTTTTTTGCCCATACACATGAGTATTTGTCTAAAACATGTCTTCTTTGTACCAGCTAGGCCCTGCCACCACTGTGCTTGGCTGAGTTCACAAATCTGTTGTAACCTGTAGCTTCCCTGTCACTTCTCTGGCTCTCCTCTCCTGCTAAGCTTTGTTTCCTAATTAAAATCTTCTGCCACTGCCATAGCTACTGCTGCTACTGGAACTGCCATAGCCACTTTGGTTTCATGGTTTGGCAAAGTATTGGCCTCCACCACCATAGGGGCCAGAGCTTCTGCCTCCAAAGTTTCCTCCCTTCATGGATCCAGAATTTGAAGACTGATTGTTTTAATTGCCAAAATCATTGTAGCTTCCACTACCTCCAAAATTGCTTCCATCATTACCAAATCCATTATAGCCATCCCCACTGCCACCATATCCACCACCACCATGGCTGCCACCAAATCCACCATGACCACTGAAGTTTCTTCCATGACCAAAGCTGTCATTCCCACCAAAACCACCTCCACGATCACCACCAAAGTTTCCAGAACCACTTCGAACTCTTTGGCTGGATGGAGCACTAGCCATCTCTTGCTTTGATAGGGCTTTTCTAACTTCACGGTTGTGGCCATTCATAATATAGTATTTCTGAATGACAGTCTTATCCATGGAGTCATGGTTGTCAAAGGTTACAAAGGCAAAGCCTCTTTTCTTGCTGCTGCCTTGGTCAGTCATGATTTCAATCACTTCAATTTTTCCAAACTGTTCAAAATCATCTCTTAGTTGATGTTCTTCAGTGTCTTCTTTAATGCCACCAACAAACATCTTTATCACAGTTAAGTGGGCACCTGGTCTTTGAGAATCTTCTTTTGTGACAGTTCTCTTTGGTTCCACAACTCTTCTATTCACCTTGTATGGCCTTGCATTCATGGCTGCATCTACCTCCTCCACAGTGGCATATGTGACAAACCCAAAGCCCCTGGAGCGCTTGGTGCTTGGATCTCTCATGACCACACAGTCTGGGAGCATTCCTCATTGCTCAAAATGGCTCCTCAGGCTCTCATCAGTTGTTTCAAAGCTCAACCCTCCAATGAAGAACTTCCTCAGCTGTTCTGGCTCTTTAGGAGACTCTGACTTAGACAAGATGGCCGGGAGAAGAGAGACTTCCACGATGCTTCTTCCATGGCATCCATGGGCAGAAAGGCATAAATACATTATTAATAAGTTTCTAGAACATTCAGTGACTCATATAAAAAGTAAAGACCAGAGAAAAAAGTTTCTACATGACTCTAAAGAATGTTAATTAGGAACTTGCCATGCAGAAGGAAAAAAATGAGAGAAAAATTATATAGAGCCATTTCTGCTTTCTAGATAAGTCATCTGTACAGGCAATTGGTCAGTTATTTGTTTGTTTCTCTGTGGTGCACTTATCAAAGTCCACTGATGTCTAGTGGAATTTGAGTTGCAACATGGAACTTGAAGTTCTCAGCCTTTTGTTTTTCCATTGTCCAGAATTCAACCAGCTGATAATTAGTGTTTTGGAAATTTCTAGTGCCTTTGATTTAAAAAAAAAAAGAAACTGTTCAAGCAAGTATATCACTAGTAATTTTACCAATAGAAAAAAAAATGAGTAGGAAAAGAAACAAGAAGGGGGTAACAAAAACATCTTTGCTTGTTTTTCAGTCAGATCGCATCCCCACACAATCAGTAAGTCTATGTGTTCATTTAATTATCTCCTTCAGGACTCAGCTGGTCTCTAGTGGAGCCCAAGAGTCTTTATCTGACCATATTGGGATACAAAGGGCTTGAGATACATCTTGGCCCCTTGCTGTCTCATTATCAAAACCTCTCTGGATTACTAATGATGTACTGGAAAGTTTTAAGACTACCAATTTACAATCCCCTGCAGGATTTCAAGCAGTTACCAGTCACTGCAAAAAGGGAAGAGATAAGTCAGAGCAGAGAAAAAAATTTTACAAAATTTCAAAGCCCATCAACAAGAGACTATCTTACCAAACACCATATGTTCTCACTCATAGGTGGGAATTGAATAATGAGATCACTTGGACACAGGAAGGGGAACATCACACACCAGGGCCTATTGTGGGGAGGGGAACGAGGGAGGGATAGCATTAGGAGATATACCTAATGTAAATGACGAGTTAATGGGTGCAGCACACCAACATGGCACATGTATACATATGTAACAAACCTGCACGTTGTGCACATGTACCCTAGAACTTAAAGTATAATTAAAAAAAAAAAAAGAGAGACTATCTTAAAAGGGAAAAAATGGTAGGGGAGAAAGGAGTAGATAAGAAGTTTCTATAACCCTTTTCATTTGACCCTCCTGTTGTATCTGCTCTCTTTTTCCACACTAAATTCCAAAACATCTAAGAAAATTTTCTATCATCTTTTAGAGACTTTAGAGGATTTAAGCCTAAACTTTAAACAACAACTTTAAAAAATTATAGGGCATTTCCTCCATGTTTTGCTTTCACGTGACACATCATTCTCTCACCTTTTAAATAACTCCATGGAAAAAATCAAACTTAATATTTTATTAAAAAATAAAGAGCAGGGGAGAAAGTTTATCAGCAGGTCAAAATAATATATTACAAGGGACTTAACAAATTGAAAGACAATTTGAGCAAAGGGAAAAGAAAAAGGAGATAATGTTCTCTGGTCTATTTACAAGCTGGATTCATTTCACTTGCTATCAGTAAGTCCATGTTTTCAGCACTGTAGCATTCTAGAATCTCTCCTTTCCCTGGTGCTGCTAAGATTTCCGGGTTTGGGGTGCATACTACTTTAACCATTTACCTTCCCATCATCAAAATTCCATGAAGTTTTGATGAGTTTCGAAGTTCACATTCTGCTGATTTCATGTTAAAAAGTAAATGAATACCAAAGGGAAAGTCTTTCCCTGTTGTTATAATGACCTACCAAGAAGAAACTCTCTACATACAAAGGAAAATACATGGGAGAAAAAACAGTTGCTAAGACACCTCTCTGTTTTTCAGCTGGTCTACCTTCCTTCAGCACCCCGCGGTAAGTTCAAGTTCAATTTCTTTTTCTACTGTTTTCTGTTGTTGTTCTTGTTGCTCCCTGCAAGGCTTAGAGACCTGTCTCTACCCTGCTCATTTCTAACTGTGTGTGCAGCTGCCTGACTCAAAGCTTCCAGTTTCCTCTGCCTTCTGCTCATCCAGCTTCTCCCTGAGAAGGAAGTTATATTTACATAGTTTCAAACATATTTACTTTGTATCTCCTCTAGAACTATTTAAGTGCTTTAATTACATTATCTCATTTAATCCTCAGAATAATTCCACTAACCCCTTTGTAAGAGATAAGAAACTCAGCCAAATACTTACTCACGAATACTTAGTCATAGAATCATAATTCGGACCCAGAACGGTGTCCAAGATTCTCCCCTACACAAATATACCTCCCTAGAGGGAACCTTGTTTCTTTCAAAGAAATCTTCACTGATATCTAATTTGGTTTTTAGGTCCACCCGTGGCACCCATAAGTAAGTATAACATCTCTTTTTCTTCTTTGGTTCTCTGTGGTCCCCTTCATTTCACTTCTGTCAAAGTGATTTGAGTTTCCCATTCTTCTCTTGCTTCCTTATTACCCTGCTTGCCCTATAATTTTTTTAAAACACTAATTAAAAGCAGGAGTAAGCTAGCATTCATCAACAATAAACTGAACAATACTATGAAATAACAAGTAGGAGGAATTTTCAGGGGGGTGGAGAGAGAAAGAGAGAAAGAGAGAGGAAATCCAAAATGATGTCTAAATGGAGAGAAACTTTCAGTGTTCTTTAGAACATTACAGTGCAAGGATCCAGTGGTCTTTTCCCAACACTATGTCCAAAGCTATTCAGGTCCAAAATGGAGAGGGCCTTTAAGGAAACTCTACCTTTGATTTCATCATTACATCATCATGCAAACTAGATGTTAAATCTTACATCTAGTTTTGCATTATAAAACTAATCTAAAACCAAATGATCTATAGGGTGGTTTGGAATACCTCCTTCATTACTCACCCAAGTCCTCCCCTCACAGACTCCAGCAAAATATATTAGATCATACTATGTGTTTTCTATTTGAGAAAAATTAAATGGATTTTGTTTGCTTATTTTCAGTAATTTCGCAGAGAACTGCAAGTAAGTACCTTTACTTCCCAGCTGGTCATATGTGGAGACTTATCTTAGATGTTTCTATTTCTAAGTGCCTCATATTTCTCATATTCATTTGCTTCTACATAACCCAAAATCTTCAAGATTAGGACTGCAAGTCAGCCTTTTTGATTCGTAACTGTAGTATTTCCCACTATAAATTCAGCTTCCAAGGTAACACATATGAACAGTGACTCAATATTTAAACCAGATCAAGCACTGACAATGATGATATTTAACATAGAATTCGTGAAACCACCTTTCACACTACATCTTAGTTTTCCAAAATGCAAATCTGGTTCTCATATCTCAGTTACAAATGATTTAAGCAAACCCAACATCGCTCGGATTCCTCAGCCTGAAATTATATCACATTAATATTAAAACCCAAAGTTCCTGTCAAGGTTAAACACGCAGACGCCAAAAGAGCCCAGGCAGGTCAGTAAATGAGCGAGATGAGGTGCGTCTCCTGGGAACTGTGTAAAACTGGGAGGACACATATAGTCTGAAGAGGGTAGCTGTTGCCCTGCTCCAGCCAACCTCTTCATGCAAGAATTCACATCCAGAGTTGTCAAAGCATCTCACTTAATCCAGAGAGTAGGTAAAATTTTCCAAGCTTTAAACATGACAGATATCTGGGTTACTCTAACAGATTGCAAACATACTTACACACTCCCCTCTAGTTCCATCTAAACACATTCTGGATATAGTTTTCATAATAACATTTTACTCACTTAAATAATGTTAGGACAAAGGCATTGGTATTTGAGAGAGGAGAATCGGAGCTATTCACACGGAAGTAGCCAGTGTCTCTCCAAAGTCCTCATTCACACATCTCTCTGAAGTCTGAGCAAAGAGGCTGATCGTCTAAGTATTCTCACTGCACAGATGAAAATACAGAGACAGTGGCTCCGACCCAGGGATGAGGCTGCAAAATCCATATGCCTATGTTTGGGCATAGACCCGAGGTCAGGAGAAGGGATTATTGGTCTCACAGCTAGAAATTACAAGCCAAAATCCAAATAGAATGCATAGTGTCCTTTTCAGAGAAGTCATCAGAGAGTATGGGCAGGAAAAGATGTAAAATCCAAGACCCAATAGATATATAGGGTCTTGGATCCTATATATCATCCTAGTAGAGAGGATGAAAAAAAGCATGCCAAAGTAACTAGGGATTATACCACCTGCTTTTTGGATAGCTAAGTGTTGGCTGGCCAATTCCATTACTGGGTATAGACTCAAAGGAATATAAACCATTCTATCATAAAGACACATGCATGGTTATGTTAAACACAGAACCATTCACAATAGCAAATACATGGAATCAACCTAAATGCCCATCAATGGTAGACTGAATAAAGAAAATGTGATACATATACACCATGGAATACTATGCAGCCAAGAAAAGAATGAGATCATGTCCTTTGCCGGAACATGGATGGAGCTAGAGGCCATTACCCTTGGCAAACTAATGCAGGAACAGAAAACCAGTTACCGCATGTTCTTATTTATAAATGGGAGGTAAATGATGAGAACACATGGACACACAGAGGGGAAAAATAGACACGGGCCTGTCAGAGGGTGGAGGGTGGGAGCGGCAGAGGATCAGGAAAAAATAACTAGATTTAATATCTGGGTAGCAAAATAATCTGTACAACAAACCCCCACGACACAAGTTTACCTAAATAACAAACTTGCACAGGTAGTCGTGAATTTAAAATAAATATTTAAAAAGTGTTACCTGGCAATATCTTTAAATGAAAACTATACAGCCAAGCTTAAGCATAAGAAAGGTGGGTAAGAATGATTTCCAAGGAGCAGAAATTGAATATAGGAACACACTGTAAAAAGAAGCTAAAGTTAAGCTCTTGATGGGAATGGTGAGGGGATGAAAAAATAGAGGTGGCAGCTTTGCCTCAGGAGCAAAGGTAGGGTTTCAACATCTGCTCCCAAATGACAGCAAAAGCCTCAAGATCCAACATGCGAAAAACTGAAATTAGGCCCCTCTGAGTAAAGCCAGTAGCAGAAAATATACTGCCTCCCCATGCAGAGAAGCCAAAATATCTTCACCCATCTGCCTCAAGCATGAAAACAGAGTCACCCACACAGGTCCAGAGTTAGATATGTCCAGGGTGCAGAGCCCTGCTGGAGGTGTGCTACCCATGCAGTGTGCATAATATTCCGAGTCAATACAACTGAGATCTGGTTCAGTGACAGTGTACCCAGGAAGTTAGGATGATAGCCAGCAAGAAGAGATCCACAATCCAGGGTATTTATATCATAGAATATCCATGAAAGCTAGCCCTCAAGGAATAAGTAACTACTAAAAGTTATGAAATCTATGAGGAAATCCAGCACCATGTGAGTGACACTTCATGAGCCCCCAACAAATTGGAGAATTCCAACCCAGAGAAATAGAACTAGAGCAACCTGAAGAAGACTAAAATAAGAAACCTAACAGCATTGAACAAGTCAAACACTAAAAGAAAAAAAAGAAAAGTCTTCAAAGATATTAATGCATTTAATAAATATATGTATTCAACAAATATATATTGGCCTATTCTAGGCCAGGCATTATCCTAAGCACTGGAAATATAGCCATGAGCAAGACAAAGTCCTTGCACTTAAGGAGTTTATATGTTGAGATAAAACAGGCAAATAATGGCAAGTAAACATACAGTAAATGTCAGGCAGATAAATTCATGTAGAAAAATAAGAAGAGTAACAGACTAAAGAAAGATGGTACAGAAGGGGGACTGTGCTTCAGGCAAAAGGAACAAGTACAACATGCACAGGCCTGCTATGGGGATGCAAAACAGCCAGCCAGGCTAGAAAGAAGGAGGCAGAGCAGGAGGTAGGGCCAGAGTGACAAGAGCTAGATTATGTCGGGCCCTGCAGTCCGTAATAAAAATTGCAGATTTCATTCTAGGTATCATGAGAAGCAACTGAAGGGCTGGAACAGGGTAATGATAGGGTCTACTTTATAATTTTAAAAGTTCACTCTGTTGTTGTGGAGGATTAACTGGGGTAAGAGTGAGGGCTCAAGAGAGCAAGCAGGAAGACCAGTTAAGAGGCCTGAAACTAAAGGTGAGTGTGGCAAGAAGAGTGATCAGAGTGGAAGTGGGAAGAAAGTCTTCAGATTTTATTTATTTGGCGGGGAAAGGAAACAGGGCCTGCTCTTCAATGGAATGTGATTTTAAGGGAAAAAGAAGACACCAAGTGTTACTCCTAGATTTGGGGTCTAAGTAACTTGACGAATGAGACTATTTGTTGATTTCGGTAGCGTGGAAGAAGAGCAGATTTAGAGCATGCTATTGTGAGTTCAGTTTTGCATATGTTAGGTTCCAGATGCCTGGGACATTTAGGACTAATTAATTAGTCTGACCTTAGCGGGCTTCAAGCATGTTTTCTGGCAAATATCTCCTCTCTGTCCCTTAATGATGTATCTTAGAACCCATAATTTTATCTTTTTTATCTTTGTAAATAATAGCTTTGTTGAGATGGTATTCACATATGACACAATTCACTCATTTAAAGTGTGGAATTCGGTGCTTTTCAGTATATTCACTGGGTTGTGCAACCATCACCAGAATCAATTTTAGAACATTCTCATCACTCCCCAGAAAAACTCTGTTTAGCAATCACTTCCCACTATCCCCCAACCCAAAACCCTCTCCACACCATGGCCCCAGGCAACCACTAATCTTCTTTCTGTCTCTATAGATTCAGCTCTTCTGGACATTTCATATAAATAGAATCAAACAGTAGGAAGTCTTTTGTGACTGGCTTCTTCCATTTAGCACAAGGTTTAACAGGTTCATCCACATGGTAACATGAAGCAGTACTTCAGTTCTTTTTATGGCCAAATAATATTTCATCATATATTTGGTTGGCTTTTTTTAGCTTTTCCTTTATTTACCTGTAGGAAATGTTATGATAAATAGTATCAACTTGCTTTCTTTATTTTTATTTAAGCTTTAAGTTCAGGGGTACATGTGCAGTTTTGTTATATAGGTAAACTTGTGTCATGCGGGTTTGTTGTAGAGATTATTTCATCATCCAGGTATTAAGCCTTAGAATCCATTAGTTATTTTTCCTGACCATCTCCCTCCTCTCACCCTTCAGCCTTCAATAAGCCCCAGTGCCTGTTGTTTCCTTCTGTGTCCATGTGTTCTCATCATTTATCTCCCATTTGTAAGTGAGAACATGTGATATTTGGTTTTCTCTTCCTGCATTAGTTTGCTAAGGATAACACCCTCCAGCTCCATCCATGTTCCTGCAAAGGACATGATCTTGTTCTTTTTTATGGCTGCATGGTATTATATTGTGTATATGTACATTTTCTTTATCCAGTCTATCGTTGATGGGCTTTTTTTTATTATTATACTTTAAGTTCTAGGGTACATGTGCACAACGTGCAAGTTTGTTACATATGTAAACATGTGCCATGTTGGTGTGCTGCACTCATTAACTCATCATTTACATTAGGTATATCTCCTAATGCTATTCCCCCCCCCGCCCACAATAGGCCCTGGTGTGTGATGTTCCCCTTCCTGTGCCCAAGTAATCTCATTGTTCAATTCCCACCTATGAGTTGGAGAACATCGGGCGGGTGTTTAGTCTTTTGTTCTTGCCCGATAGTTTGCTGAGAATGATGCGTTCCAGCTGCGTCCATGCTCCCTACAAAGGACAACAAACTCATCCTTTTTTTATGGCTGCATAGTATCTCCATGGTGGTACTGCTGCCACATTTTCTTAATCCAGTCTGTCACTGATGGATCTCTGGCGCTTGATTCCAAGTCTGCCTATTGTGAAATAGTGCACAACAAACATTACGTGTGCATGCTTTGTCTTTATAAGGCAGCGGATGAATTATAACTCCTTTGGGCTATTATCCCCCCCAGTAATGGGATGGCTAGGCCAAATGGTATTTCTAGTTCTAGATCCTTGAGGAATCACCACACTGTTTTCCGCAATGGTTGAACTAGCATTTAGGTTGATTCCATGTCGTTGTTACTGTGAATAGTGCTGCAATAAACACACGTGTGTTTCTTTATGATAGGACAATTTTTATTACTTTGGGCATATACCCAGTAATGGGATTGCTGGGTCGAATGGTAGTTCTGCTTTGGGGTCTTTGAGGAATTGCCACACTTTTTCCCACAATGGTTGAACTAATTTACGTTGCCACCAACAATGTAAAATTGTTCCTTTTTCTCCACAGCCTCCCCAGTATCTGTTATTTTCTGACATTTTGATAATGGCCATTCTGCCTGGTGTGAGATGGTATCTCATTGTGTTTTGACTTGCATTTCTCTAATAATCAGTGATGTTGAGCTTTTCTTCATATGTTTGTTAGCTGCATGTATGTCTTCTTTTGAAAAGTGTCTATTCCCTTTTTTTTGCCAACTTTTTAATGGAGTTGTTTGTTTTTGTCTTGTAAATTTGTTTAAGTTCCTTACAGGCGCTGGATATTAGACCTTTGCCAGATGCATAGTTTGCAAAAATTTTCTCCCATTCTGTAGGTTGCCTGTTTACTCTGTTGACAGTTTCTTTTGCTGGGCAGAAGCTCTTTAGTTCAATTAGATCCCATTTGTCAATTTTTGCTTTTGTTACAATTGCTTTTGTTGTCTTCATCATGAAATCTTTGCCCATTCCTATGTCCAGAATGATATTGCCTAGGTTGTCTTCCAGGGTTTGTATAGCTTTGGGTTTTACACTTAAATCTTTAAAGCATCTTGAGTTAATTTTCATATGTGGTGTAAAGAAGGAGTCCAGCTTCAATCTTCTGCATATGGCTGGCCAGTTATCCCAGCATCATTTATTGAATAAGAAGCCCTTTCCCCATTGCTTGTTTTTGCCAGCTTTGCCCAAGATCAGATAGTTGTAGTCATGTGGCCTTATTTCTGGGCTCTTTATTCTGTTGCATTGATCTATGTGTCTGTTTCCTACCAGTGTCATACTGTTTTGCTTAATGTAGCCTGGTAGCATACCATAATTTTCTAGTCATGATAAATTATTAAAAACACTCAGGCCAACCCCTCTTAAAACCCTCTCCTCTCCTAGTGGCCAGTCTCAGGCATACTGACTCAGAATACGGAGGAGAAATGCAATGTGCTTCCCCTTCCTGCTCACTCTCCCTGTTGTTATAATTCCCACTGTGTTGAGGCTGAGAGAATGGATTTGGGGCATGCAATCTCCTTCCTCTGTTAGTTGCAGATTTTTTTCTCTAAGAACCTGTGACTGACTGTGCTTTGATGTTATCTAGGGCAGACACCCAAATGTCTTGCAGAGATACATATTTGAGTTCTTTGGAGGAACCTACAAAAACTTGACCAAGTTCTGAGATTCCACTGCACAGTCCCTGATATGGCAGTACTGACTCTAGTCTTGCCTATTCCAGAGCCCCTCAGCTCCCTCTCCAGCAATATACTTCATAGCCTGTACTACAAAGATGCCCTTACCAAGTAGGTCACCCACTTGAGTGACATACTAGCAAGAAGGCTCAAGTCTGTGAAATGGGAAAGGTTCCTTTGTCCCCCTTGCAGTGCATGTGATGGGGAGCGGCTCTCTTCTTCAGTGCCCCACTGCTCAGACCTCTAGGGGAGCATGCAGATGGGCAGGCTGTGCGGCTCCGACCCGATGGCAGTGTCTGGGAGGGGAGCTTTTATATCTCCTGAAGCCCCAGTGTGCATGTGTTACAGGGGGCTCTTTTAGTTTTGCTCTTTTAATTTTGCCATCTAAAGGTGGCTTGTGTTAACCAGCTCAATTAGACTCCCTTCCTTATCACAAGGACAGAGGGATTTCTGTATCCCAGGGTTGCCTTCGTGTACCGGAGGAATTGGATCACACATGGGCTTGGAGAATGCAAGATTTTATTGAGTAGAAGTAGCTCTCAGCAGATGGAGAAGCCAGAAGGGAGACGGTTTATCCCTGGAGTCCAGTTGCTCTGTGACCCGACTCCTCCAACCGCTCTGGACAGATGCCCCATCATTCTGCTGATGGATGGCCTGCCAGCCTCCTGGTGCCCACTGGTATGCTCTTTCGCTGGCATGCTCTTGACGACCAATGGCTTGTGTCTTCTTCCATGGAACTGTTTCTCATGACATTCAGCTGCTTGTGTGTGTGCCCCCTACAGTCTTGGGTTTTTACAGGCCCAGGATGGGGGTGTGGTGAGCCAGGGTGGTCTTAGGAAATGCAACATTTGGGCATGAAAGCGGGAGTGCCTGTCCTCACCTAGGTCTGTGGAGGTGGAGCCTCAGCCAGGGAGCCACCTTTCTCTACCCAGAACTTCCCCAATTCCTGTATTATTTAAAGAGACCAAGTTCTTCCCTTCCCAGCACTCCTGTGACCTGGATGTCTTTTGCACTGCCCACTGAACCCTCAGGAAGCTCAAGAATCCTTGTCACAGAACAAGGACACTCTGCACTGCTGTCTCTCTCCAATTTTCCTTCTATTCAGATAGGCACAAAACAAATCAACAAATCTACTATTCCACCAGGAGATGGGTTGCCACACATCCTTTCTCACAGATACCCCAATCACTGTAAGCAAATCTCAAAGTGCTTCCCATTTACCTTCAGAAAAAGAAAGCACAATTCCTTCCTCCCCTACAACAGCATTCCTTTGTTAACTACTCACAACTCCAAAGACTCTTAAATCTCCTACCTTTTACAGTTGTTTGCTTATGTTGGCTTGGAAAAAGGGTGACATTTGAGATAGGAGAGCTAATTTGGCCATCACCTGTCAAGGCTGGCGAGCAGCACATCTGCACTGCACAGCTTCAAGAATCCTTTCGCTTTGAATTATGGAGTTGGCAATGCTGCAATCCCTCCTGAGGGCTTGTCTCACCTCAGTTTGCTGAGGAGGGGAATGGGAAGTTATAGCCTCCTTTTCCTCAGCTTTGTGATCCTACTTGTCAATTTGGGAATAACAAGAAAAGTCCCACTCGACATTCTGCCCCCCATCCAAGCATATACTCTGTATTCAAAAGCAATTAAATAATTGAGTCTGAAGATTTAGGGAGAGATTGGGTAGGAAATAAATTAGACAGTAATCAGCATATAGATAATATTTAAGAACACTGGACTAAATTAGATAACCAAAGATGTATGTAAAAATGAAGGGGTAAGGATTAATCAGATTTAAAAGTTTAGAATAAGGGAAAAATCTAACTAAGCATGTAGAAAAGGGGTGAACAGGGAGAAAGGAGAACAAGTAAAGGTGGGGTCTCACAGAACTCAAGAGAAGATGTACTTCAATATGGAAAGAATGAACAACAGCATCAAAAACAGCCAAGCATTAAATTTTTGGAGTAAGAATTGATAATGATTTTTGCAAAGATATCTGAGGAAAATTTCCCTGACCATTTAAGGATTTTAGTAGCTTGAAGTTGCTATTTCCTTGATGTCTTGCTTTCACGTGACCCATCATTATCTCAATTTTTAAATAATTATATGGTGTATTAGTCCATTCTTAGGCTGCTATGAAGAAATATCTGAGACTGGATAATTTATAAAGAAAAGAGGCTTAATTGACTCACAGTTCCACACGGCTGGGGAGACCTCAGGAAACTTACAATCATGGTGGAAGGCACCTCTTCACAGGGCAGCAGGAGAGAGAATGAGTGCAAGCAGGGGAAATGTCAGACACTTATAAAACCATCATATTTCGTGAGACTCACTCATTATCACAGGAACAGCATGAAGGAAACCACCTCAATGATTCAATTACCTCCACCTGGTCCCGCCCTTGACATGTGGGGTTTATGGGGATTACAATTCAAGGTGAGATTTGGGTGATGACACAGAGCCAACTCACATCATATGGAAAAAACAAAACTTTACTATTTAATTAAAAAATAAAGAGCAGTGGGGAAAGTTTCTCAGTAGTTTAAAATGCAGCATTATGAGGGAAATCACAAATTGAAAACAATTTGAACAAGCAAGTAAAGAAAAGATAATTTTCTCTCTTTTATTCACCAGCTGGATCCATGCCACTTGCCATGAGTAAGTCTATATTTTCACAACTGTGGGGTCCTAAAATCTCTCCTTTCCCTGTAAGTGTTAAGATTTCTGTGGTTGGGGTGCATACTTTTCTAACACTTTAACCTTTCCGTCATCAAAATTCCATGAAGTTATTAGTGATTTTTTGAAAGTTCACATTCTGCTGATTCATATATAAAGTAAATGGAATACCAAAGGGAAAGTTTTCCCTATTGTTTTAATGACCTACAAGAAGAAACTCTCTACATAGAAAGGAAAAATATTCATGGAAGAAAAAATGAGATTCCTAAGATACCTCTTTGTTTTTCAGCTGGTCCATCTTCAACACCAACACCCTGCCGTAAGTTCAGTTTCTTTTTCTACTGTTTTCTGTTGTTGTTCTTGTTCTCTATGAGGCTTACAGATCTGTCCCTACACTGCTCACTTCTTTTTTTTTTTTTTTTTTTTTTTTTTTTTTTTTTTTTTTTTTTTTTGAGACGGAGTCTTCCTCTGTTGCCCAGGCTGGAGTGCAGTGGCATGATCTCCACTCACTGCAAGCTCTACCCCGGGGTTCATGCCATTCTCCTGCCTCAGCCTCCCGAGTAGCTGGGACTACAGGGGCCTGGCACCACGCCTGGCTAATTTTTTTGTATTTTTAGTAGAGTATTTTCTCCAGGATGGTCTCGATCTCCTGATTTTATGATCCTCCCGCCTCAGCCTCCCAAAGTGCTAGGATTACAGGCGTGAGCCACCACGCCCGGCCTACCCTGCTCATTTGCCTCTGTGTGTAGCTACCTGACTCAGAGCTCCCAGTTTCCTCTGCCCTCTGCTTATCTAGTTTCTCCCTGAGAAGGAAGCTTACATTTAGGTGATTTCAAACACATATTTACTTTGTACCTCCTATAGAATTATATGGGTGCTTTAATTACATTATCCCATTTAATCCTTAGAATCACTCCACTAACCGCTTTGTAAGAGATAAGAAACTGACCCAAATACTTACCCAAGAATGCATAGTCATAAAGAATTGGAGCTGTTAACAGAGAATTAGCCATTGTCACCCAGAGCTGTTTGACTACCAAGATTCTCCCCTACACAAATCTCTCTCCCTAGAAGGAAACTTGTTCCTTTCAAACAAATCTTCACTGATATCTCATTGTTTTAGGTCAGCTGGCAGCACCTATAAGTAAGTACTATGTGTCTTTTTCTACTTGGTTCTCTTTGGTCCCCTTCACTTCACTTCTGTCAAAGTGATTTGCGGTTCCCATTCTTCCCTTGCTTCCGTATTACCCTACATGGTCTATATTACAGAGAATCTTCTTAAATACTAATTAAAAAAGGACTAAGCTAGGATTCATCAATAGTAAACTGAACAATATTATGAAATAACAGGTAGGCAGAATTATTGGGAGACGAAATCCATAATGAAGTTTAAATGGAGAGAGGCTTTCAGTGTTCTCTCAAACATTATAATGCTATTCAAAGGAAACAGAAAGATACAGCAGTCTTTACCTGAGACTAGACCCAAAGCTGTCAGGGCCAGTAAATGAAGAGGGCCTTTAAGGAAACCCTACCTTTGACTTCGTTACATCATCACTGCTTAATCTTACATCTAGTTTTGCATTGTAAAATTAATCTAAAACTAATCTATAGGGTGGTTTGGAAGGCTTCCTTCTTTGCCCACACAAGTCCTCCCCTCACAGACTCCAACAAAATGTGTTAGATAGTACTATGTTTTTCCATTTAAGAAAAATTAAATGGATTTCTTTTTGCTTATTTTGTAGTAATCTCGCGGAGAACTGCAAGTAAGTTCTTTATTTTTCAGCTGGTCATATGTGGAGATTTATCTTAGATGTTTCTACTTCTAAGTATCTAAAAGATTGAGACTCATCTAAATATCCAAAAGATTGAGACTCATATTTCTCATATTCATTTGCTTCTACATTACCCAGAGTCCTCCAGATTAGGACTGCAAGACAACCTTTTTGATTCATAACTGTAATATTTCCCATTATATTAGTTGTTTTGTTTTGTTTTGAGACAGAGTCTCACCTGTCACCCAGGTTGGAGTGCAGTGGCACCATCTTGGCTTACTGCAACCTCCACCTGCTGGGTCCAAGTGATTCTCCTGCCTGAGCCTCCCAAGTGGCTGGCAATACAGGTGCAAGCCACCATGCCCCGCTAATTACTGTATTTTTAGTAGAGACAGGGTTTCCTCATTTGGCCAGGCTGTTCTCGAACTCCTGACCTCAAGTGATCCGCCCACCTCAGCATCCCAAAGTGCTGGGTTTACAGGTGTGAGCCACCACACCCAGCTCCATTATTTTAGTTCTAAACTCAACCTCCAAGGTAACACATACCAACAGTGACTCAATATTTAAACCAGATCAAGCACTGACGATGATATTTAATATAGAATTCGTGAAACCGTCTTTCACACTATGTCCTAGTCTTCCAAAATGCAAATCTGGTTCGCATATCTCAGTTCAAATGATTTAAGCAACCTCAATACCAGCTGAGATTCCTCAGCCTCAAATTAAATCACATTAATATTAAAACCTAAAGTTCCTGTCAAGGTTAAAAACACAGATACCAAAAGAGCCCAGGCAGGTCAGTAAATGAGCGAGATGAGGTGAGTCTCCTGGGAACTGTGTAAAACTAGGAGGACACGCATAGTCTGAAGAAGGTAGCTGCTGCCCTGCTCCAGCCAACCTCTTCATGCAAGAATTCACATCTAGAGTTGTCAAAGCATCTCACTTAATCCAGAGAGTAGGTAAAATTTTCCAACTTTTAAACATGAAAGACATCTATGTTATTCTAACAGATTGCAGACATGCTTATATATCCTCTCCAGTTCCTTCTAAACACACTCTGGATATAGTTTTCATAATAACAACATTTTACTAATTTCAATAATGTTAGGACAAAGACATTGGTATTTGAGTGAAGAGAACTGGAACTGTCAGCAAAGAATTATTAGTGAGTGTCTCTCCAAAATCCCCATCCACATACTTTTCTGAAGCCTGAGAAAACAGGCTGATCAGCTAAGTATTCTCACTGCACAGATGAAAATACATACTCAGTGGCTGAGACCCAGGAATGAAGCTGGAAATTCCAGATGTCTGTGTTTGCACATGGGCCCTATAATTGGGAACAGAGACCAAGGCCCACCAAAGTTCAGGAGAAGGGATTATTGGTCTCACAGCTAGAAATTACAAGCCAGAATCCAAATTAAACGCATAGTGTCCTTTTCAGAGGAGTCATAAAAGAGGATGGGCAGGGAAATAATGTAAAAATCCAAGACCTAAGGGGTAGGGAGAAAGAAAAAAGGAATGCCAAAGTAACTAGGGGTTATAAACCTCATTTGAGGCTGGCTAAGTCTTGGCTAGAAATATTTTTAAATGAAAAATACACAGTCATACCTACGCATAAAGAAGGAGGGTAAGAGTGATTTCCAAGGAGCAGAATTGAATATAGGAACACATATAAAGAAAGGAAAGCTAAAGTTAAGCTCTTGGGAGGAATGGTGAGGGGATGAAGAAACAGAGGTAGCAGCTTAGGAGCAAAGGGAGAGTTTCAACACCTGCTCCAGGATGGTGGACAAAACCTCAAGATACAACATGTAGAAAACTGGAATTACACAACTCGGAGTAAAGCCAGGAGCAGAAAATACACTACCTCCCCATGAAGAGAAGTCAAAATACCCCAAGAATGAAAACAGAGCCACCCACACAGGTCCAGAGTTAGATCTGTCCAGGGTGCAGAGCCCTGCTGGAGGTGTGCTACCCATGCAGTGTGCATAATATTCCGAGTCAATACAACTGAGATCTGGTTCAGTGACAGTGTACCCAGGAAGTCAGGATGACAATCAGCAAGAAGAGATCCACAATCCAGGGTATTTATATCATAGAATATCCATGAAAGCTAGCCCTCAAGGAATAAGTAACTACTAAAAGTTATGAAATCTATGAGGAAATCCAGCACCATGTGAGTGATACCTCACAAGCCCCCAACAAATTGGAGAATTCCAACCCAGAGAAATAGAACTAGAGCAACCTGAAGAAGACTAAAATAAGAAACCTAACAGCATTGAACAAGTCAAACACTAAAAGAAAAAAAAGAAAAGTCTTCAAAGATATTAATGCATTTAATAAATATATGTATTCAACAAATATATATTGGCCTATTCTAGGCCAGGCATTATCCTAAGCACTGGAAATACAGCCATGAGCAAGACAAAGTTCTTGCACTTAAGGAGTTTATATGTTGAGATAAAACAGGCAAATAATGGCAAGTAAACATACAGTAAATGTCAGGCAGATAAATTCATATAGAAAAATAAGAAGAGTAACAGACTAAAGAAAGATGCTATAGAAGAGCGACTGTGCTTCAGGCAAAAGGAACAAGTACAACACGCACAGGTCTGCTATGGGGATGCAAAACAGCCAGCCAGGCTAGAAAGGAGGAGGCAAGAGCAGGAGGTAGGGCCAGAGTGACAAGAGCCAGATTATGTTGGGCCCTGCAGTCCGTAATAAAAATTGCAGATTTCATTCTAGGTATCATGAGAAGCAACTGAAGGGCTGGAACAGGGTAATGATAGGGTCTACTTTATAATTTTAAAAGATCACTCTGTTATTGTGGAGGATTAACTGGGGTGAGAGTGAGGGCTCAAGAGAGCAAGCAGGAAGACCAGTTAAGAGGCCTGAAACTAAAGGTGAGTATGGCAAGGAGAAGAGTGATCAGAGTGGAAGTGGGAAGAAAGTCTTCAGATTTTATTTATTTGGCGGGAAAAGGAAACAGGGCCTGTTCTTCAAATGAATGTGATTTTAAGGGAAAAAGACACCAAGGGTTACTCCTAGATTTGGGGTCTAAGTAACTTGACGAATGAGACTATTTGTTGATTTTGGTAGCGTGGAAGAAGAGCAGATTTATAGCATGCTATTGTGAGTTCAGTTTTGCATATGTTAGATTCCAGATGCCTGGGACATTTAGGACTCATTAATTAAATAATCTGACTTTAGCAGGCTTCAAGCATGTTCTCTGCTATATATCTCCTTCCTGTCACTTAGTGATGTCTTAGAACCCATAATTTTCTAGTTATGTTAAATTATTTAAAATGCTCAAGTCACCCCCTTTAAAACCCTTTCCTCTCCTAATGGCCAGTCTCAGGCACACTGACTCACAATAGGGAGGAGAAATACAACGTTCTTCCCCTTCCTGCCCTCTCTCCTTGTTGCTATAATTCCCACTGTTCTTATAATTACCACTGTTGAGGCTGAGAGGATGGATTTGGGGCATGCAATCTCCTTCCTCTGTTAGTTGTAGGTTCTTTCCTCTGAGAACCTGAGACTGACTGTCCTTTGATGTCATCTAGAGCAGACACCCAAATGTCTTGCAGAATACATATTTGAGTTCTTTGGAGGAACCTACAAGAACTCAACCAGCTCTGAGGTTCCACTGCATAGTCCCTGATGTGGGAGTACTGACTCTAGTCTTGCCTATTCCAGAGCCCCTCAGCTCCCTCTCCAGCAATATACTTCATAGCCCGTACTGCAGAGATGTCCTTACCAAGTAGGCCACCCACTTGAGTGACATACTAGCAAAAAGCCTCAAGCCAGGATGTATTTTGTACTACCCAAGGAACCCTCAGGAAGCTCAAGCATCCTTGTCACAGAACAAGGACACTCTGCACTACTGTCTGTCTCCAAGTTTATTTTCCTTCTATTCAGATAGGCACAAAACAAATCAACAAATCTACTATTCCACCAGGAGATGGGTTGCCACACATCCTTTCTCACAGATATTCCCAATCACTGTAAGCAAATCTCAAAGTGCTTCCCATTTACCTTCAGAAAAAGAAAGCACAATTCCTTCCTCCCCTACAACATCATTCCTGTGTTAACTACTCACAACTCCAAAGACTCTTAAATCTCCTACCCTTTACAGTTGTTTGCTTACGTTGGCTTGGAAAAAGGGTGACACTTGCAATAGGAGAGCTAATTTGGCCATCCTCTGTCAAGGCTGGCAAGCAGCACCTCTGCACTGCACAGCCTCGGGAATCCTTTCCCTTTGAATTATGGAGTTGACAATGCTGCAGTCCCTCCTGAGGGCTTGTCTCACCCCAGTTTGCTGAGGAGGGGAATGGGAAGTTATAGCCTCTTTTCCTCAGCTTTGTGATCCTACTTGTCAATTTGGGGGTAACAAGAAAAATCCCACTAAACATTCTGTTCCCCATCCAAGCATATACTCCATATTAAAAGGCAATTAAATATTTGAGTCTGAAGATTTAGGGAGAGATTGGGTGGGAAATAAATCAGACAGTAATCAGCATATAGATAACATTTAAGACCATTGGACTAAATTAGATAACCAAAGGTATATGTGAAAATGAAGGGGTAAGAATTAATCAGTTTTAGAAGTTTAGAATAAGAGAAAAATCTAACTGAGCATATAGAGAAGTTGTGAGCAGGGAGATAGAAGGAGAACCAGCAAAGGAGGGTGAGTCTCACAGCACTCAAGAGAAGATAGTATTTCAATATGGAAAGAATGAACAGTATCAAAAACAGCTAAGCAATAAATTTTTGGAGTAAGAACTGACAAGGAATTTTGCAAAATGAATGTCATGAGTAACCTTGATAACACAGGAGGGAAGAAATGCCTAAATGGAGGAGGTGAAGGAGATAGTAAAATTTTAAACGGTAAGGCAGCTGATATGGCATATGGCAGCTAGTATAGCATGAAAAGGCCACAAAAGGCTGGAGTTCTGATAGGTTGCGGCTTACCTATGGGGATAAAAGAAAGACGATCCTTTCTAAAAGATAAAAAAAGAAATGTATATATTATATATATATAAAATATATATGTATTTGAGAGATAGTTTGAAGAAAGAACAGGCAGATTTAAA